>NW_017255933.1:623267-681908 GCF_001594055.1 Mycetomoellerius zeteki
CAGTCGCAACCGTTTCTCCTTTCCTCGCCTTCGCTGTCCTGTTACTGCATTTCATTCATTCGTTTGCCTACCAGCATGACACGTATAAAAGTATCGTGTCGTACATGCGTGATGATGCGTTATTAGAGCATCCTATTTCATGTATAAAAATACGTTGGACATTTCATTAGATGTTATGAATATCTTTCAGTTTTTCGAATCTGTTCGATTTTCGTAGAATAAATTACGCTTTATAATTATGTCGTATATATATATATATATATTTACTATAAGAATTTTTAATAAATATAAATTAAACTATTTTAAGTGCTTTGAAAATACTCTGTTGAAACATTCATTATTACATAATTTTTTTCTTAAATCAGGACTTAAACAGAAATAAAAAAGTATGTATGACACGTTTAACACGTAAAATATGTAAAAGTAACAATAACGCACCGTAGAAACTGAGTAAGATGTTAATCGATGGTTATCGATTTATAAAGTGTCAAAGGTTTTACGTACTCTCACAAATTGCATTTCGCGATCGTAGCACGCACCGTACTTCTGTTACAATTATGATAAATCTTTATTTCGTGGCCATCATCTTTCTCTCAGTGAGTACAATATGTCCTACTCTCGGTGTAATTAGGCTGAGTTATTGACGCTGGATTCGGGGACAATAGCTGTATAAATATCCACAGCGTCGGGACGGCCCTCAAGTGCGTGGGCAGAAGCGTTCGCGGACCACGGGGTGGTCCTGACTAAATGCAACGTGTATCAGGACAAGACCGGATCGTAACAAGCGCTTCACGAAGCGCCTGTTACGAGCACGCTTGACGCACAACAGTCTGTCGCGTTTCTGACGGCAGTCGTTACTTGCCACTTTTGCAGGCACCGCCGAATTCTCGTGCTTCACTTACGAGGAGGGTTCATCATTGTCTTTCGTAGATTCTCGTCGTCACTCGTATAAGAGGATTTATTAATAGACTATCAAGCGTTTAACGTTGAGTATTTTAGTGCAACAAAGATTTCGAGTCATTGTAACTATAAATACTTTGAAAGTACGCTATTTTTAAATTTTCTTATACATCCAATATCATAAGAAAGTATAATTTTATTTATCTGGTGACTCTTAATACTACATATTTAATTAATATAAAAATGAATTTTTTTACAATAACACTTTAATTATTATTCGATCTCCGTCTTTTGCATTGAATTCTATCAAATATTTAAGAAAGAGCGAGAATTATCTTTGAATTAGACCAGACCAATCTTAAGCCCGACCTATAGCAGTGTTATCGTTGAATGGCGATCGACCGTAACCACAGACTTATGATCTTCATGGTCATAAGAGAGCGACCGGTTCGGTCATGCCAGATTTAATGATCCCTAATACCCGGGTATTAAAACAAATTCATAGAATCAATCTATAACCTTTGTCTATACACTTTTAAGTCCTGCATTACAACCGGCGGCGTACTCGAAAGTATTACCAGCGCGTCACTGACGGAAAAGGAGAGAAATCAAAATGCAAGAATGGGAGCAAAGTGTTCTCCGTTCCGTGTAATCTATGATGACTGCCTTAACCGCGAGAAGATTCGTTAAGATCGGGTTTATGTGTAGCATACCATTTTAACCGAAGAAGCAAGGAACCTTTGTCATCGGAGTGAAGTGTATATATGTTTCATTTATTATTCATTTATATTATTTAAATTATTTATTTAAATTTGTTGATGATAAATCTCTAACTCTCTTATTTTAGTTATTGTTAGATAAAGTGAACAATCTTGTAATAAAATTTAAAGCCCACTCGTTAGTGAATATTGGCTGAATTGAAAAAAATTACTACTAATCCGAGGCTCTGCCTGGTCATTCGACTTCCTCTCATTGATTGACGATAAACGATACTAATTCAATGTAGCTAGTGAGGCAGAGCATAACGTGGTCGTTGACCTGTAGACAATAACTCACCAACCCACGAAACTAGCATCATCATTCGATCTTGCGCGACACAATAGTCCAGATTTATATAATTTCTCTCTAGCAAAGGGCTCTCTCGAAAAATACGTTTCTACTTGAAGTAATTTTTCGCGAGAATAAAAGATACCATTATGAAAATAGTGTAATTTTTCATGTAGAGCACATTCTTAATTCACCACAGCTCGTTTTCGCTCGCGTAATCGCAATTAGCTACATTTTTTTTTAGCGAATTCTTTAAAATAATCAATTATCGATTTCTTTTTTTTTAAATAACCACACGGAAAAAAAAATTAGCTACAGCTAATTTTATATGCCACAGCTAAAAATTATGGCAGCTAAATTTTTAGTAATATTATATGGACAACTAACGTCATATCTGCGAGGTCTGAATTCCATTAGCTGTGAGGTCTAAATATTATCATTGTAACAGACAAGCATTTTGCTATTATGTCGGTATATTGATCATTGCAGCAAACGTTTTCTGTGTAACAGACAATTTGGTAGCAAGTACAGTTTCAACAAACCATATTTAGCTGTGGTAGAGACAATTTTCTTTTACACGGACATATCCGATAACTGTGATAATTAACTTCATATACTAAATAAATCGATCTGTAACAGACATGCATATTTTGCTATCACGTCTTTACATTAGTTACAGTAGCAAATCCTTTGTATGTATTAGCAAATTTCATAGCTATAGCAGCTAATGCAATTTCAGCTAATCAGTATTAGCTGTAGAAACATTTTTTTCCATGCAGATTGCTGTCTTACTATACAATATACAAGCTGCACGGTATAATCTGTCGCTTTGAAAATAACAGCTACCTTTATAGCAAGCTTTTACACATCGCGATAATTTATTTCCGAGCTACCAAAATTGGCTTTCGCGTTATATGACCGTAAATGCCTCGTGTAACGATCTATTCAAATACGCAAGTTCCATAAATGAACAACATTTTCAGACATGTTTGAAAATGCATTTTAATTTATGAAGCTTTCTGATTAACGAATAAAATGTCCATGTAATGTCAACGGTACTTTCACAATCTCTCGAGATAGAGATATTATCCCCGATGATAAAATTAATCATCTTTATTTGCTTCCAATTTGTCGCACAAGACTTCGAATTATAATAAGATCATTCTCACAATAATGGATTTCATAGTGACATAATAGCGACAATAGATAATGTGACGCGATGGTACACTTTTGTCTACCGGCTGGAAACCGGCTGTCGCAGTACATACTCATATAGTCATGTTCGCAGCGGCCATAGATAGCTGCTGATCGCAGTTTATTACGAATCGGGCACGGTCCAGATATGGCTGATAGTTCACATATGTCTACCCCGCTGATCGATATTATTATAGATTGCCCGAACGGCCTGTGAAATTCATGATGAGCCGTTTAACGGACTTGGAAAAGACCGCGAAGGCGATCCATTATCTTTCGATACAATGCCGCGAGGACTGATAAAGGTCGCCGCAAGCGGAATAATCGCGATGAATATAACTCCATACCCATACCTACGTTTTCATGTTTACCATTTTGAAAAGCTGCATTGAAAAGAAAAAAAAAAGAGAACTGGTAATGCTAATTATTATCAATCAAACATCGCGCAATACGTACGTTTTACGACGCTTTAGTCAGCGAAGTTTTTTCAGAGATAATACCTATCGTGATATTAATTCATAACTTACATCACGATGCATCTCTGGTAATAATCTACAATCTTTCGTTTCTTCAGATACCATACTCGGTTGCTCTCATTAATGATCCAGTAATTACAGATAGCTACGGGAATTTAATGAAGAATTCTTAATTGACTCTTCATTCCATCTTGGAGTATATGCTTCACGATAAATAACTTCATGTTCACGGTTTGGATTTTCCGGTAAGGATGCAGAAAAAAGGAAGCCTTTTACGATCATGTGTAGGATAATGAGCAGTACTTGCTGCTTTTATTGCTGATAATTTCTAATACTTTGTTTGATCTTATCTAGTTGCATGCTCGCGCACTGGATTGTGCACTTGGCAACCATATCGATATGTTGGGTTCAAATATTTGTTTCGAGTCGAGGTCGGTCATTAAGATATCGATTAAATTGTATAGAAGTGCATGAAATATTGGACGACAAATCATCGTTTTGTAATTTTTCCATCCACAAATATTAGTCGTATGTTAGTACAATAAAATTAATAATTTTTCTAGTTGCTTCAAATTTCTCGTGCGCGATTTTTCCTTACGAGATTATGATAATAAATTCTACTAATGCAAATAGCATTTTATAATTTAATAGAGCTCTTCCACATTCTACGTAATAACTATTATTACCGCATATCAGCTATTTAATCATAAACATAATGCATGCAACGCGTATCTGATCATTAAACGCTGATTATTTGTAACACAGCGACACTAGTCGAGAACGGCATTGTTAATACCGGAAATGATATCTTGTAAAGAAATTAAGTATTCTAGGAATCATCCCTCTTTATGAAAAACTGCCTGTTCATTGCGGAGAGTCACTTAGGCAGGGCACAAGTAGCTTAATTCTATCAAGCGTGCTCGCTTCATGCACCGGAAACAGGTTTTATGAGAGCGCACATGTTAACCGAGACGGATTAACATTAATTTCAATAGCACGCGTTCAGTAATGATAACAAACAATTAAGTCAAGTCAAGTTGGCTGCGACATGAGATCATCGATGGTGTGAGGGTGTCGGAGTTAAATGACACGTAGATAGCGTGCTGCCATTACACTCGTTAACGGCTCGCCCGCTAACATAACTAATAGATTATGAACTCTATGAATTAATACCATTGCCTCAAGAAACGGTTCTCATCTTACTACGCATCTCTCACGAAAAATATTTATTGAGAGTTCAATGAATTTACATGCATTGCTGAAGAAAGAAGCATCATTAATGAAGTTTCATTATGTATTTGAAATGAGTTAGTTAAAATAAAGAGTATTTGTGAAATCCTAAAATGTGATAAAAGATGTATGAATCTTAATTTTTAAAAAATCATGTTACACAGGATAGTTTAGAAATACCATCCAAATGTATTTAATAATGTCTAAAATATTCATAATAACACAAAGCATGTCAAATTAAATTCATTCTATGCAAAATTAAAATTTCCATTATGTTCAATATTATATGTTCGTTTTCTAATTTGGACACAAAAAGTGCCAGAGTTTCTTAACTCTAATATCCTATCGTGAAATTGCGACGTAAAGTCAACGACACTTTAAATTGAGAACCGCGCGCCGTTAGTGTTAAATAAAACACCACGATGGATCAATTAGTGAATGAGCGCCGCGACAATATCCTGTCTGGAGCGTCGGCCAGTTCTGCTCGGTGCAGCGGCAGCAGATCTGTCGGCGGATGATGTCATCATGACATCATAACGTCGTTCCGATAAGTTGTTGTACCGATCTGTGCACCGCAAGCTGTAACAAGTGTGATATCGAGAATTCCATCTCAGCTCTGTCATCAATCCGCGACGTTTCAACGTATCAGTATATAAATCGTTGTCTAAAAGTTTTATGTCAAATGCTACATGATTATTATATATTATGATTATATATATATATATATATATATAATGATAATTAGAAAATAAATTTAAAAAAATATTTGTTTGAATCATTCTAAATAAATATTTACTAAACGTAAACATATATTAATTTATAAAAACTGTATAAAAACTATTAAATTTTTGATTTAACTATCATTTTTTAAATGAGTAAATGTTTACTTAAATAATTGTTTACTTAGTATTATTCAAATAAATATTAAGATTTAGTACATTTTTTGTGTAATAATTATGCATGTGAAGTTTAACATAAAACTTATGTATATATATGTACATATGTATATTGGAACGCGATCGGCCTCAAATCGCACCGGATGAACGTGATTCTGGAGGTAAAGGCGCACTTGGCACGCCGATCACGCAGTACGGGACACGCGTGCGTGCACGTTGTAATTATGATGACGCGTGGGCCAAGACTGTACCAATGAGAGTGAGAGTATCATGCGTTCGTTAACTCCTCGGTATTCGTGTTGTGGAACGTAAGAGTGGGAAAAGAAAAGTCCCGGCTCGAACCATTCTTCCCTCTTTTCTTCCGCTACTCGCGTTGCCTCATCCGCTTAAAGCCGTGTGGGATTCGCGAGGTTAAAGGCAAAGAAATGCAGGAATTGGTTGAAAGTTTCGTTTGAGGAAACGGAAGCGGCTGATTGACTGATATCGTTTGTCACAGTGCTGCTGTAATGACCACTATAATTACGCGATGCGCTTAATTAATAATTGCTTCGACGAAAAGAGTTTCTTTTGTGCGCTTGAACTTTCTACAAGAACAAATAACTTTCTATAAGAACAAAGACAAGTAGCATATATTCTTCGATCGATAATGTTCATATTGATAAGATATTTTTAATGCCTACACGGTTATCTGCGATATATACATACACACACACACATATATATATATATAGCAGTTTTTATACAGAATTGTTTCTGAAAGTTGCGGCTGATATTGGATATGAATATTTAACGTTCGACTTGTTTCTCCGGTTCCAAATCCCTGAAACGCGGACGAGCGTCTTTGGAGGATGTAAACCAAGCAGAGTGGGTTGACGGCTCGAAGGCAACGATAATATACACCCGGAATACCTCCCGCTGGCTGCAGAAATCACCGGCTGGAGTTAATAAGCGCGGAAAGAGCCGAAGAGATGGAAGATAGCTAGGCGGATGATGCGAAAACTTTGGTATATTAACCGATTTGGCGATTCCGCGCTGCCTTCGCAACTCTTGCCTAGAAAATTTGCAATACGGACATGTTTGTCAGACACGTCGAATGAATTTCTGTACAGTATTCTCGGTGGATCTATGGACGCATTTTACCAAGAATACATCAAGATGCATGTGTGTCTACAACTAAAGTTTCAATCGAGTAACTTGGCTTTTCTGTATACGGCAGTAAACAATATATTGCAACTTTACAAGAAATGTAATTCTATTGATTTTAGTGAATCGTTTCGTATATCTATGACTACATGTTACTCACATTATGTACAGTAGCAAGAAGGATAACGAGTTGTGATTCTGTGCAAAAAAGAAGATTAATAATGTACGGATATAAATATTTATATTCATACAGTACATTTGAATGAAAATTCCACGTAGCCAATTTACGAGCGTCTTATTCTTCGTCTTCAGCTAAGCTATCTCGTTTGAACATATCGATAAGTATGGTAACCCTCCTCTCTTCGATGAATCTTTGAATCATCGTGGCCGTTGTGCCGCGCGGAGTCTGATCTCCCGGCGGTTTTATGGGTTTATTAGAAGCAAATCAGGAGGATAGAGTCTCTAATCAAAGATACTGACGAGCGAGACTGTGTTGGTTTGGCATTATGGCATTACGCGCTATCTTCCTTTCGCTCCTTCACCCTCTTTCCGTCCCGTTCCACCCTTGTCCTTACACCACACTCTCGTTAGAGACATTATATTACCGACGCCAAATCAAATCCGTGATTGTGAATACTGCGGCAGGGGTTCTCGAAGTGGTACGCCTTATTCTTCGCAGGGACATCGTAATCCGCGTGTAATAAACAAATAAGGAAAAATAGGTCAGAGAATGGGATATTACCGGCTAATACCCCTCTAATGACCACGATATATTCCGGAATATTTACAATTATTTTCCATTGTATTTATATTTTTCTGAAAATAAATTCGTGCTTTATACATATTGCGTTGTATATACAAGTCGCGAGATAATATATTTTTTCTTTCGTTACTATTTATGCCAAACAAAAATTAATTGCCCTAACGACTTGTATCATGGACATGTGGTTTGTAGTGGATGATAATTAGATTTTATGACTATACATTTCTACGGTCGAATTGTAGAAGTTCTTTTAATGATTGGTAATTTCTTCAGTAGATTGCGCGAATCCGCTTTTGTAATGGAATCTCTTTCGCTGAATTATGCGGATTATATATGTGAAATGGAGGCAATTATTCTACTGAGGTGAAGATGCAATTTCGATATTGAAGTCGCATATCGTGTACGCGAAGCGTGTGATAATTTGGTCCATAGGGTATAATGATTACGAATTTAATCCAGAGATGTTCCGGTCTCAAGGGTTAATTACGCACAGCACATTAAATTAATATTTAACGATCCTCAATAATGATTGCATCAACAAGTAGCCATCGATTGAAACGTCTCGTTGAAAGGACATAATTGCTTATACAGTTGAAAAGGTTGTCTCTTTTTACAGCTGCTTTAGAACGCGCGTTACATTTTTGGACTTACACGCGTGAATTCGAGTCATATAAAAATAATGATCGCGTCATAAAAAATACTAACTTAAGAATAAAATTAAAGATTTGCATCATTGGGGATGCAAACGAAAATGAGAAAAAATGAAGTTTGATGGCTCGGAAAGTCGATGCGGCTCTGAGTCCTCGGTCGGTTCAGGGAACACAACATTCACGGCCGGCGAAGCAAGTTCGCGTTTTTATACCCTCAGGCGAAATAAATGAAGACGAAACCAGATAAATCTATCGATCGATTGCAGAAAGTCGCGCGACGATGCCCCGCCGTTTAATAGCGGCCACGTCTTAACACGTTCACCTGGGCACTTGGACTGTCCATTAAAGGTATTTACTGCATATTATTACCTTCACTGTTTGATCGTTTACGATCGGCTATAATAAAATAATTATAACTCGACGTCGTAAAACTTTACGGAGGGAAAGAGGTCTGTGACTGTGCTCTTCGGGAAACAGTGCCTGGCCTAAGGTCGTTCCCTCGTGTTCTAAACTTATGTGTGCACGCGCAAAATACACGATCCCGCGATCGTGATCATACGCCAGACTGAGATCGCCAGGCCGTAAAGATAACGGAATGGCGCTCTATCTTAAGGTCCACTTCGATTTTTCGCCGACGCGATTATTCCTGGTACGATACGTGAGATCGTCGGAATTTTTCTCTTTCGTGATTGTCGCTTTTATTCACTATGCGTACGCCGTCTACATTTGTTCGGTCTTCGCAAATGATCTTAAAATGGTCTTTCAGTATTTAATGGTATCTCGAATACTCTGATAGTATGCCATATGAATTTAATGTACCATTTCGATTAATGAATTTGCATTACGCAGAAAGAAACTCGTAAATGTTAATAATAATATTTTATCAGTAAAATAAAACATTTTTATCTCTTTAATCACTTAACGATAAATGTTGCACATCACATTAGAATTAAATTCGGGATAAATTTAGGGTAAATTCGGGATTTGTGCTGATTAGTTAAGAACTGAAGATGGAAATGTATGTAGCATTGAACTAAAATATGATACTTTTAATGTCAAAAAGACTATGCACCGATACATATCGATAACGTAGATATCGATAGACTTTTCATTTACAGGTTATTTTTTAGCAGAAATAGTAAAAATATTGTTTTTTAAATGTCAATGAAACGATGTCGTCTTTAGAGAGATAATGTACATAATAATTCATACTTCAGCTTAAAGAAAACACGAACTTTTAAATTACCTATATTACTAATGAAGTAATACTTCTCGATTTCAATAAAAAAAAATTAATTATAACTGTATTATAACTGTTTGTATTGACAAAACATATTAAAATAGTCCGAATGTTATAAATTTAGATGTTTATTTCTACTGGTTCCGTCTCCACACTTTATATACCGTTTCCTTGAATTTATTAGTAGCGCGCATCGAAAGTTTCAGTCCGCGACGTCTAAAACGATATTGAACGATGCGTACATATCTGTAACAAGTCGCAAGCAAGGCAGTTCGACATTCCGCGGCCAAGAGACATCGTAAAGTTGTATTGTGTTTATTGGAAACGTGCTAAGATCGGCGCAACTATTTTAGCGCGCGACACTAAAATGCTTCAGTGAGTCGCCGCGCAGTAAAGCTGTTTGTTTATCAGTTGGCCTAGGCGCATCATAATACGCGTGAATTATCGATCTTTAATGATGATTCCGGCACGGTAACCGTGCGACAGACACATTCTACGACAATAAATCTTACGGTCGTAAACGATTTGCGCGGACAAAGGAGACAACGAGGGGCCAAAGAGGGGCGACTGGACGATCGTGGCAACATAACGACAAAGGAGCTAAGTGGTAATTATTTATGCGTTATACGTTAGACGGGCATAGTTGTAGAATGTCGCGAACGCTCGAATTAGACCGACGTTAAATCAGTATAGACCAGCCAGATTCTCTTTCGTTTGGCATCCACTGCGGAGCCGTTCCCTTTACCACGAACGTTTCAGTTTCATTCGAGATGCCTGATTTTTGTAGCGCGAGCAACGTACACCTACACCTCTAAAAAGACATCGGCGCACCCTATGCTCATCTGTGACCTAATTGTGACTTATGGCGACTCTAACAAAACCACCCGTTTATATGCCTCTAAGAGAAGCACCCCCGAGAAAACGAAAATAATTCTGCGTTGTCTGATTGCCCTTGGTCCTAAATGTCCCTAATTCATTATGTGTGATATTTTTATTGTAGAAAATTTTACATAAATCTTTTTTGCTCACATCTGTTAAGTTTTACAGTTTCTCTCTATTCTAAGATTTTTTTTTCAATATTCTCTCTAGGCCAGAGCTATCCAAAGTCGGGATCTTTTGGCTTGAAATTGAAATGTGTCGGTATTTACACCTATTACCGTTTCTATTCTTCACTTCATTGCTGTTTTATCATAGTACACTCGGTCTCAAAGTGACACTAGTCTGAAATTGTTAAAAGTTTTTGACCTGTGTCTTTCACTATGTTTAAAAATATTCTGTTACTAATATTACACTATTATTTATATTATATTTAACTATAAAAATACAATAATTATATATATATATATATTCCTACATATACAAACAGATTATACATGTGTGTATGTAGGTATATTAAGGTGATTATTTTAACAATTTTTGAAATTTAATTGCGACACCTCTTAAAGTGATTCAATATCTAAAAAAAAAACACCAAATTTTTTTCATATTTTTTAAAACAATTTTAATCCATATCACCCACCGGGTAGGCGAAAAAACACCTTTGTGGATAACATTCGACCGATGCTCTAATTCTTAACCAATTTTAAAGTTTTTTTTTCAATTTGCTCGAAATTGAATGTGTTATAAGCCCATTTTGCGTAAATTTTGATTACGATTCAAATTAAAAATTGCCGATTCAATCTTCATTATATAACATAGTAGGTATAATTTTGATTTTTTTGCTCACTTCATTGGATTGGCAATTTTTACTTTGTACGACAAAACAACAATGAAGTGAGGAGTAAGGACGGTAATAGGCGTGAATATCGACACATTTCAATTTCGGGCCAAAAGACCCCGACCTTGGACAGCTTTGGGTATCAATTATGTAACTTTTTCTCTAGGACGGATGTGTGAAAAGTGAAAATTTTTTGTGTGTATGTATGTATGTATATGCACGTACATACGTACATAGAAATTTTCATTTTTCACGTTTCCGTTCTAAAGAAAAAAAAAGGTACATGATCGATAACCTGTTCTAGGCTAATCAATTGATTTCAAAAATTTTTGACGACAGATTTTTTTCAATCTGACTATTCATTTGTCATGCACAGACTTCTTTCGATAAATATTATACGATCGTTCCCGGAAAAGTGTACGAGATCGAACGTATACATATAAATAATACATTGCTGATGCGCATCGAGTGGCAAGCGACATATTGGGGTCGGTGAGAACAGAGAAAAGGAGAAAGAATGGTTATCTGTTACCTGTTGTTTCTGTTTGTACAGGTCGACAGGTGTGCCCTGCGCCACCCAGCTGCTGCCATCGCCCCAGTATCATTCATATGTACCTGCACTTCCGCCAAACAATTTGATTGTCTTTCCATCAATTCGTTGTTTTTACACGAATATCGATAATTCAAATTCGTTCCATCTTTGGAGATAAATAGTACTGTATATTTTTTCGTGTAACACATGTTTGCTATCAACGATCCGAAGATCACAAATAAAAAGAACTTACAAACAGAGACCAAGCTTTGTCCTATAGCCGTTAATTTATGGAAGAGCGACCTTCGCGATTTATCAGCACACTTTCTTTTCAGCTGTTATCGTGCCACATTAATGGCTCACGAGTTTTCCTCGTGTGTTGGCTAGATAAGGTCTGCACTGAAGACGAAGGATCATTTATGGTACATTAAAAGGGCTGT
This sequence comes from Mycetomoellerius zeteki, assembly GCF_001594055.1. NCBI lineage: Eukaryota > Metazoa > Arthropoda > Insecta > Hymenoptera > Formicidae > Mycetomoellerius > Mycetomoellerius zeteki. Next base: position 635,496 of record NW_017255933.1, read on the forward strand.
AGAGGGATAGTGGTAGTACGAGAGAAAGAGGAGGGAGGGAGGGAGGGGAGAGAGAGAGAGAGAGAGAGAGAGAGAGAAAGAGAGAGAAAGGAAGAAAAGGAGGGGTGAGAGATTATGGAGAAACGTTCGGCCATTTAGCTACCCTCCTCACCTTTGGCCAGCTTCGTCTGGTTATTAATGAACTCGCTGATAGGAAGTGTCCGTCTCTCGGCGAAGAATCGCCTCCCAGAGCAAGGCTGTCACGTATTCGGCTTCTATTTCCCTTAGCTAACGCTCTCTATATGCAAATACGGCCGACCGGTCCCTCCGCGTGTCCTCTTTCGCGCGCCTCCTCCGCGCACGTCTACGTATGTACGTGTACATATATGTGCGTATATATGTGCATGGAAATGCGTATTATCGAGGATATACGTGTGGCGCGCGCGCTCACCGGGTCTTTATAAATAGCGACTTTGATATCCAGTCGCGCCTTTACGGGGGATGATCCCACCCCTTCGCGGGCTACGTAAGCGGGAGAGAAAATGCTGAGTCCGTTAAAAATTAAAGAGTCGGCGTTACGCGTTCATGGCTCAACGTGATATCATGTTGACCAACGCCCTTTAGTCAGCCGTGCGGATCTATACGTGCGTGGAAACGTCCTGTAATATGCACAGTATCTGCACTTTGGGATTAATCTCGTCTCTCCATATTTTTCCGCGGGAAAAAAGTAGGACGCTACGAAACGAACCTGTGCTGCGTCTCGAAAAAAAAAATATGAAGAGAATACACACTTTCTTTGAAATCGTTGCGTTCTCTTCGTATCAATTCGCGAAGAAATATATATTAATAAAAGATACTATTAAAAGTATCCATAAGTAATTTTAATAAATTAATTGTGGTTATATTGAATTAATACAGAATTAATCCATTTTATCAATATATTAGATCTCATTCTGAGAATATATATCTCTTTGTTTTGGAGATATGCATTATATTATAACAGAGCGGGCTGTATATTATGTCAAATACCACAAGGGAGCCAACGATAAGACAAAAAACGTCCGAACCCTTCATTTGCAGCTTAGCATTAATCCTTTCCGCGAAACGAACGCTTTATCGGACCGTGTACTTGGTTTGTTCTACGGATAAATATGGTCCCAAAGGCAAATGGGATAAATCTGAATAACACGTATCAAGCGACGCCTATGGCATCCCTTGATAAGGGTGCGAAGGGGCTGGTGAATGATTAGAGATATTAATACTACGCAATGGAAGGGTGTAAACTACCAAAGTCCTGTGCGAAGGATGATCTGTATGCCCGCGCACAGATCGATACGTGAGCCACTCCTGATTATTGTAACGTATTTAAGTATGTATCTAACTTTGCATATAATAATGTCTACTGATGCGTATTTTACATTTACAAGTGCATCAGGCAGTTGGTACAAACATTCTCGGCATAATTTATCGAAGCAGCTCGCAAAGAAATTCTATTACACGCGTAAAATATTGTACATAACTCGTACTTTTATCGGAAGATATATCTAAACGCCCGCAATTATTAGCGAAATTTCATGTAATTAAGCTTAATCTAGCATCAATAAAACCGCAACTAGTGGTCATATTTTACAAGAGTTATCGTCTTCGGTCTGCCATTATAGTCGCAGAAATGGCGCCGCTAGGAAACGTAGTTCCACTTCCACGCGTTGTACAAAGCCTCGTAATTCAAATGCCTAACCGTCGTTTAAATCTTTTATCGTTGTAAACGCGCGAACGTCTATCGCATGGGTCACGTGCAACACGCTTGACGGCATTTCTGATTTATTCGGGTAAGTTACCAGGACACATCATCCCTCGCCAGTACCCTTTCCCTGTTTACAGTATACCCCCCGCAGTTCCAGCGTCCTGCTTCGACTTTGATAACCGTACGATAGTTGCTTTTCGCTCGTGGGGTGGTGGATAGGGAGAACGGCGGTTTATCTTCGATTACATAGCAGCGTCTTGGCGCTCGGTTTCTTGGCCTTGGATTTATGGCGAGCGATTTGTCGGTAGCGCGAGATTAGGATTAGTTTGCGGAGTCCCGTGGTCGCGTTTGTTTGCGATCCGACACGCCGCGTTTCGCTCGTGGAGATCGAGATCTGTGGCTGCGAGACGCGAGTGATTTAAGAAATGCTCGGTCAATACAATGAAAAATTGATATTGGACAATGTAAATCTCAATTCAAAATCAATTCTCAATATTTAATAGATATTTAATAGATTTTTTTAGAGAAAGTAGTATTTCACGCATAAATAATATACAAAATAGTCATTTTACGCTAATAATATATATAATAAAATTAATTAATATTCTGTAAAAAGATTCTTTTGAAAGCAAATGTCTATACGCACGCTGATAAAGACGAGAGCGCGATGTTATAGGCTGAGACTGATACAGCCTTTATTTATTAAAATAACGCTCTAAATACCGTTGCTCTCTTTGAACGCTACAAAAGTGTCGGACATTTAATCTTACGTCGAGAATGCATTTCGTTGTAGCAAACGATTACGGCTGTCTCCGTTGGAGCTGTCTCATCACAGAAGGATCCCTGATCCCGATGCTTGACTCGTTGACGAGATTGATCGTTCTTCAACGACAACCGTCACCGCGTGGAACAACGAAGACCCTTTTCCTACTGTGAACGTACCGGCAACGGTGCACCATACATCATCAGGATTGAAACATTTCCTTATTATTACCATCGCGGCATAGATTAATTCCATGGTATTACAATCGCCCATGTTCCACTAACATCCGTTGAAGCAGCACCGTGATGGTTCGACCGACTGTCACGCGGCATTTACCGTCTTTGTTCGAATTAGACGACGCACTCTTTGTCCGCTCTGTTGAACAAATACGAGTATAACGATATCATTTGTAACGTACATATATTTTCTAAAATGTCGATACCGATTAAATTACAAGAAATGTGTCCCGGGAAAGAAACAAAGATATGTTTATGAAATTTGTTAAATAAAATGATATTAAAATATCTATTATATTTATATGAAATTATATAATGTAAAATATTATATCTTTTTATGATATATTAGATTGATATATTCTTTAAGAGAGCAATCTATTATCGAAATGTATTAGAAAACTGCATCAGAGAAGAAAATGATATTTGAGAATATTTGAATAGAAACTCCAAATTGTAATAAAGTTTTTAATAAAAGTTAGCGATATTTTTATTAATGAATAGTATAATAACTGTAATATATTTAAAGAATTCATTCAATATACATTCCATTGCAGGCATCGCGCATAAAACTTTAAAATAGAACGTGGAAAATAAGACGCGGTCGTAAGACATCGTAGATAGACATTTAATACTAATTCTACGCCAACGAGAATCTTATAGTAATATCAGGGGGAAACTGATTTATATCGTTTTTTTAAATAGCACCGTTACTGTCTGACACTGAAAATTAATGTCGAGCAACTGTCGACATTCGCGATATGCGTGATGAAGCTTAAATCTATTTCTATAATATTCTACGTAACACATTCGATGTTAAGCTTCAGAATTCATTGACTTCGTTTATAAAAATAAGTCTATATTGGGTCTCCATCAGATACATACAAAGAAATTATTTTACAACACAGCAGGGGCAAATTACAAATTGTAAAGTGTATCATACATCGAGTATATGAAAAAGAACACCTGACAGCTCTCTTCTCTGGTTCTTCTATTATCCACAGTGCATAAAATATTAAAAAATTGCTACGTTATATTACATGACACGAGGTAATATCGGCGCATGGATAAAACGCAATAATGCTGAATATCGTATGCACTGCTATCGGGTTGAAGATCTCAGTCAATGTGTACGTGTGAAACCGTGAACATCGAAAGCCAGGAATGCTGATCTACGAGTTTATGGCATACAACATCTCTGTCTTTCTCTCTTCCCCTTCTCTCTCTCTTCTCTCCACTTTCGAACCATTATACTCACTTTAAACTTAGTAAAAAGTTTTATTTATTTTCTGTTGTGTACTGTACACTTGGATAGCAGTCGTGGTAATATCGATTTATCGTAAAAATTATTTGACAGCACTTTTAATCCTTTCATTTCTTCTTAAATAGTTTGACAAACTGGTTGAAGAAACAAATAGAAAAAAATAAATTACTTTTGATACATACATACACACATGTATTTAATTAATTTTTATTTTTTGTAGCAAAGAAATATATTTGTAGTATTGCTTAAATTTTTAGTTTAGAAAACTAATACCATATAATAATACGAAATTAAAATCTTATTTTTAAGCAACATCTTTAAGCAACTTTTTCTTATATATTTCTTTAGTTTTTTTCGCGTTGCTTCTTTCGAATAAATTTCATGATATTAAAAACTTATTTGAAATTATTATCAATATATTTTTCCTAAGTATCTCGAATTAATATTTAGCTATAAGCTGATACTTAGCTAATTTAGCTGACAAATGCTTGGCCTCGAGAAGTCTTCCTTAAATGTCTTTGCGAAAAGTGCTCTCTCCCCCTCCTCCTTGCTCTCTTTCTTTGTGTCCCGGTCTGTTGCACCTCCTCTCTTTCTCTCGTCCTCGCATGTTACTCGGTTAATCTCGTAAATTGCCGTCGCCCAGGGTTGACGGGAATATTTACTGGAATCTAAGTTTATAATTACCGAGAAATCCAACGCCGCGAATATACGTATCGGACGTAGCCCTACCAATCTCGTTATAAACTAGGATCGTACTCGGGTGCCTTCTTCCTCGTTTCTGTCACCTCTTTCCACCTCTCGCACCCTCACGATCCCCGCCTCCGGTTGACGTGTCCCTCGGCCCCTCCGCTCCTGCTCGCGTATTACGAATCGCCTTTCACGTCAAGCACGGCGAATTAATGCGCGTAATATGTTGGCCGCGGGCACGTTTTACGTTCCTCCTGGTATAACTTAAAACCAGCTCGATGTGTCGCGGGTGCACAGATACATCGGACGTTAAGAAATCATCGCATCGATACTCCTGCGATTGTATTTCATTCTTGTTTGTGTGATACCCCTTACCCTTATCTTATTAATTTCCTTCGCTCAGAATCAATGAATTTTGTGTACTTGCTAATCAGACCATTTAAAATGTAAACTGTTTTAATTACATGCAGCAAACGCATAGAAATTAGATTTTAGGGCTAGAATTTTTTAAATATCGTCATTATACTATTGCTATTTTACTGATACTAAACATTAATAAAATTACAAAATTAGTAACAGATATTAATCGTTAAAATTGTTGATTAGAATTAAAGTTTCTTGGCAGCCCACATATGTTTGTCGGCTTTCACACATTGGACATATAGAATTATCGAGGCGATTTCTTCTTGCCTTTTTTCCTAACCTTTCTTGAACTACTATTCTTTTATCTTCCTTTCGTTTATACCAGAGTCTTCTTCTTTCGCGATTTTTCTTCGCTTCCCGAGCACGACCATTGGTTCTTTGCGTTTCACGTTGACAACGTTGAATATAAAGCGGCGCTGCTTCTGGTAATCAGCTTTCGATTATTTATTGCTGTATTAATCCGGGAATAGGTACCGATCGGGCACCCAATTTGTAATCGTTAACTGAACCTGATCCTCGAGTCTTTAGCCACCGCCACCGACTGGTAAGGTCGCTCGGTAAGCGTCTACGTAATGTAGAAGTTACTTGCTCATGATCCGGATGAAACATCGCCCGTTGCCGCAGTGTTACAGATCGGTTCGGTTGCGGTAGCGGCGATTATATACGGCGCGACGCATTTTATGGGTCTTCCAGGTAATGCTTGCAATAATTAAGGATAACAGATGATCCGCAGCGGTGGAGTTTATTTCAATTCCTACGAGCCGAATTGCCGTTCACGAAGTAGCAAAAGTGTGTTCACGATTTGTTAATCGCTCGTAGTTCGCGGCACGATTATAAATGAATACGATTTCATATTCACATTTAAATTGCCTTCTAGTAATGCATCCCGCACGTGCTTGATCAGTTCATAATTTGCTGGGCCGTCTTCGTTTAATTACATGACAAAGTTTTGCTCTTCTTTATTATCTATCATAATCGTGCTTGTGACTCTTTGCTATTTCAAGATGTTCACGCTAATTTCAATCATTTCTCATCTTTACCCCATAACAGGAACACATATTTTTTGTAATGTTAAAGGAACATATGGATCCTCAGGACTCACTAAAATTTTTTGTTATTAGATATTTAGAAGTTTTAAAATGTTCAATTATATAAAAATTACAGCATTTGAACTTTGCATAAACATAGTACGATAATTAGCCTACTAGAATCAAAAATAAAATTGCGGAACATTATTCTTCAAATTATTACACTATTTAAAAATTAGAAAAATGTCCTAGAGTCATCAGTATTCGCATTCTATAACTCTTAATGACGTGTCGTTATATTGCTGTACGTGATCGTTATATTGCTGTACAGCTTTTTTACTATATACAATACCTGTGCAACAACAACATGACACTGTCGTTAACAATTTCAGAGTGGTACAGTACTCACGTGTTCCAATTACAGATTAATACGTTATATATTGTATCATTAAAAGTACTCCCGATTAGTAATACACCCATCATGGAATCTCGCCGGTTCGTTTTTCACTCATCGTTCATACGTTGTTTGGAAAGATAGCTGAGATCTATCAACCAACTGGTCGCGCATCCAATCATATCCTGATGTCTCTCACGCGGTCGATCTCCGAGATTTCTTAAAATATTATTCGTTGGCATATGCCTTTTCCCTTTCTACGCGAGTTCGTTTAGGTGGGCCCAGCGATGATATATCGGCTATTACCCCGAGCGCAACACCTGTTAATGCATTTCTGTTCGGGCCCGACACCTGACTCTGGCGCACCGCGGTATCCCATTCAGCGATCTCAGGACGTTTTGCTCTGCAGCTACTATTCTCAATAAGAATATCGCAGCGGGAGCGATCGCGGGATTAGTCCCGACTACACGTTTTACGCGACCGTATGCGCGTGCGAACTTTCCACTCCGGATCTCCCGAGTTAACTTCCTACGAACTATTATACCTGCTATATGTCAGACTTTGAAACTGAACTACAAAGATGTATCTAATTGAGTATTAATATGACTGATACACGAGCGATTGCACCTTTGAATTAAATATCAGTATACGATGGTAATAATAACAATGCAGTGATACTCAATAAAAAATAAATGTGAAATTATAGATTCTATTGAATGTCAATAATGCTGTTAAGTATAATATATAGAGTGCTTCGAGCCATCAAGCAGTACGGCTATAAGTCGCTGATACTTGGAAATGGAATCCAGATAAGGTATTTTCCGCATTTGAAAACTCATCGAGTCGCTGCGAATAAAATACAACGTTAATACTTTCTCATCCATACGGCGGAGGTAGAAACGGAGAAGGGAAGTTTAATACCTTCTTAAATATTCCTTCCATTCTTTCCCCTTCCATCATCCATTCATCCGCTGTGGTAGATCTTTGCCCATCTTTCTCGATCTCCCTCCCCCCCATCCTCTTTCTCTTTTTCTCTCCTTTGCTTTTTCGACGTTAAGTCACTCCGTCTCTCTCTCCACTTCGAGTCGGGTATTAGGACGATGGTAGTATTCTTAAAGGTAGAAACAAATAATACGATTACGTTCTGTTTCCGTTTATTAAAGAAACAAGATATCGCCTGCTCGTTGTCTGCGCGGCTGATTCCAAGCCTCGAAGCTGAGTCCTCCTACCGGTAAGAACATCGCTTCTCTTCCTTTATCTCCTACCACTTCTGAGTAGCATTCGATACCGAAACTCGATATTAAAACTTGACGCAGGAATTATCCCCGCCTTCGGGATTGTACTTCGAACATACGTCTGGCACTGGCACGCCGTAAATCCGTTTGTAATCAGGCCGAGTTTCAACGATTTCCTGTGTTGAATTATTATAAATACGAAGTATTTATTTTTTACTTCTATATTTCTTAGTTATAAAAAATTGTAAAATTTTAATCAAATATTTTACTATAATTATTCAGGAACATAAAGCGTTTCATGTTAAAAATAGGTTGCATTTCGCCATTGATATTCTTTATAATATTGCTTTTTTATACATATTGCACCGCTATAAATCGCGATGTGTTTCCGATGCGGTGCAATACACAACAGAGTCTCAATTTTTTTGGCCTTTTTAGATCGTGGACGTGGTCAGCAAAACTCTTCGCGTTTCTCTTCGTGCGACCCATCGTTGCGCGGCTCCTGAATGGTTACGGCTTCGTTTTTGATGCGCGGAGGTGACTCGACTAATTTATTCGAAGCTCGGACGTATGCTGGTGGAGACGCACAAACCGTAGTTGCGGATCAAAGAGAAAGAAGCTGCTATACATACGCAGTCTGCTATGGCATACAAGTGTAGCAAGTAGCTTGTTGAAAGAGCAGTGCGACTTGTCCAATGAAAGGGCAGACGGTAAACGGCGAAGCTAGTATTCTAACTCACAGCACGCGTGCAGCACGCGCGGATATATAGAGACACGCGCCAACGCATTCTAATTATCATGTGTATAATGGTGGCCGCTCGCCAAGCCTTGGAAATACATCAGAGCACCCGACTATAGATAGGTGCACCCATGTGTACCTCACAGAAACAGCGAAAAGATCTGGACGAACTCCTTCTCTGCGGCTGATCGTTTATCGAAAAGTGAAACACGAGCATTCACGATCGTTTCTATGATTTCGGAAGTCGTTAAGAATCTATAACAATTAACCATTTAAGGACGGCATTGTTTTGTCATTACAATTTCTTTACTGTTTATGTTAAAATGATATAAATCGATGTATAGCTAATTAAAAATATTTTATATTTAAAAATATTTTATATTAAAAATATTTTATATTATATTTCTAGTTGATTAAAAATATTATATTTCAATGTTCAATGATACATACATTTTTATCTTTAGTTTTTAAGTGCAACTAATCTGCATAGAGTCTGAATTTATCCCGAATTTAATTTTAAAGGGAACGTTGTAAATATATTCGTTCCTAGAGGGTTAAGCGTACATTAAGAGAGCATCTGGATATACATGTAATTAGAAAATTGTATTAGATATGTACGATATTACGTAAAAATAATTATCCGTATGAAAGAAAAATAATTCCTATTTTATACATAGAATATGAATGACATGTGTTATCATGTTAATGTCTATCCGAAGTCATACACAATTATTAACGTTATTCTTTGTCGAGCGGATATATGTCCTCCTTTGCACGGAAATACTCGAACATAATTACGAAATATGCTCAAGGCCAAATCGTTAATGGCTCTCGAGTGTTCATCAATGGATCGGTAGTGAGCACAGAGAATCAGCCAGCGTCAAACCGTTCAGACAAAATGACTGCTCGTTCCTCCAGGTACAATGACATTTTTTTCTTCTAACCCGAGGACAATCTCAGGTACGTTTCTCCATCTCTTCACCTCGCCCTCTTTATTTCTCCTTCTTCTACGAACCATACGTCATCGAAGCCTTTCGTGCGTCGCCGTCGTCGAACAAGAGGAAACCGACTGGCATTCAGTCGACGACGGGGCACATATAGACGAGGGGTCCCTTCTTCTTCTTCTTTCCCCACCGGCAGTGCTATTGCTCGAAAGAGGCCCCGGTTTCGCGTCTCATTTTTTTCAAGCGAGCCGATCTTCAATCTTCGAGCCGCAGCCGCGCCGGCCATTGCCGGACCGGAGTGATAGATGTGGAAATAATTATAGGCGAACGCTCACGCGCTCTCGCGCAACAAGAGTAAAAACCATGTCAAATTTCGTTGCTCGGTAATGACTTTTGACCATGCAACAGAAAAAGGTCCCCGCTCGCGCTGTTCTCTTTCCGACGATTCGACGATCATTTGTGTCGTACGGCATTGATACGGACACTTTAGGATCAATGCGAGGTCAAGACGAACTTTCGATTTCGCACTTGACTATTGTGCTTTGATTACTTCTCTCTTAGTATTACAATGCCAATTTTCTTATACCTTGTTGTATGTTATATCCTTCGTATGATTGTAAATGACGATAATTATTTTTAAATTTTCTATGCTATGTCGAAATTTTTCACGACTTAGTTCCTCTCATTTGCTAGAAAATAGATTGATGAAATCTCGCAAAAAATCGTAGACACGAAGCTCATTGAACGATGAAGACGAATAGCTTCCAAGAATTGAGAAGGTCGCCCGAGCAGGTCGATCTAAATCAAAGATCCCGCGAATCCTCCGGAGTGATCCCCCATCGAAGGTCGCGGGGAGACCTTCGTCGGTACCTCGCAGGACTCCGTTCTCTGTTGCCGACTAATGCACCGGCGTGCCCTGGGGCACAGTAATGCCTAATTAATCCAATTAATCTGAGGCCCCGGCATAAATGACCTCCGTGAGGACCTCAAAGACGCAGCGACCGCCGTCGCCCTGCGCTGCTGCGTGATGGACCGGGCCGATCTAACATTCCGAGAAATTAACGATTACCGGTGATTTATACAAATTCATATTTTAAATTATTGGCCGTCATTAGCGTGCGTCGGGGTATTAGTTCTCGGTGACGTGTAAAAGGCTTCATCCCGCCCGCCCCGCTACCATCAGCCAGAGCCACGATCCTACGCCGTCTTCCTCCGTCTTATTTCACCTCCTTCAGCCTCGATCATCCTTCCACCATGTGGACCTCGAAACAGCATATATAGTATCCGCTCGATCCGTCCGGATCCCGTCTGTGCTCTCTCGCTCGAATATATTATCGTTTTGTTCCCGCGGGAGCAAGAGAGAACACGGGGGAGTGAAAGGGGGACGGGGGCAAGGGAGAGAGAACATAAGAGAGAAAGAGAAAGAGAGAGCGCGAGAAAGCGCAGCCAGGCTGGGCTGGTTGTCATTGGCTCATTTGTTAGACGCCATCTAAAGCATGCGGGGCCTTGATTTAGTGCCTCCACCTCAAACCGCGCACATATATACCCCGAGAGATATCTACCGCGGCGCCCTTCATCGAAGAGACAAAGACACGAATTCTCTCAACCGCTCGAAGTGCGCAAGTTCATGACCCCCTTCGCATTCGTCCTCTCCGTCCTCCTCGCGGCTGTTCTTCGTCGTCGCTTACTCCCTTTTCTGCCTTTTGTCGATGGTCTCCTTTTGGCTTCACCGCCTCTCGTACGAAAAGAGTCTCGCCAAAACACGTTTCGTCAATGTTAATCCGGTGACCAGAATGTTAGAATTATATTTTCTGGATTAATTTTATAATGACAACAAGCGATAGCTCATATAATCTTTGTAGTAACAAATGAAAGAATATATAAATGTGTATATAATATTTTTTTACAATACTATTTTATTGCTATATCAATATAATATCAATTTACGTAAAATTACAACGAATTTACAAGAATCATATTTCTCCCCGGAACTGGCAAAGAAGAGAAAATCGCGCAAAAGGGGCTTCGAAAAGTGACGCTTTTACACAGATGACTTTACTTGGACCTCCATCAGGCATGTGATATCTACCCACACGCACACGTAAACGCACATCGGACATGGTACACACAAGGGCCTCACCACCCCCTTCTATAAGCCGCGCGCACGTCGACTATAATTATCCTCAGGTAATCACGACCCACACCACCGTCTTCCAATGGGCGCTCACCGCAGTCCGGCCACTGTATTCCGCAAAATTAGTATTTCCATTCCCCAAGGAAGAGAATCGAAGGGAGATCGCAAGAGGGGAGGGGACAGAGACGGAGACAGAAAAAAGGAAGAGACTTCCGGCGACTGCTGGTTGGTCCTCGATTCAACGTCCCCCGTCCTCACCCCTTTTCTACCTAGTATAACTCCTTCATCCCCGCCATCCGCGAACGTGTTTATTTTTGCAATTTGCTCGAAGACCGACAATTAGATTTCCTGGGGTCGTTCGGCTACCGTATAAGTGTAAGGCTCAGGAGATCAGGCCTCGATCCGGGTCGGCCCAAACGGCCCGCAAATGCGTTCCCGGAGGAATGGCCGCGGGGACCACCTACACCTGCCTCGTATAATTCCGCTTTCTCTTATCTCATTTCCTCTACGCTGTCCGAACGAGTTCGACTAAATATGCACGGCACGTTCATCTATTATCTTTGACGATTGCGTCGTAAAAGATAGGAACCGGTGTCTCTATCAATCTTTTATAGTTCTGTATTATCTCGAAGAAATTTCAGAGTCAAGTGTTTCCGTCAATTAGTATGGAGAGCTTAATAGTGGTTCGAAATGTTGGATTCGATCTAATGTCGCTTTGAATGTGAATCGATGAAAGGAGAAGAGTAACATAAGAGAGTGCTTCAATAATCGATAGAAAATAGAAGAAAAGAAGCGATTAAAGAAAAAAAAAAAGAAGTACGCGTGTTCCCGGTGTTCAAGGAATCGTAAATACCCCGATCCCCAGCAATAAGAATTTATTGCGGCTGCCTTTGATGAGCAGCCGCCGGTTTTTGGATTCGGGGAAGGGCCATTTTTGATATCACGAAGCTACGTTAATTGTTGCGCTACGAAGACGGTCCGCATCCGATGGAGGGAGTGTGGGGAAGGTGTTGAAGGAGGATGAAACAGACTGGGAAAGAGGAGGCAATGCTGGTCGCGGAGGTGGCGCAGAGTGAAGGTTGAGGAGAGGATGAAGTGGAGATATAATTGCTACATCCTCTTAAGTCACGTGCCACTCACGTGGTTCCCAACTGCGAGTGCGAACGACCGTCGACTGACTCCCTATAGCTTCGAGAAGCAGCGCTTAGATACGACGTTTGTATCATGACATCTCTTTCCGCGTTATGATTGATCATCCAGTGACGGGGCGCGCGTTATCTTGAATTAATAGATAGTCAAGTCTAGCGGGATTATTTTATTTTGGTAGTCACCTTTGCTATAATTAAATTAGAATACGAGATACCTATTAGAGAAAATTAGAAATGAACATTTAATTATAGTTGGATCACGATCTCTCGCGTAAAATACAGAGGATAACGAGAATACGGTTCGACTTGATTCTATCAGTGGTAGGATTCGAGCAGAGATCGGCCATTAATTTCCTTTCGGGAGAAAAACCAAGTCGAGCTAATGGGAGCTACGGTCTAATGCCTCCTGCTGTGTCTCCCAGAAGCCTTTCTTTTGCTCCGCTCTTCTACTAATGGCCACTCTTTGATGACAAATATCGGCCGAAAGAAAATATATAAATTACTTCGAGGAAGCTACTCCCTGTCGGTGACGCCTACCAGTCGCATATCAATAATATTGTCGAATCTTTGAGAAGAATATCAATTTTCATTTAATACTTCTCACTAAACACCTGGAGCTTAAAATATTTATTTTTTGCATCAGCTGTAATGATTGAATGTTATATGCAATATTTCATTAAGATTTAAATATTTTGTGTAGTATCTTATTTAGATTTGAGTGTTTACCGAATAATACAGAGTCATATTCGGAATTGTATTTTCAGTATAGTTGATCGACTTGATTTCGAAAATCAGAAAATGGCTGTGCACACAAGACATTCGCGCAGATAATAATTACATTGATGCGTGACAAGCAACGATGTATCAAATCTGTTTTCGCGACGCCCTCTCAGTGACAGTTGCGCCTGAATCGTCCGTAATTCTTCGCAAGAACAAATTGCGCTGGAAGCTTCTTTCTCGTTGTGACTGCACTTCACCACGACAGCAGATTCGATGTATAGTTATATATAACTATATATATATATATGTGTGTGTGTGTATACACAATACGCCATACTTTGACAGATACAAAAACATCGGAGAGCCTTGATAAATTGCCCGCGAGAAAAAGCATCGGGCACTCGAGGCTCTTCGGTAGCGCGAGAAGGGCGCAAGGAAGGATAGAAATGAGAGATGCCGTGAGAGAAGCGGGAATAGAGGGTGTCAACCAAGTACGGGTGACAGAGAGGGAGCGAGAGGCGTTAAAGACAGGATACATCCCAGACTGGTTCCGGTATTGTTCGCGTTAATAGCGCCAAGATACAACAGTATCCTCCCCGACGATCCACCCAAACCACCCCCAACGGCAGATAGGTTCGTTCGAATAAGCGACGGTCTGTACGAGCTTCGATTATCTTGATCTGGAGAGCGTCAATGCGGCGGAAACGAGAAACAGGAAGGGCCTGGCAGCTGCTGAACGGAAGCGTAGACGTGGTCAAAGTGGCCGTCTAAGTGCTCAATGTATTTATATAGCTTGCGTCGACGTATCGACGAAATTTTCCCCGCTGTATTCATAAGAGATGTTATATTAATAGTTACATTAAAATAAAAAAAATAATACAAATGAAAATACAAAGATGAGAATCTACTTCTTTTATTTTATTAATAAACTATTTAATTATTTTTTTAATTTTTGCCAAAACTGAATAATTTTTAATATATATGTTTATTTTCAACTGTATTATCAACCATATTTTTTTCTATTTACGCACACAGGCACTGTAATTTATACAAATTATATATTTCTTGACAAAAGAACTAAAAATATTAATAGCTAGAAATATTATATTTATAAATAAAAATAAACTTCTGATTCGTATATATACATTTAGGAATCACTAAAATATTTTGATAGTTTTAGAACATCTTATATTATTTCACAGATTTGCTTTCTTTATTCATTTAGTTGTTTTGTTAGTAATGCCATGTAAGCTTCAAGGCTACGATGTGCCTTTATCGATAAACCAGTTCAATCGTGAAAGCGTGTGTGCCCATATACCTACCGCAGGAATAACATTTTCTTCGTAGATTGGACCACATCTATGAGGCTGTACATAATCTCGAGTTGGAGTAGCCGCCGCGGAATGGACGAGCTTGGATATTAACAAGACGCTACTGGCCTATTAATTCCCTCGAACTATGTTATTTGTATCTCATTGAGAATGTACGGTACTCCGTTGGCATGCCAATAATGCAGCATGCTGCATTTTATATTATCTTATATACTTTCAAGTTAAAGCGGTGCGTAAATTGTCTTATAACTGCCTCGTATTAATATTGCATCGTATTAATATTGCATTATTATACGAGCAGTTCATGTGTGCAACTCTATTATGTATAATATGATTACAATTCAAATTACATTCAGAAAAGTACTTATGCGTTAACAATAATATGTAAGATACTCAATCGGCACTTGAATAGTATCGTCGATAATATTATATGTCAATTATAAAATTTATTTCTGATAAAGACATATATTATATCTCCAGATGTTGATGATAGAGCTAGTTGTTGCACGGATATAAAGAATAATTGTCAGGTGGATTCGGACCAAGGGGGAAATATACTGAGCAAATCATATAAACGTAACGTACGGAAAACGTTTTTTTCGCGTGCTGAAATATAATTTCAATAAATCAGGGATAAGTGGTGCAGGGGAGAAAGGCCACGGATTCGGTGTTACCACGACTGAGGAACGCGGTCGACGATGTGTCGGATTAATTTATCGCCGCACCATCGCGTATACGTGTGGCTGGCGACATTTATTTTTACCGACTTTCGCGGTACGGTGCGGCGATTGGATGAGGCCTACGGGAATATTTCTTGATTTTGGGATGTAGTTCGGTATACGATGTTCCTCGCAATATAATCGCGGTTTATGTCCCGGGCCAATTTTCACAGGTTGTCCGCCTTTATTCGTATTATTATCCCGAAAGTAATATTCCAAAAGACACATCGCCTTCGCTAAGCGAAATTCTCTCTCGTATCGGTTTTATTTTCATTTAAATGAGATTCATGAATAAATTTATTTACATTAGGTTTATTATCTTGTGGTTTTCCGTAACTATTTCCCGTCAGTTAATAATTAATCTTTTTTAATATGCGAAATAGAATAATTTCAACGTTTATCGGAAAGTTCATTTATGAGAAAAAGCTAAAAAGACATAAAAAAAAATTTGTAACGTTAAAAATAGAATCGTCTGATAAAAATATATCAGTTTTCTAGACTCACATTACTATGTCTCAGAAAAATTATTGCATAACAAATATATGTTATTTCTTCGCGTTATGATTAAGATTCCTCAATAATTATTTTATATCTTAGCGCCAAATTTTTATCGGTAGAGTCAGCAATATTTTCACCATTCGTGATATAATTGCGATAAAATAAATGATTATCAAACCCTCCCCCCCTCTTTCTCTCTCTCTCTCTCTCTCTCTCTCTCTCTCTCTCTCTCTCTCTCTCTTTCTCTCTCTTTCTCTCAATAATAATAAATCTGATCCAGGCAAACAAACGAATATTTACAGTTTCTTCTCACGAATGGAAAAACTTTGCTAAGTACAAGATTACCTACTATTAATGTCAGCGCTTACGGTCCTCCGTCGTGATATAGACATTTACACGAGTCGGTCATATTAGCGGAAGATATGGCCACATTCGCTATCAGGAATCTCTCGTTGGCACTTGATGCGCGTGTGACATGCCGCGTTGTTAGCACTTTTCATATACATATATATATATGTGTCAGTCTATTACTTGAACAGTAACACGTGCTGCGTACAGCAACGCAGAACGTTCTCCGATAATATTTTAATATTTCAAACCATGTAATTGAGCATTTGAACTTATAGTCAATGAATCCGCTAACAACATCGTCAAGCACATACTTTTTTAAAGTATTACTTTCGAGAATATAAAAATGTTGACATTCATGAGCAGAAATACTATGACGAATCAATACGCTTAACTTGATAAAAAATAGTTAAACATAAATTTTTAATTATTAACAGATTTTAAGAGGAAAGCTCTTTGTAAGTTCATCACAGTTTTTTAGGAGCATGTCTATCTACAATCTAGATACTCTGTGTCCCTGTACAGTAGAAAAGTAGAAAGTGCTTTATCAACAATGTTAATACTATATAGAGCGTTTCGTGCAACCAAGGCAAAGAGGAATCGTTAGAAGGGCCATCGGAATATATTACCGCTATTAGTCGCAATGCATAAATTCGATCGTAATATCGGGTTGTATGAATTAACGTTTATTGATCACGAGCTCTGCGGGCCGTAACTTCCACCATTTTATTGCATATGGAAAAAGCTGGGGAATATCTCGATTCGCAATGTCGTAAGTCGAAGGAAAGACTGAGCGAAAGAGGAAATGAATCGCGGCGCCGCGGAGTTGGCGGGGCAGAGGGAGGGGAAACGCGAATCGAGTAAAGAATGTTTACAACGTATCTCGCGGCAATAATGTAGCGTACGGTATAAGCTCATGCGAGATATTTAGTCGGATATCGTGGCGCCACGCCACCCAGGGGACCCCCTCATTATTTGCTGCCAGGATGAGCCTTTATTAGCAGTTATCCCGTTCGGTCTCGAATCTATACGTTCGCATATCCATAAATTCGCGTTTACGGTGACCGTATCTTATGCAAATGAGACGATTTAATCCGCCGGATATTTCAGGGCATTTTTAATAACCCTCCCCTCCCCTCTTACCCATCTCACCTTCTGACATCCCCCACCGTCTCCCTCTGTTGCCTCCCCATCACCCTACGGGGTCCACTGATCGTTTCGTCGTACCTCGTGAGCGATCAATTAATGCCGATTCATCGTCTTTAGCTTCTCGATAGAGCTTGGACCTGCTCTTCGACTCTCGTCCACGTCTTCAAGTTTAAAAAGAAGAAACCTATATAAATAATGACTTTAATTAAGTCTCTGTTATTAACTTTCTACGTCTCCGAGAGACCTCATGTTTTTATAATATCGCATGATTCATAATTTCGTTTCACTCGTTATATAAAATAGTAGATTATTTCTTACATTTCTAATAATTAACAATAATCAATTAAATATTATATCTGACAAATTATGCAACGAGCTACGAATTATAATAATATAATTGCTGGCTGCATTTGAAATAATTATTGCAATATTAGAATATGGTGCACTAGTCGTATCATATTTATTGGTTAAACTATCCCGAGTATTCGGCTATAGATCGTATCAGCCTGTTGTAATGCCCGCTCTAGAATCATTATACACGGTGGATCGGCCAGGGTAGAGAAGCAATTTCGCCCGATGTTTCAACCCGGTAAAGTGCGATAATAAGCCCGCGGGCAGTCGGTGAGAATCTGCAATTCGCTCCACTCAAATTGAATACTACGTAGGCGGAATCTGGACTCCCCTGCCGTGGGTTAAGTTAAGATCAGCGATCTGTGATGTAGCTACACTTTGCGGCCATTTGCACAAGGCATTTGTCCATTTGGTTCAAATGCAATTGTCGAATCTCATTCTTATCAGAAATTGAATATTTTTCCCGCTGAATGAATGCTGGATGTTTTTACCTCTGTGCAGCAGTGAATAGAATGAGTTATCGATTGCACAATCTCTTATTCTTGGATGGATGCTGACGAGATCAGTTTGCAGTCGCGAAACGGACCCTTCTCGTCAACCTTCGGAGTGACAGCTTGAAAAAGGTCGCTCAGGCGGTGCGGGCGCATGGCTTTGACCGAAAATAATAAGTAAGCTTTTGAGCTTTGACCACAACGTACGCCTGTCGAGAGACAAAAGGCAAAGTAATCGTAGCTTGAAATTATAATATAAACCGTAGTCGCGGACGGTGCGTCCCTCTACTCCTCTCGGTCCCCGTTTTCGTCGTCCCACATGATTCGTAGTATAATAAGTAAGTCGCCGCGGGGGTAATTTGCAGTGTTTAAGAGCTCATCCAATTATCCAGGACAGAGCTTGTTCTCGTCGTGGTCGTTGTTGACACGAACTGCGATAGATGTATCCATCTTATACATGTAAACAATAGACTGTCATGTGATATCCGTGTGATATCCGTGAAAGTTGTAGATAATAACATTTAGTTAAATGTACGTTAATGAAAGCTGCTTTGACTGGAAAATTATAGTAAACTCGGAAAAAATAAATAAATAAAGTCTTTTATTTTTATACTTGAATATAATCAAATTGTAATATTTTCTACTTAAAAATAGTGTAGAAAGACAAATGTTTGTCGTAAAACTTTACGATTAGCTATTTTACAGATATATTCAAATAAAATAATTTATAATAGAAAACAGAATTTTTAATTCTTAGAATATAAATCAGTAGGAAATATATCATGAGATTTTTTTATTCAATCTATCCCGATCACCTAAAATATTGAGGAAATGATAGTACGACGGTTAGGCCGCATCTCACAGAGCCATCCGCACGTACAGAATCATGTTTATCTTGTCGTCGTACAGCGTGTCGCTGTAATCATCGCCGACGTGAGACGTCTTAACCAGACTCGGTGTCAAAGTAACATATGTAAAATACCTATTTCCACGTACGTGCGCATACGCATTACATGCAAAGGTGGAGGTATCACATGCTGCGCAAAAGCTCGTTTGCGTTAGCCCATGGACAGAGTGAGAAAGATATAGAGAGAGCGAACGAGCGAGAGCGAGAGAGAGAGAGAGGAGGAAGAGGAGGAGAAGAAAGAACGTTGTGTTACTCAGGATATTACCTAAGACTGAAAAAATCCAGGACGAAAGCAAAGTGGACTGCCCCAGGATGGAACAAAGAGTCTGCCAGCGCCTCGTTACATTCTATCTTAAACGATGAACCCGAAGGCGTCGCTCGACTATACAATTAACGGCGAATATTATTACGGTAGAAATGTCCCCTCTTGATCTACCAGTGTATTGTCATACGCACTGCTATGAAGTAAGTTGGATGGATATGAATAATGTTCAGGTAATATAGTTATAATTATTTTTTAACGTTTTACGTAAGAATGTTGAGATTTCTTATAAAATAACAATTTTTTATGTTTAGAAAATTTTCCAAAATCCATGTCTTTATCATTCTGTTTCCACTGATACTGGTTTAATTGAAATTAGTAATTGATATCAAAGTGCTAGCTGTATTCGGGATTCGTGCCAGCTTTCAAACTTATAAAGCTCACTGCATGATCGCCGAAGGGTGGCATCGAAAGTGCGCGCGTATCTCGCAATTAGCTACCCTCAGCACGCAGCCGTCCACGACGGTGCCCGTAAGATAACAGTCCTTTGAAGCTTTGATGCAGAAGGAGTGACCTCTGTTTCCACCGGAAAGGAAAGGGTCGGTAGCTGAAGCGGTAGCGTATTTAGCGCGTATGGATTTACCTATGGTGTCCTGATGTGTGTGAGGCGTTGCGAGGGGAAGAGGGATCACGAGGAGATAGAGAACGGAGTTAGAGAGGGCCGCTGAAGCTGGAGCACAAATCAATTAGTGGGGGGCCTCGGGCTCTTTGGGCTGTGGAACCTACCCTTCCACCGGCAACCCCCGACGTGCCCTTCCTCCCTCCACGTCGCCGCGGAGTTAGCCTAGGCTCGCTTTGTCTGCGTCGCTTCTCAGCGTCTGCCTTCGTCTTCCTTCGTAGCCGTGGTAGCCGTACCGAATACAGATTGCGTTTCAATCTATACGCTAACGAGTGTTTAGTGTTTACCGAACCGCGAGCCGACCGCCTTTGCTTTGGCCACAATTTCCGCGTCCCTATGTACAATAAACGAGGAGACTGCAGCCGCAACGTAGTCTCACTGAGCGCAGTCGCGCGGCGGGCATCCTGAGATCGTTCGACTTCCGTAAAAGAATAAGCTACTGGATGGCAGAACACATTACTCGTATACCTATCTAGTTTTAACGAGACATTTTGAATTTTTATGTAGTATTTAAGATTAGCAGAAAGATAGACTATTACTATTATATATTCTACAATTCGCAAAAGCATTTCTAAGTTCTAAAGAGCTATTACAATGAAACAGACCGTAAAGAAGGTGGGTAGAACAGTCAACAAAGTAACAAATGATGTAACCCTAATGCCACTCTCGATTTACTGGCCGTTCATTTCCCTGTTCGAACACATCCCGCATGTCCCATCGACCGTGCTTTATAAATTCCCGAAAGCTGTGATCGATAACGTACGTCGCGGGAACGCACATAGGCAGTTAGATGAATGCGCGCCGCTCGCATTTAATTACAGAAGTATTTTATCGGTACAAAAGCCATTGGTCGTCCGTCCGTCTGTCTATCGGTCCGGTATTTCGGGCGCAGCATCGGCCGAACCCGATGGCCGGTACCACATCGACTGCACGGACCCGTACATCCAGCGGTCTCCGAATATTTATGGGGGCCAAAGTCAAATTAGTGGCGTACCGCGTGCACCTTTTGATTAAGTATCTGTTAACTAAAGGTAATACTTAATAAAGTAACGCTGATTTAGTGCGGGGTAGGGAAGCGCGGCATCGACCCATCGTTCGTTTTCCCATTCAAAATAAAAATGAGATATTTATGGGCCCACGGTGGGCTCCATGAGCGCGAACGAGCGAGTTCTCTGGTTGTGGCGATACGCCGATGGTGTTCGAAGGGTTCGCCGCATTGGTAAAATGTATACGTATACCTGTCGCGCGCAAACTCCACGAGTGTGTGTCGCCTCTATTTCTTCGTTCTTGGAGCTCCTTTTTGTCTCGCTCGCGTCTGTAACGATTATTGGTAGAAACGATACGAGACCCATGGATAATTTGTATTCGATCGACGATCTTCGGCCGCTATCATTGATAATATTTCGCAGCCCGTATTTAATGCCAAACACTCATTTCTATCACAGGAATTCAAAGAGTTAAAATAATGGATGAAATTAGGAAAATTAGAATATCATTGGAAAAAGTGATAATTAATTAGATAAAATTTTACTGGTTTTAATTCGATATTGAAGATTTAATTTGTCATCACCTCGTGGCTTAGAAAATCACTACGTTTATCATGATATCATCTTCATTTTCTCCCTTATTTTTTCGATGTTTCTTTTCTTTTTTAATTCTCGCGACGTGCAAGTATTCTTGACAAATAAGCCCACCGTGTCGACGCGGGGTGGAAACGAGCGAATAGCTTCGCGACCGGGCGTCAGAATCAAGATTATGACAAGACCACGCGTATAAATTTGAAATTTAAGATAATTTTACCTTTACTTGGCCGCGGTGACCGGCGTTCTCCTCGTCGAAACGCTGGTTCGATGTAAATCACCATGATATGCGGGTTCGCCCAAAATTCCCGGCTAATCTCAAAATCAAATGGGCAGAAAGGACATAAAAATGCTTTATCGCTGGTGACCAAAATGCACCAAAACTCCCGTCCTGGCCACCCCTCACCTTTTGATCATCCGCTTTGAGATGGTGTATCGTGCAACATCGTGATGCATCGTGAATCTTCTCGCCGCGGATAGCGTGCATTGTTTTTTATTTGCAATTCTATTTTTAAAACTTAGATCACGTAAATCTTACACGCGATTTTATTTTACAGCAGAATGTCAAACAAGTAATTGTCTTTGCGATATCCGCATCCATGTATTTATGAATATTTATAAACGATGATCACAGTAATATTTTATGAATTCGATATAAATTCTCGCAGTCAGAAATAAAATTTTAAATTCAAGTTTCGTCTATTATCGGATCAAATTAAATATTGAAGATATATTCGAAATATATTCGATCTATTACCGAACCAAGTTAAATTGAAGGTACTTAATAATTTATTATTGCATGACTATTATTGCAAACGCTTATTCGCAGAAAGAGGAGGAAGCTGAATGACTTATTAAGTGTAATTTTAAATCGCGCGAAGGAACGAGATAGAATGGCATTATGGGGTATAAGCTTGATATGGGGGTATAGGATTGTATCGAGTGGATTCTCTGTCTTGATATAGACCACCATGAGTGTGCTGAGCCCAACCAGTAGACCTTAAATCGTCTTCACACCGGGAGGGCGACCGGTACCCTCGGTACTACCTAAAATATCCACGACCTAAGATATTCCGATCGAACGCGTGTACACTGTACTATTCCCCGTCGCTCACAGAATCGATATCCTTAAATCATTTAAAAACCTAGGCGTGATACAGCTGGACTTTCGGATAGCATTGCCTTCTCATGGGAAGGGACTGCAAATTAATCGGATAATTTATTAACTCAGCCTGGATTCGTCAAATCATTTAAATTTAAAACATTTGAATTATTCGAATCTGATAAAATTCAGATAATAATATGATCGTTCCTATTATAAAAAATTAAGTATTTATATATAATATATATGTGGAAAGTGATATTAAAAATTTTATACGTAATAAATCTAAATGTATGAGTGCCGATTTTGTATAAAAGTTTGTACTTATATCCATGATATTTAATACCGGTGCCTGCGCTTAAGATGCATTTGACATTTAATGCACCTGCTTGTTTTGCGTTGATGTCCGCGCATTCATCCGGCTGACGAATTTGGAGAGAGTAATTTGATCGTCGTATAGATACGATACGCACAGGCACGTCGAGTTGGGCGTCGAAAAAAGTTATTACACTTTACGATCAGGCTCGATTTCTCGAAATAAGATTCTGATGGCGCGTTATCCGGGCGCACGACCGAACTCGAATTCGACGGCGGACCAGGCCGAATAGTAGACCTTCGAAGTTAGGCCTCGAAGCGGGATACGTGGATCAGGTGGCATTTAGGAATGCGAAAGACTTTGATGTGAAATATAAGGTAGTAGCGATCCGGATTCACTGACACCACAGCAGAGCAGGGTTGCAAAGCAACCTAGGTCCCGATTCTTCCTTCCAAGAATACATTCCGCTGACCGTCAACGGTCTTTAACTGTTAGAATATCAGTTTCGAATATCCTTATGAACAGGAAGACTTCGAACGAGAAATTCGCGGTGTTCGCAGAATTTTGCCAAATGATACATCGTTGCAGCGAGTTTAATATTGATTGACGAAAATGTATTTATAACAAAATTTATAGTTTTTTCAAAAGAAAAATACGAATTAAATAATTTTTACATCTCGTATAATTAATCAATGTTATCATAAAAAAGTAAATGATATATAATATATATTATTGCGTTAACATTTTCACTACATTATTTCGTCTTTCTTCTATGAAAATGCGTTGTCAGAGGAATACACAAATTACGAGCATTCAGTTGTTTTTATAATGTACCAATAATTTTAACGACTTCCAAATATTTGTCTTACTCGGTAGAAAACACATTAATTCTCATCGACATATTAAATGCAACACATACAGGGGCAGAACATTTTTTTTAAGAGGACGGGTCCGCGCGCTTTTCATTCGTAAAAAGTGCGAAATTGCGGTAGCGGTATCGAACAGATCCATCGTGCTGTGAATCGACAAATTACTTTTCATTGCCGCGATGTAATCACGGATTCAGGTGTCGCCCTCATTACCGGCACGGCCGATGGGTTCACGAGGGCGTAACTGGAAAGGGTAAACGCGGTGGACGCGGGGTTGGCGCGGTAAAGCAACGCGGTAGTAACAAATTGAGGTTTTGAGGGAGGAAAAAAAGAAACAGCGCCGTCAGTTCACTAAAGGGAAACCCATTGATTTCCCTCATTCAACACGGCGCGATAATTAAATGCATTTTATACAGTTCTTCGGCGCGGCCCGGCATAACGTCGAGTAATTAATAGACATTTAAACTTTTTAATAACGAACGCTTTTATGCGTGCGGCAGCCCGGCTTTCTCGTAATTATGGCCGGTGAATGGATCTGTTGCATTTGACTTTTAATGCCGGCGGATCAAGCGGTCGCGCATGACGCACTTCGCGACACTTATCAACTCGCGCTAATGACGGGGCAAATTTTCGTATCACGAGCCAGGCGATACTTTTTTTTCTCTATCACATATATACATATATATGGATAAGCACCAAGAAATTACTCTGTAACGTGTGATGTCTTTATATAGCTCTAATGATATACTCCTAAAAATAGTTTCAAAATAATTAAACACGAAAACGTCATTAAATAAGTTAAGTGTTTGAAATCTGCGCTTTAGATTTTATTATTTATATTCAAATCAACTGGCTCGCTTTAATCCATTTAAATTATAAAATGTTTACTTTATTACTTTTTCGTTGGAAAGAGGATTTATCAAATAATAGGAGGTTAATTAAAATTTCTCAAGACAGTGATCGCCTCGGGATAACTCAAAGTTTCGTTTGACGAATCTACACATAGCATCCAAAGGTCTTGAGTCCACATAGTGCGTGTACACAGCATGCACCCACACGCCCGACTAATAACATATATCTTGAGTGTGCACCGTCCAAGAAGCAGAAACTCCACAGAAGTGTCACCGAGAGCGAACTTAGGTCGCTCGACCTGGGGGTTCGAGAACGATACCGCTTACACATTGTTGACCCGCGGCTGATATATCGCCTCTTCCACAAGGCAAGAGAGGTTCTCAGTCCCTTCTATCGAGCCATCGATGCCATACATCTTGGTTCAGAACCTTAGGTAGGATCTTAAAAGCCGTGATATGGATATGGCGTGAAATCTCACTGCACCGTGTCCGATGGCTTTCCTAGAGCCAAGTCGATCTCTCTACTTCGAGATCGATCTTGTATTTATTTCCGAGAAAGATTTTCTATCTGTTGTTTCGTTAGCGCATCCAAAATGATCTCAAGAATGATCACAGTTGTGGATATAATTATCTTCGATTCTTACAGTGTTTGGAAAATCATTTGATCTTGATAAATAATTTTACATTGTCTCGCATAAAAAAACTGATGTATCTATATTTACTATTGTATCACTATATCAAGTACAAATACATATTTTGCATAAACTTATACAGCACACTTATAATAATCGTTGTAAATGTTTAATAACTTACTGATATTCAATTGGTTTCGAAAATTTGTATAACAATTCATAAAATCTTCAAATCCAGATACGCCTTCGAAATATTTACTGCAACTGGAAAATGGCAGCTCGCGAACTTACGACCTCTCTCGAAGAGACCGCACAGCTGCCAGGAACATAAACATACGATACTCGTATACCTCGTCGGAGGACCCGGCACCGATATACAGTGCATACGTATACACCGTATTATACATACACAACGGGCGTATGGTGTAAAAGCGGGACGTGGCCGTGCGCGCGGTGTAAAGCACTAATTTGTAACCAAGTTGTCGCCCTGGTTTGACACTGCAGTAAATACGAGGGTGATAGCGTTGTATATCACTGGCCCACCACTACCACCACTACCATCTACCGTCGCAATACCACGCCGAATACTGCATGGTCGTAAGATCATGGCGAACCGGGTGCATCGCCCGATATCTTTGTCGTTCACATGTACTTTTTTTTCTGAAATACGCATACCGAGTGACAACTAAAAGCCATCACGTAATTTTTTAATACTAAAATGCTAATTTAAAATCGAGAAAATATTTAATTTCTCCGCGTCAAAACTTTTAAATAAAAACAACAAAAAATGAATGTGAAAAAATGAATCTGTTAACTGAAATATGACATTATTTTCTTCTAGGTACACTTAAATTATCGGACAATAATACGAAAGAATTTAGAATGTTTTATTAATAAAGCCATTTCTTTAGATTTAAAAATAATTTGAACTTAAATAAATACTCTGGATTACCTCTCTCAATCAATAAATGGATATACGTATATCTTGATAAAACAAAAACGATGAGAATTGAATCATAATGAAAATTTTCATAGACAAGAGAAGGTGGAAATTATCATCAATAATAAAAGTTTGAAATGTGAGAAATTCTATTTTAGATCTTATCGTATAATTTCTAAAAGTTCGCTTTGCAAATAAGATTGCTACGATTGAGATAAAAAATCGATTGCTTCTCGCAATCCCGATCGCTTAATAGCCACGTACGTCCATAATCTCGTGCTATAAAAGCAAGTTTCGATAATACACTGGAAATAATATCCGTTCGTCCTTTAACTTTAATGCAACGTTCCTCTCGATCGAAGGCTTTCGGAATGCCATAACTGACAAGAGAGTTCCCCGACAATTAACTATCCGCTCCAGGCTCGTGTATCACTACGGACATAACGAAGATAGCGAGCTTCTTCTGAAAGTCAGCGATTTAACGTCCGCGATCGTTAATCGCGTGAAAGAACGGTCGTCGGCGCGCGTCGATTGCCTCGTATAAATATATCCACAATCGCTGATTCGATCTCTCGTACATGGATCGTAACACTGAATCGATCGGTTTAATGCTCATCGTGCACCGTTGTTTATTTCTCACATAATTATCCCCGAGTCTCGTGTACGCTATATATGACTTTATCATAACACTGCTTGCAGGATATTCCATTTATTATACGGAGTGCCGCATTGATTATTTAAGTGTAAGATGAATAAATAAAAATTTAATATTTGTTTAAATATTTATTATATTTAATGTTGCATTTAGTGTAATCATTCCTTACAAGAAAGAATATCATGCTTTGTGTCGCAAAGAAATTAAACATTCGCAATTAAATTGCGCCACACAAAGTGCGGCGAAGCGCAATAAAGAAAATTTCTTAAAGGCCATGTGCAACGGAAAGCATCGCAACGAAAGGCAACATTACGTATCGCGTCAAGAAACTCTTCTTGAAGAGTCGCGTAATTGATTTCCGGGCTGGTTCAAGACGGGGGTTGGGGATGTATCAGAAAAGCTGTGGGCGGATCGTGAGGCGCGCTCGTTACCTCCCTCGCCGATTAAAAATGTATCCGACAATAGAGGCTTTACGTCAAACGTCCGAGGCAGGAGTTTTCCTCATCTGCTTCCTCGTTCACGAGGAACGAGCGAGGCGAGCGCGGTTAGTAACCGAGTTCGACGAGAGGTACAGTGTTCGGGAGGGGAAGGCGGATAGAAATTCGTTATTAAAATTAATTATTCAGATCGGTAAAATGGCGATATAAGGCGCACCGACGGTGGCGGCCGTTTCGACGAAATGAATCGTAAATTGGACCTGGTGCAGATCCAACCCCTGTAAGCGCATCCCCCATACCTCCTACTAAACCCAGCATCACCATGGAAGCCTAACCCTTTGCTTTTACTTATTAACCACCCTGATTTATACGCGATTGTGCGTGAGCGAACTTTTTTCATTTCGTCCTTCTTATTCTTTTCCTTTCGTTCAGCGTCTTACTTCTTCCTTAATGTTTACTTTACCAGCTTACCACCAGACTTGGTTGATAATACGAAAGTAAATCAAAATTTGAGGTAAAATTTAATTTATTTATTGTGACATTAGTTAAATCGAATATTGAATTTGTTACGATATTACAGCTTCAAGTTTTTTTTTATAAAAGTTTCGAAATAACTTGGAAGTTGAATTAGACCGCGATTGAAAATCCAAAGAACGTCTCTAATGCCCCTTATATTCTCTTACTTCGCAGCGGTTCTCAACCGCGCTTTTCAGCTAGCTTCCGCGTGAGCTGCTCCTGATTAACTTGTACAATCCCGTCTCTCTTTTCCGACTCCTACGAATCTCCGATTTGCATGAGCAAGGAATTCCTTCGGTTTAAACCCTCGAAGCTTCCTCTGTCTACCTCTATCTATCTTCCTCTGTTTCTCGTCTCTTGTATATCTTCGCATCCTCGTCGGATCCTTGCGGCTGCTTTTCACGAGCCTCCTCCTCGCCTCTGGGTCGTCGAGCACCGTCTCCGCTTGCTCAGCCACCGGCGATTCGGGCGAGCCCTATCGAGAGCGCATTTTAATGCGAGTCTAATTTTCGATTTAATTTCGGTAAAAATGATCTGGGCTCTTGGCCGATCCCGCGGCGGGAGAAGGCGGAGGAGACTGATTCGCCCCGCTTCAACCCGGAGTATCCTCCGCTCTTATCTGTCCTCTCTTTCTCTCTCTGTCTCTCTTCACGTTGCCGACGAAAGTTCTCCCCGCAAAAACCCATTTGCATAACGTTTCCGTCGCCTTCCCGGGATGAAAACGAGCGGACGCCCAGAGGCTGTGTGTGCTTATACATATCTGTATCTTTTAGATATATATATAAGTAGCTAGCGAAGTGTGTGCACACCCGCATATAATAAGTGACGCGACTGTTGCTTCGATGCAATGAAACACATAATCAACGTGAAATATATCATGGGCATCTCATGGATACAACTCTTATAGTTTAATTATGGATCACTATGTATAATATACATAGATCATTATTATATTAGCTCTAAAAAGGAATACATTTTTTACTTAGACGGTCGCAGCGATAAATAAAACAGCGTGTACACCTCGTCATTGTATGTTAAGCTACATTAAGCGTAATTATGAGGATAATTATAAATCTTCTCATTTGCGTGGAATAAATTAAAATAGCGTTAATGCGGGTGGCCTGTCAGCAATAAAAGTGCGTCTTAGTTAAGGCGGTTATTTCCAGATTAAGATTTGTTCCTAATGTAAATGAAGATATGGACGAGTAAATATCTTTTAAGTGAGAACCGCTGTCTGGACGAAGGGAAGAAAGAATGGACCTGAAATACAGGGAGAAAGCGAATAAAATTTTATATCTTATATAAAAGACGAAAGGGGTTACACTGAGCACGACACAATTTGTAGCCAATATTATTTTATCGCGGTACATTTTTTAATTACTTCGCTCCGACGTGCTCAACCCTTCTTCGCCTTCAACTCTATGTAGTCCGGTGTCTTATTAAACAATGGCGGATGGCGTCCGAATACCCTGGAGAATCGTATTTTACACTTTCCACGCAGTCTTACTTTTCGCACTTTATACGACAACTTCGTTTCATTGCGAATAAATCTTCATTTACTCAATTAACTTTTATTTAGTTTACTACAGAACTCCGATGAGGATCTCTGCAATTTAGAATATATTCATGTGAGCTTCTTTCAGGATAAAAATGTACGTGTGAATTTCTTACAGTCTTTCCAAAGTTAAAAATCACAAGTAGTCTAATTGTAAAATAAAATGTTGAAAAATAGGATTAGTTGCAAAAGTAATGATAAAAAATAAGTAAAAGTAGTAAATAAACAATTACACGATTTGTTTAATACAATAATTTCACTTTTAACGTCGTTTATAATTATATTATTCCGAATGCATCAGGAATAATATTATATACATGTGTATACTTATATTATGTAAGTCTGGATTACAGAAGAAAAAGATGAAGAATGTAAAATCACATGTCATATTTTAATTTCAGGAGTCGATTTTAGTCCAACTGATAAATAATTTCCGAATATTATCTTGAAGATGATAAATCTTCGTTTTTCTAGCGTAGCTACTATTGTTAAATTTTTCAGTAGTTATATTTTTATTCCCTCATTCTAATGTTTCGTTCTTTCGCTTCATTAGCTTCCGTGAATTAGCACAGGCTAAAGAAATCAAGAAAGAGCGAAATAACGACGAAACTCAACGCGGCAGTGCGATAGAGCGAGCGCGTCGAAGCGGACCGATGAAATTCAGACGAGGGATAATTTTTTAACGTTATTACCCGTCGGGTACGCTGCGAATCGGTTTGCCACCGCCCTGTCGACGCCTTCGCCTCTGCAGCCGCCCACCCTTCGTTGATTGGCAATTTCACGTCTTGAATTTTTATTCGGCTCAGCAGCACGAAAAGGGTGGGAGTGGGGGTGAGGTGCCGCGGCGGCAACCCCTTCGTTTTTAAATTATCCGCGAGATTAATCAAGGCGTCATTTTTCACGTCCAATTTGCAATAGAAGAGGAGGCGCAGCGAAGGGATGGCGAGGGACGGCGCGAGAGAGTCACCACGCAGAAAAGCAAACCTTATTCTTAATTGATATATTCTGAATTAATTAATCCTTCCGCTGGGACGGTCCAGCAGCGGCCAGCGAGTGCGACTGGATGAAAGGGAGACGACTGGTTGGATCCCTTTTACTTAATTAGTGCCAGCCGTAAATTTCTTTCATTGGACACTTTTTTCTTCGATTATTAGCGCATATATCTTCCGGCCACCCCTTATTGGCTTGGTAACCCTTCCGTTGCGGATGGCCCACATCTGTCGACCGACATTAAGGATGCCGAAAGCAGTCGAAAACTGTACCGTAAGAAAAAATACTTATACATATATTATCACGTTAAATTTTTTTATTTAGAATTTGTCGCAAGAAGTTTTACGATATAAAATATCAGAAAATAAAAAATCTAACAGAACGATGTTAAGTGATAAAAATTTCAAAGGAAATAACTGTTAATATTTTCAAAATATTCTCCGTCCTAATTTTCATAAAAATCGAGTTGCGCAATTATTGCAAGATTATAAAAGCATGGTTCTCGGCCGTAAATGTATCGCGCGATCTTAACGCGATTACGTGCACGTAATAAAAAGAGTGACTCTCGAGGAGTCTCCCGTGGGAAACCATGCCTTTCGCGGTGTTAGGGACAAAAGCGAGCAAATGGTCGTGAAAAAAGAAAACAGCCTGGCGGTGATGCCAAGAAAGAAGACAGAACCGAATAGGAGAAAGACACGACGATTGGCCGATGAGGAGGAAGCGGGAAGCATCGGCAGGAAGCCTGCAATGTAAAAAGCTTGGCGACGAACGCAGTTGCCGCAGCTACCGAAGAAAGATCGTCTTTGTCGGCGAATCTGCTAATTAGTTTACCAGAGAGAGCTTATCGATCCTCTCTCCGTATCTCTACGTGTCCACTACCACGAAATCACGCACGATCAATGACAAGACTTGAAACATTGACGGGCTCCTGTCACCCATCACATATGGTCGAGATGTTGTTCGGTACAGACTCGGACGAACTCTCGAAATTATCCGATTCTTTCGACGAACGAGGGGAAAAAGAGCAATGACGTTTCTGGGGTTTCGTGAGAACGCAAGAATCAAACGCAAGAATCAACAGCAAGGTTGCTCCACGTCACGATACGTCTCTAATAAGTAAGTATATACTGTTTGCAGAAAGCAGAAGGTACTTTCCAAATAACGGTGAAATTCAGAAGATGGCAAGCACCGCGTTACAGAGGCTGTGCTAATTATCCCTATTGCTCTGTCTCTTTGACATATTAGTGTATAGGTGGAGGTGTCGACACGGTGGATAAACCGGAAACGGCAAATGTGCACGACACACACTGACAATACGTTGGAAACGACGATACCTTATTAGGAGCATCTATCTATTTCATGATATTTCCAAACCTTTAGACAAGGTTTTCGCTGTCTGACATTCTAAATCGTCAGTGATCCTCAATATAGTATCAATTTATCAATATTTTAGTAAAATATAAAAATATTACAAATTAGATTGTGTGCTACATTTTCCTGTCAACATTTTAAAAGAACAAATAGATAATTAAATATTGAAAGTAGAGCATGCATTTATTGTGTGCAACTGTTTATCTTCTTCCTAAATTAAGTTTATAACATTGTGTGAAAATATTATATATCGTAAATATTAATGATTGTATTAGAAACGTCAAATTTCTAAAAGTAGTCATGTAGTAAAATATCGTTGTGCATATGTGGACTTTTAAGCTAATTTAAATCAGTGTGGTTGTTGAAAGGCATAGCGAATTTAATAATTAAGCTTCACCATCGAGCTTTTGAGATAGGTCCGATGAGAACCACTCTGAATTTGGTAACGAACGGGAAGTAGCGTCGGTGCGTTGACAATGGTAATTATTGTTGATGCTGAAATTTCAATTTTGCAATTGATGCAACGTCTGGAAACCATCGGTGCGCCTGTGTGTACAAAGACGCGGGCCCGTGTAAAATCCGTACAGATGTGTATATGTTCGTATGCGTACGTGTACACACGTGACCACAGAAAGGCGAGCGGCAGACTGCGGAGACGCGAGCCAGAAACCATCATAAAGGTTCGGTTCTCCCTTTGATACGCGTACGGTAACGTATTTAGTTAGACATATCATTCGGTTTCCATCTATTGTACTCGCGGCGAACAAACTTCCTATTTGTTTGAACGTTGAAGCCCACACCCATCCGATTTACCACCCGCGTCCCACGTGGCCTGCAAGGAACGAGGCGTGCGTGCCTCCTATCAAGAAATAAGCTCGTCTCGCTATTGTAATTACCTGCAAATGGCATTTCGCGTCACGGTAGAGCTGCAAGCGGAAATTGGTCCTCTTGTTCGGATTCGCTGAAAATAATAATGGAGTCGGAACCATATCATTGCATTTTCATTATTATCCCAAATCAATTACCAATCTTTGATAACATTTCTAAAATATATCTTTTGCAAAATAAATATACAGACTTTTGTATTTCAGACTTTTGTATTTTATATCAGAGATTTGTATTTATTTGAAAAAAAATTTCGATAAGAATAATATTTAAAGAAACTATTACTTAATTTCTTATATAGTTGGAATAATTTATCTATGTTGCGCAAATAACTTGTGGCTTGTTCTTAGTTCACTAATACGTAGCTTCTAACGTTCTACATTGACTTGATATTTGAACATTGCCTTCGAAGCTTCATGAATCGATCAGTCTTTTTATTTACCTTTACTCAATTTGTAAAGATGGACACTTAAATTTATTCAATTATTGCGTAAACAATTAACGAGAGGATTTGCCCTCACCGGATGTTTAAGTGATGGTTCGTCTGGGGGATTCTCGAGATGGTTTTACTCGCGGGTTCTTAATAGCAAAGACGACCCGCCTAACGACCAGCAACGGCATACCGAGTCCTTCGGACTCGCGAGCGACATGCCTCAATAGATTCATCGAATACTATCGAAGGAATTTCGCAAACAATCCCGACCAATCGACACACGATCTTGGGAACCACTCGGCGGACCGTCTCTCAAAAGGAGCTTGGTATCGCCTACCACTCCGATACTGGTTCGCCGGTACACACAAAATCGTGCCAGCATCAGCTCTGACGATAGAAAAATAATATTTTAAATTATATCGTCTGAATATTACTTATCTAATTTATTGAAGAAGTAAAATTTGTGTAATTTCATTATATAATTTTAATGAATGATATAAGCAACTAATTAATATATGTATTGCATCAAAAATATTTGTTCAAAAAATCAAATAAGATATTAAAAAATACTTTGCACGCACACTTAATATAAAGAAAAAGCTGTTGATTTTTATTAAGTTTTAAATTCATTTTTATTTTTTTTTTACATCAGTTTTTTATATTTTTCTATCCACTCGTTTTATTTTTCACAACAGTCTAATTGTTAGTACAAACACAACCCTCGGAGAAGTTTGACCAAATCGAAGGATCGAATCCGGTATCCTTGCAAATAGTGACCGGTGTGAGAAACGCGTTAGTCGGCCTTAAATCAAGGAGGCCCTAATTTCAGCAAGAAATCGTCGCGGGGCGTTGTTCCCAGGATCAGCTGGCCGGCTGACGGCATTTCTCGGACATACCTGTCGTACCTCATCGACCGGTTTCGACCGGTAACAAGACAGACTCTTCCCTGGTGTTCCCTGGAATCTTAATATATACCTATCTACGATTTGCCGCAATTTCATGAGATGTTATGCCGCGATTGACGATTAACACTCGAATATACTGTAAGTTTGTGCAAATTGATATATCGTTACATCAGAAAGACTATATATAATATTATGTATGATATTTATTATTGTAATTGACTTAACCTTTTGCTCAATATAGCGAAATTTGTCACAATTTCACAATTTTTTAAGGCTTATACTTGGAGAGTCAAGCGGGTGACTCTCAAAGATACTGAGTAAAGAAAATCTTTTACAAATCCGAATTGTATGGCATGCGTCTTATTGTGGAAATGTTCAGCCCTTTATGCGGAATTTTAGTGACATTAAAGAAAAGTCGAGATTCAAGAGTACAGATTGAATCAATGCCATACGCTCGAGGTCGCACGCTCGACCTAGCCAAGGACGGCCAACAGTCGCCTGCATTCTACATGTTCTTGTCTTATCTGTTCGTATAATACAGATGATCCCCTCTGCTCAGGTGAGCACAACTCGGAAAGGGTGACACCGAACCGACGACATTTTTAGGATGCACGGTGATGCTCCTGACTGTCAAGCTCTGCTGGAACTCGGGATCCGCGAGCATGAGCGGAAAACTCCGTCGTAAAGTCTAGTAGGAAAAACAAGCATGCAAAATTGTACAGTTTTCAAATCTTGTAACGCTTTTTCAACGGTTCTTGATAATTCCACAACTCTTTTTATATATAACCGCGGGAAATACATTTTTTTCTTTATAATGTTAAAAACTCTGGGTATACGAGCGACATTTATTGTTCAAAATTACTATGAGTATGCTAAATTATAAGAAATAATAGTATAAAATTCTTCGTGGATCGTGTTCGTTCATCGGTGCTCCGAGAGACTTAGCTCTCTCAGGTTTTTCTCTGCGAACTAGCGCTACACTGTCACCAAGATGAGAGAATGAGGGCCATTTCACCGATTTCTCGTGGAGATATCGCAGCCTGTGAGGTATGAGCGCGGGAATCAAACCCGACCGTGCTCCTCCGTGCCGAATGTTCGCGGAATCCGTTTTCCTGGCGGATTAATCCGCTCTTCGGGCGCGATCCATTTGAGAATATCCTCGCAGCGTAAGTAGGACGCAGCTTAAACCCTTCTTTCCGTTTCCTCCATCCGGCCCATTGTCGCGGAGCTAAGCACAGATTTATTATCGCGTTCAGAACCTACCCTCTCCCCTTTCCTCGCCCCTCGCCATCGTAGCCACCCCTCACTGTCGCCTCCTCTTCCGCCAGCCTCGGGCTTTCCGAGTACTAACCGGTCTTAGTCTCGTAAGAGAAATACATTCATCGAGTATTCTATTAAGAATCTGCACTCCCGCGGATGAGCGAGCGAAATAAGGTTCTTCCACCGACTCCTGTTTCCTTTTCTCTCCCTTTCCCTTCCTCTTTCGTTCTCTCGTACCATCTACCGTCCAATTCTCTACTCTCGCTCTTCTTCCATTAGTCGAACGATTTCAATCCCTTGTCTCCTACGACGTCTTACCTCGTTTGGATCACCTGGTCGAAAAAGCCAGACTATCTCCTTTTACGACAGAGAAATCTGCGTCACGTGACGGTAAGATTTATCATGATTGCTGCAACTGCCGCAGCTATTATGGTTTTACGTTTTACATTTTCTTTGACTGCGTCGATATCGAAAATGATGTCAAGTTTTAAAATAGAATATAAAAAAATTTACAAACAACAGAAGATAATTATATCCATGCCTTTATCACATATTTGGCATCTGCGATGTTATCAGATCGTAATTAATCAATGATATTATCGGCAACGCTTGATCGAGCTGCGATCGTTATAAAGACTATGTAACAAAAAATTAATTACTCTCCACTTTTATTATCGATCACTTTGCGAGAGCCGCGCGTTTGTCATTAATCTCAGAAAATCCCAATTTGGTCGCGTCAGCATGCCAAACTCGCGTCGAACACCCGGTGCATGCTACTGGATAATGACGGGAGACGTGCAGCACGCGCTGCACGTAAACCTTCAGAAAGCGTTTTACGCAGAAGTCTCTGTCTTTCCTCGACGTCCCTCCTTTCTCCCTTTTTATTTCTTCAAGATGCAGCTGTTAGTTGCGGCTCGACTCGGACCAATAATTAGCTCATTTCAATAATTGACAGGCCGTCACCGTTCGCGCCAACCGTAACACATCTGACATTACATCGGAGCGAATTCGTCTTATGCGCACACACCGGTGCTCGGTGCCCATTCGGATCGATGACCATAGCGTTACAGACCGTACGCTGCATTATGTGCCGGCGTTTTGCCGAGTCTTTACGCGGCAATAAAATGCGTGCACACTCTTATTTCGCGTTCGAACCGACGTCGTCGACGAGCAACTTATACCGTCCATTGTTTCCTCCACGTGCGCATATCTATGAAGTAGTTGGTCTCCATCGCGCAGAAGTGCATTTGTAACATCTTCTCGCGTCCTCTTGAATACCGTTTTCACGTAACGACCGCGAGCGCGAGCCGCGTACGCTATCGTTTGCAATTATAGCAGTTTACGCGAGCATGAAAGGCGCGGCAGTAAAATTCCCTTCGAATTGCCAGCGAGGTAGGAGAGGTAGGAAGAGGTGATGAAGGAAGCGGAGGAGGGTAGCCGAAGGCGAAGACGACGACGCGGAGGAAAGAAATCGCGTACGATGCTCTCGAGAGAACGGCACGGCTTGTCTCGCCTAGCGCCTTCTTTTTGCTCGTGTTTTTCTCTCTTCCGCGGCCGGCCAGGCAAATTGCACCAGCCGCGTGCAGAGAGATGTCTGAAATTGAATATTACCCACGCCGAACGACTTCGCGCACTGAAGAGGTACGATAGTGACAACGAAGAGCAGTCAAAAGCTCTTTTATGTGCACCTGATGACTATGGTAGATGATAGCCGCCTCTCTAGACACGCGACGAGTAATTGGTTGACGATTCTAATCTATTCCGCGCTGAATACATCAAGAAAAATGCGTCGAGACGCAAGAAAATGGAATATGTAGATAACACGAAATAGAAAATAATTGTAATACTGAACTCTATCTTAACATATCTAAAGCTATCTTTTGAGCAATGTTTTAATTATGTAATGAAGATATTTTTTCGTAAATGATAATGTCTTGTTCCTTTTATTATAATTTAATATAATTACAAAATTGATATAAATTCCTATTATTATTGATATAAAAATTTTTTATTTTTTATTATATCTGTATATCTTACTCTATGAAGCAATTAATATGTAATTAACCTTAAAGCTTTTGCAAATTTTTATCTATTAAAAAAGTTAAAAAAAAACTCTTCAATGCGCGTTTTATATTTCGCGTTGCATCGCCGACTTTACTTAATCGGTTTCGACTTTACATTTTCGTCGCTCATTCGTTTGTTACTCCGCAATTACCGTCGTCGATACCATCTTCAATATTATAAACCGTTCTAATTGTCTCGTCGGCTTCGCGACTTCGTGCAACGTAAACGATCGCAATCGTCAAAACGATCGTTCTTCCGTCGTCTCACGCGAAGTCTTCGATCCACGACATCCATAACTCCCTTTCGCCGTTTCATCCCCCCGCGCGGATCAGTCCCCTGCTAGTCGAGCGGGGTGAGGGCGGCTAGCACGAAACGGCCTTATGGAAGCCTCTTAATCGCACCCCCGTCCGAGTTTCAAAGTTTACGGGTTAAAGACCGGCTGCGTTATTAATGCACGGATTCCGTGATAGCGGCGTCCGGTCAATATATCTCGCGTTTCCGAGCGATTCTTCCGAGCAGTACAGCTATACCATTCCTTCCCCTTCTTCAGCCCCCATCTTCCGCAACTCTATAGTCTTCGATCGATCAGTCTGTACACGTCTTCCTGAGCGTCGTTTTGTTCCACAACAAAATGAGAACGTACACAAAGAATACCGAACGTGTACAATCGTCACCGTATTAGGGAGTTGCAGTAACGTGGATCCAGGTACGGTAAACGATAAAGTCATGTTATCCTTTTCTTAATTAATTGTTAAGAAGAAGATTACCTGACTTTAGCGTTCACCGTATCTAGATCCACGTTATTGCAAAAACTCCCTATTATCGATTATGTCCTGTCACAAAAATATAATCGATGTTATTCTATAATTCGGAGATGTAAGATTGATAAAATAACGTCTTGGAAAAATCAGTACTGCATCTATCAGAGAATGAAGGATATCTACAGTAAATGTATGTAATAATAATATGCTCAGGGTATGCATTCGTATTCTTCGAATCACGAGTAAGATGTGCGGCTTCGCTCGCCCGCTTTCCCTCTTATTTCAGTTATTTTATAAAATTATTCCCGCAATTTATTCGCGCGCATTGAAATTAGTCTGTCGGATCTCGAGAGTATTCTGGCAGGCTGCCGCCTCGCATTATATTCTTTGCATAATAATTATGACGATAATGAGGGTTTACGATAGAAGCGCGGCTACCGGCATGTTCCATACGCTCTCTCGCTGGTACTTTCCGCACTCCAATTTGGGATTGGCGAATGTGTTACCTTGTCGAGCTTCGCGGGAATTTCCCACGTCCGTAACTTTTTCTCTCAGGTACATCAATTCCGCAAAAACCAACTAGGTATTGTTACCTTATTATATATACATTTGCGAACTTCTGCCGCGGTGGTATAGTCCTTCGTTGAAAATGATTTCCATCGCGTTTAAACATTTTTGTAACAATGAGCGAATACGTTCTTACGTTATGCTCTCGTTAATAAAGTTATTAATGCGATGCGCAATGGTATCACTTTGTGCAAAATATGGTTGGTTTAAAATGGTAAGATGGCTTTAGATGCCCATCCTCGCGTTTTAATTGCAGAAATATACGTATACTCGTACAAACTCGGACGCATTCACGCATATTTCTCATTTCTACAGTATAGCTATATAGCAGCTTTTCATAACAGCGTTATTCCTACACACAACCAAATATAGATTTATATTAATATTTAAATATGATTTAGTACATTGCTATCAAATAACATTGTCAATTTTATGTACTGTTATTCTGTTGCGGAATTTACTTATTTTTTATACGCAAAAACTTTAATAATAAATCTACACCGTCGTGTCGGTTCAAATTATTACGGCTTTTTGATCATCTACGAGCTCCCGCGGAAATAGAACGAGGGCCCGATCCACGAATCTTCGGTACCAAGTTTGGCGAGAGAAGGGGCCGCACGCTTCGGAGGACGTCGTTAAACTTCTTGAAATTGGAATGCAAACAAACCCATTATCGTAAAGTCAAAGGGGAAGACAGCAGTTTATTTAAAAGCTGCGGTGCATGCATAGTGCACCCCCTGCCTTCCCTGAAGTGTTCCACGTGCCGTCGAATGAGTAGACCGTCGATGCCCGCTGCACGAAAAGTATGAAAAGTAATTAAATCCATGTCTGATATCAGCAAACATTGCACTAGCGTAGAAGGAATTCAAGTATTCCGATTGAGAAAAGAAACATGAGCGTGTTGCGACAACTCTCGTAAATCCTGGTTAATAACCGCAATCAGAGATAAATGCTGATATCATTAATAATCTTACATAAAATTTGTTCGGTGCTTTAAATGACGCTCCGAGTAATTTATTATGAATATAAAATAAGGATTTAGAAATTGAATGTTTTTAATGGGTACTAAGAAGCTTTTTATTGCTATCTTATTTCTCTCTCTCTCTCTCTCTGTTTCTCTCGTTTTTTTAATTTATGAAATATAGTTCGTATTTGTTTTAGACCGTTAAATCGCTGTCTACTCCACGGGTTAGTGTCTCGCTGCTTAAGGTACCTACAAGTTTAATTTGACTTTTAACATGCTGACAAAACAAGGGAGATATAACTTCCGCTGTGTTGCGAGAAACATCAGTGTTTGTCGGCTGACATACTGCTATCAACACTTCGCTGTCGTGCGGCTATTCGTGACAGAAAGCTGATATCGTGCACCGGCTTTCAGTGCGCGGCATAAATAACTCCGAACGATTCTTAAAGGGTTCATTTACGAATGGGTCCATTATTAAAAGAGTTATATCCGCGGCGATGAGTCTTTAAGAAAAGATATACAGGATTATGAGCAATATACGCGAATGTGTAGGTGTGCAGCAATTACGACATTAAACTGGTTGCGCCAGTTAAAGACTCTCTATTGGATAGTATAAGTTGCGAAATCCTATTTCGGATAGAAAGTGGAAGCGTCTTCGTTCTTACCTGTGGGAAAATGATTCGTTGCATATTCTATTATCCTTAATAGCGACGTTCTCGATCTACGCCCATTGTGAATTCTACTTGGCCGCATGTGCTTGCGTCAGAATTACGGGCTTCTCAGTGTAATTTCGTAGAAAGGTGCATCGATCCATGAGGAGTACATGATTTATGTTGCGAAACTAGTGTAGATATCCCATGTCATAAAGTAATTAAAATAATAATAATAATATAATAATATAATAATATAATATATATATCGTATATAAATGCTCGAATTGAAAATAACCGTTGAAATTGTAACACGAAAATTATACATTAGGTCACATTATTGAATGGGTATGCAAGAGAAATTAATTTATCAAATCACGAAAAGTACAACATATTCAATTTATTCCCCATCACGCCTAACACGCGTGGAGCCACACGATATCTCTCTCAGAGAATTGGTCTGATCTGTATCGCTTTTCTGATATGGGTGAGCATCAAGGAAGCAATCTTCCACCCCACGCGATCCGCTAACGAATCAGGAGTGGCAATAGCGTAGTGGAATATCTCCATCTGCGTTTCGATTCGCACCGACAATCGGGTATCTAAGTAGGTTAATAAACGAGCCTCGTCGATGCTGTTGGATTCCCATAGAACCAATCGGCCGCGGATCACGCAACACCTAACGCGCCACGCAATGAATCACACGCATCTATAAATCTTCCCAGGATTATCCAAAACTGAGTCAGAGACATGAGTTTAAGGAACTGCTGTTTCAGAATTTGTGAAGATTAAAAAACTATCCTTCTAAATAATTTTTAATTTTATTTAATAAATTATTTAAGTAATATTTATATCAAGATAATCATATGTACCAAAATTTTTAGAAATATGAGATGACAAATTCATGCTTTCTCTCTCTCTCTCTCTCTCTCTCTCTCTCTTTCTCTCTCTCTCTTTCTCTTTCTCATCGATTTATTAAGCAGTAATGAATAATTTTTTTCAAGGCCATTCGAGTTCTGAAGAACCATTGTTATCAAGAGAAATGTTACCGAGAAATCAACGGTAATTTCCGGTAACTTTGATGAAAACGCATGGCGGAAGATAGCATCTCCCATGGTCAAGAGACTAACCGAATTCTCTAAATCCAGAACGAAGAGCATGCTGCTCGATTCCCACGAAATAATAGAAAATAAATATCTGCCCGATGATTACTCTTCGTGCTATTGCGGACGTCTTCGTGACACCCCTCCTTGCCGCTTCGCGGTTCGATGCACCTGGGAAAAAACCGCATATACGTATAAGTGAGACGGAGAATCCGAAGAATAATACATCTCTCTCTTTCTCTCTCTTTCTCTCTCAAAATGTTCCACACGCGCGATTCGATTTGCAATGATTTCCATGTTAATGGAATATTAGAAATATCCCATCGACACTTCTTGCTCTGTACATGGTATTTTTTTACTATTATATATTTTTTTATATTCTCTCTCTCTCTCTCTATTAGAAACGGCAATTTTTAATAGAATTTTTGGCATCGCTAGATCAATAATGAAACACAATTATAAATTCTTACTTAATAAACTTTCAGAATTTATTTTAATCACGTATATCTGATTTTCTTCATAATGTAAAAATTCTTAAATGAAATTAAGAAATTAATGTAGTTTTGTTCCTCTATAAATAATATCACTCTTTTGTTATTTTACTAATGTACGTATTGCTGTGACATATGAGTGTATTCTTATGTGGTGTGAAATGACATATTGAAATATTAGAACCGTAACAGACCGGCGAATATCTGGACGAGTCATCGCTCATCGGCGTAGTTTCTTTCGGATAGGCGCGGATGACGCAGTCGAAAAGAGAATCGGCCAGCTGTAGAAGAAAAATTATCACCTACAGGTTTTCGCAGGGGCTGCGCAGAGGGGCAGGTGCGGCAATTAAAAGGCTCACCGCCGTCATTTGTT
The DNA here is from genome assembly GCF_001594055.1 of Mycetomoellerius zeteki. Taxonomy (NCBI): domain Eukaryota; kingdom Metazoa; phylum Arthropoda; class Insecta; order Hymenoptera; family Formicidae; genus Mycetomoellerius; species Mycetomoellerius zeteki. Next base: position 677,936 of record NW_017255933.1, read on the forward strand.
TCCGCGGTGATCTCGACGGCGTATCTTGCGCGAGCTGCTTTTATAGTCATAGTTTCCTGAACAGGGGTGAACGAAGTTCCACTGTCTCTCTTCTTCTGCTTGAAGAAAGTGGAGCTAACCGAAGGTGAAGCACACAGGCCACGATGCCATTATTGTTCATGCCCGGACGCGCGTTGCGCGCGTTATAATGTATAATTCAGACGACTAAAAAACAACTCGCGCCTTATATTTCGTTGAATAACGATCTGATAGTATTCATGATATCGATAATATCGTTTCTTATAAATCTCGTGGGAGTTATATATTTTCCTCTCCGATAACTCGCACTTTGCTGAAAGAATGAATCGTTATTAAGATAATTATCAAGGAAATTCCCTGACATGGTCCATTATTCTTATGTAGACATAATAGTGGGAACTGATATTGTAAGTATATTTGGTTGTGGCAAAGGGCAAGGTGTGAATTAGGTAATATGTGATTAAATATATTAATGAGGTAAATATAATTAATAAATATTTCAACACCACGCACACACAAATGCTATACTCATTATCGCGAGAAAAGTAACAGGCACTTAATTAACCTTTGAGCTTCGAAATTTTTCGTAAATATAATTTAGTAGATTCCTTAGCTATTATTCACTAAATCTACGAATATTTTCCCGTATTAATTTTTAGCAGTCGCTGCTCTTTAAGATTAAATATAATCCATTGTGTGTGGTACAAAGAGGAAACGAAAAAAGGCATAAAGAACAATAACTGGCCGCGTCATAGATTGTTACGTATGTGCCAAACCAAGATGAACGAGCTGAATGTTACGTAGGCGGTGTCGAGGATCGAGAAGGTAACAGGTGGTCGTGCAGGAAACATAGGCTATATAAGAGCAGATACTGGCAAGTGGTTAGCATAACAATTGCAGCAGCTACTGTGTTATACGAGAATTCGAATGATTTATGTACGGACATGCATTTCGTGTTCGCATGCATCTCGAACGTTATACGTCGAAAAAAACGTAAAGGTTTTCGATGGTTCTCGTCGATTGTCAGGATATTAAAAAAAGTTATATGTAAATATTATATTATCCATATAAACTTCAAAACAATGGTGCCCTTTAAAGAGATAGAGAAATTCAATCTGTTATGAGCTTATCTAATCGTTTAACGATCGAGTAATCAAATTAAGACATTATTAGAAGGAATTACACAAGCCTGCAAAATTGGAGGTGGTTGAAAGTTGATTGAGATTTAATAATGTTTTCTTACGTAATTTTTTGTGCTGAATCTGAATCCGGCTGCACAATTGCTCTATCACGTCAAGATTTTGAGATATCCTAATCTAAAACTGCTAAAAAAGCCGTTTTCAACCATATTTTAAATTAAATTAAAAATTAAGAAAATTTTTGTTGTCAAATCCATCAACGGTATCATTTACTACTATACGGCCCCTTCAAAATCCATTTTGAACAATCTCAAGCGATTTTTTCTTTCGGAGATATACTTATTCAAAGTTCTATAAATTGTACCTCATAGGAACCTAATCTGTATACCGTTGTATTAGAACAAACTATATTTCTAGACAGATTAGCTGACTCTTCTATCTTTTGTCACAGAATATTTTTAAATCTGCGAGAATTGTTATACTTTCACTGTTCATGTCTTACTAGTATTTTATGTTGCTGTCTCTAGTGGTACAACAACACTTAGATTCGGATTTGACAACAAAAATTTTCTTAATTTTTAATTTAATTTAAAATATGGCTTTTTTGGCAGTTTTAGATTAGGATATCTCGAAATCTTGACGTGATAGAGCAATTCTGCAGCCGGATTCGGATTTAGCGCAAAAAATTACATAAGAAAATATTGTTAAATCCCAATCAACAAAATCATGCAGGCCTGTGTTATTAATTATTTATACTATTTATCATAAGCGAAATATTTGACAATTTCGAAATTACAATTTTTCATTTCACTATTTTTATAATTTTGAAAAAGCTACATTAAATAATACAAAATCTTGCATGAAATATTTTTTAAAGCTGACTTTTCTCAGGTTCGCTGTCTGGTTTTACGTTTCTTTCAATATCAACACACTTCGAGCGTGAAAGTAAATACAAAAGCTCTTTTTTTTTGTTGTTTCTTCCGACCACATGATTGTTGAAATGTTGAATGGGGGCGGCAAGTATTTCACTGCCTAGGGGACGATAAAAACCATAATCCGACCCTAAACATATTTATGCCAGAGATATACATATCGCTGCGGATCGATATTTATGTATCGATACTTCAAACACTAGTTCAGTCTATATATGTGTATTCAGTGGACAACAATTGTTAAATGAGCGCTCAGCAATTGTTACCTATTGTTGGAGTAGATTTTTAGATCCATGATAATTTAGAAGAAATATAGATACCAATAGCAGCGAGCATTCACACAACTGTGTGTCCATTGAACACGCCTAATATTTATGTTTTAGCAGAACGACATGTTGACCTACAGATCCTCAAGGTAGAGATCATATAACGCCGACCACTCTGTGATTGGCTTTGTCATATTGTTGTGAAAGCGAATGTTGAGAGAGAGAGAAAAAAAAGAGAAAATGTTGATCTGCGCATGTGTAAGTTGTACCTAGAGATCCTCAAGGAAGATCCTCAAACAAATTTACTGCACATGCGTCCGTTTTCACAACGTGCAGAGTCAGGTCGGCGTTGTCTAATCTCTACTTTTTGAGATAGAGACCCTCTAATCAGAGTCTGGCCACTCTCTCCCCGGTTTGTGATTAGTTTGATATTTTTCATCCATTCCATTTAAATGCATAATGAAAAATAAATTATGCTTTTACCTTAAATACATGATGCATAGCATGGACTTGCTGTCGTAATATTTATGATTAGACACTACTAAATTTTTACGTTTTTTAAATTTTAATCGTCAGCTAGTCGCTTGAATGTGTCAGAATGTTCGTTAAAAATTATGAAGCTTATAGAGCGTCTGTATAGAGCTGCAACATACAGCGCCAAGTGAGATAGCACGATTTTTCTCTCTCGCACAATTTCGATGAAAAATGGCGGCCATTTCTGATGGCCAGACTCTGATTACAGGACCTCTACCTTGAAGTTCTCTATGTCGACCTCCACCGAACATTTCTGTACGGCATAGCTGGTATCAAGGTGTAATGAGACGAGGTGAAACATTGCGCATAATGGCAATAACATACTGGAAATAATCAAATTTGAGTCCAAATACACTTTTCTGTGTATAATAGCAGTAGCATACTGGAATAGCCAATCAAATTTGGATCCAAACTTACTCTCCTACTGTGCATCCGCAATACGTTTCACTTTGTATTTTTACACCATGGCTAATATAATGTGCTGGTAAAACACGTGTGAACTATTATCACTTGATGCTATAAATGCTTCGAGGCATTTTTTGATTGATCAATTAGTAAAATTCTTTCTTCCGATTGGCCAATGCTTCGAAGCATCTGTAGCGCTAAATGAACCGCACCTTTAGTAACATATTACAAGGTTGCCAGATTGAGCGATTTGTCGCCATTCAGATGTCATCTTAACGGACAAATTTTAACTAATGATGATTTTAATTATAAGTTTGCAATATTCAAATTTTATGTGCGTAACGGACTAATATAATATACAGGGTGTTTCCAAATTAAATGGCAAAACTTCGGGAGCGTGTAGAGGAGTAAAAAACTAAGAAAAAAAGTCCTATAGACATATGCTCCTTTTTGCTTTGTTTCGCAGGAAATCACGAAAAAAGAAAAAAATATATTTAATTTATTATTTTAATTATTTTATTTATAAACTTTTTAATGAAGATTTTGTTCGAAATGTGCACCTCTTGCAGCAATACAAGCATTGCATCTGTCAAACACGGCTCTTGTAGCAGCCAGGCACTGTTCTTGCGATATTCTGTTCGCTGCAGCTACGATACGATTTCTCAAATGTTGCTCTGAT
>NW_017255933.1:681928-732040 GCF_001594055.1 Mycetomoellerius zeteki
CTACTGTTAAAGGCTTTCAAAGAGCGACTGACAAATTCATAACAGAAAGTGGAAAATGTAATCAAATATGTCGGTGCTAGATATGGCAAGAAATGTAAACATTTTTTTTCGATTTCTCTGAAACGGAGCAAAAACGAGCATATGTCTATAGGACTTTTTTTCTTAGTTTTTTACTCCTCTACACGCTCCCGAAGTTTTGCCATTTAATTTGGAAACACCCAGTCTAGTATAAATAGTTTTGGGCTACTTTGGACTATTTTAGTACTATATTGGCGACACAAGTGCAGTGAGCGCAGAACAAAAGTGGTGCAGTGCAAAAGTGGTCAAAAATCTGGCAACCCTGAACATATAATACTTTGTAAGGTAGTGCGGAAGTGAAAGTCATCGTGCCAAGTGATCGTAGTATAATTACAATTGATTGTGGTAATATTGAATAAAATAAGGAAAATTAAGAAGCGCAATTGTAATAAAATTTATCGTTGTCAGAAATCAGCAAAAACAAAGATCATTTATTCAATTTTCATAATAAGTAAAAATTTCAATAAGTAACAATATAAGATGAGAGGTACAAAAATTGCAGAAATTCTCCGAAGCGACCCTATGGAAAAATATTTCATTCCGCTCAAACATGGCCTTGTACAATGCCATGCTTGTTCTCGTTATTGTTTTGGAGAAATAGATATTTTACGAGCACATTTGAAAGATTATCATCCATATATAGCAACAAAAATACGACGAGACATTAAAAATAGTAGATTACACTTTCATAGAAGATTATGGGATAAAATGCATTTTTTGCAAGAAAATTGTTGATTTATTTGAAGGAATACCAGAATTTATAAACTATTATATCCATCATTACGTAAGTAAATAAATGTTTTAAGGACTTATATATGTACAAAATAAGAAATAACATAGATAATAATGATACAATAATACCAATTTTACCTAAAAAGATTTACTCTCTAAATCTGAATCAGTGGATAATCATTGATATCAATGCCTGGTAATCAGTGAATAAAGTGTGTTATCTCTAACCTAACTAATCTTTATTATGTGATGTAACTAATCTTGTTTTAGTGCATAAATTCAATAAATATGGTACTGAAAGATTGAAATTAACGTGCAAATATCAATATTTTAGTTATATAATGCTCAAACATTCTTCCTTTTTTAATTGAATATTTCACTGATTATTCAGTGCCAAGTATGCCACTGGGTAATTAGTAACTATCTATTGATTCAGATTTAGAGAGTATGCAAGTACTGGTGATCATTGATATTTGCAAGCTAGAAGAAAATCGAGAAGGATAATAATGATAAATACCAGGAATAGTAATATTTTATTTTCCTTGAGTCACTATTGGATATACAATCACATCAAGAATTAGATAATTAACATTTGTTTATCATAAAGTTATAATAATTTATTGCTTAATATTATATATTAGATATCTGGAACACGTCTATAAATGTATAAATACTTGAATTAAATAACATATATAGTTAAATCTATATATAGAGATTAAACAATTCCAATTTATTATTGTTCATTTGTTATCTGAATATTCAGCGATCGATAAGTCTTATATTTCAAGATATTGATCAATCAAGCATTCTCGGATTCATACAAGATTTGTTCGTGTCGCATGCTCCAACATGCTTCAACGTGCTCCTACCATAGCTCCTACTCACTCCAACGAGCGCGCTTAGGTGAATAACAGCTATAGTTGGAACATATTGGAGCATGTAGACACATGCGACGCGAATAAACCTATAGTATTTGCGATATTCGATTTTTTAACTATTCGGATGACAGAAATCTGAATTTTTAATAATTAAATGTTTTTTTTATATTAATGTATAAACTATTAAAATTATTTTTTTTAATCACAATTTTTTATATACAGTCAGACAGAAACCTTTCCCGAATGCAACAGACATCATCAGAAATCAATTCCGTTGCAGATTTTAAAAGCATCAATTATTGACGCTATTATCTATTAAGAGTAGAAACAGCCATGAGAAATAGGACAAAATTGAGTTTTGAAGAAACAAATAAATTTAAATGATAGCTATCTAAAATAAAGGACGTATGGTCACCGTAGCCATAAATCATCTTCGATATTTCAAATGGAATGGAATATGTAAATCAATAGGCATTTTGAACGAGTTTTGCATGACAATTAAAGTGACTTTACGAATTAAGCATCAACTTTTCTAGAAGTATATAATCTATTAATCGTTTCATTTTACTTACTGGTTAACTTACTAACATCTGAATTTTTTCAATATATATGTATAGACTTTACCTATATCATGTAAAATTTGCATTATAGCTACAAAAATATTTGATTAATATAATTACTCACAATAATTGAAATCCATATACTACTATATATTAAATTTAGGATTTTAATTATGTAGAGATAATTTGAATATTAGTATTTGAAGAATAGAATCTGTCTAATTTTTCATATCTGAATCATTCACTATAAGGAACAAAAAATAGTAACCTGCAATACCATACACTCAATATGTAATAATACATACAATAGAAATCATAAAAGGAATTGTATGAATCAGGAAATAAATGATAAACGTATCAGATAATATTAAAATATGAAAATACAGTTATTGTAATTGTACCAGTAGTTGTAATCTGTTTGTATCATTTATTTAATGTAAAATCAGTCATATAATATTATTACAATAGTTGAGATTATGTCTAATATAACTAATTATACTATCACTATACATACATACAATTACATACATAATGAAATAATTAAATATAAACTAATTAAAACATAATAAATGTGTACTTGATATATTATATTTGTTTGAAGGCGCGATATATGTTAAATAGCTCGTATGTATTGTAATAAAAATGATGCAAAATGGAAATGTTCTAGATAATAAAACATTTAAAGAAAAAAAAAGATTTATTTATTTAATCTTAATCAATCAAAGATATGTTCTAATTTATATTATAAAGTACGATGTATTTGTGTTATATCTCCTTACGTATCAATTTCATCATTTCCATTAAAATTAAGAAGAATCGATTTTTTTATGTAACAGTATTTTAAAATAATATTTTATATATTATATATATATATTAAAAATCTTAATACATTTACATCTATTTCTTTATTTGTAATTATGCACATCTGATAAATTTGAAAATTTCACATGTGGGAACTCATGTAGATATGATGTTTTTTATTACAGTTAATTAAAAATTTTTATTGATTTAAATTTAAATCAAAATATGAAGTTTTTAAATGACAGTTAATTAATATGATTAATCGATTAATAAACAATTATCTTATTGAAAATGTTACTGCGATTAAAGATATGAAAATAAAATAGTGTTAATTTTAAGTTTAATATATAATAATAATAATATGGCTCAATAAATTTAAATAATATACAATAAAGAAAAAGGACTACGAGCCAAAAATCAATCGTTATAATTTAAAAATGAAAAATAAATAATTATATCATTAAGTTAAAAATATTATAAACTTTAACAGAAAAATAAACGTTTTGATCGCGATCGGATCATTATCAATGTTTATGTAAATTAGTCAGTAAGTTGAAATGTCCGAAAAGATTGTCACTGCATGTTTTCTTAAGTTATGTTATCGAATTCTCAGTTAGAAACTGAGTTATTCTGACTGAGAATTCGATAACATAACTTGCAGATAAGAAAACATTCAGTGACAATCTTTTCGGACATTTCAACTGCCAGCAAGACAAAAATACCTGCAGCTTTCAATAATCATGCGTCGACTAAGTCCATGTTAGCGTTCCAAACAATTAGAGAGAGCGAAGTATTTTTATAATTTGTATAATTTTTCTTTATTCTACTCGATCCTTCATGTAATTTTTCATTATATTTGTTTTACCATACTGACTAATTTATGTAAACATTGATAATGATCCGATCGCGATCGAAACGTTTGTTTTTCTATTAAAGTTTATAATATTTTTAACTTAATGATATAATTGTTTATTTTTCACTTTTAAATTATAACGATTGATTTTTGGTTCATAGCCCTTTTTCTTGTGTTATTTAAGTTTAATATATGTTAAAGTTCTATACAAAAGATTATTATTTCGCTGAGCTATTGTAAATATTATAGTTGAATATTTTTATTGGTTTTTGTATTGGCAAGATGCTATTTCTGATGATCAAAGTCATCAAATGACACTTCCTAACAGTTTCTTAAAGGACACGACAATATTAATGTTCCGTGCAAGATGAGAAGTTACGCAATGTCATTATATAGGTATTATTTTATGTGAAATTGCATCTATTTTCTCGATATTTTTTAGAATATAATTTAGTTATATATATTAATTTATATATATTAAGTCATCTGATACGAAGGTATTTTGATACTTAATGAAAATATAACATTTTGATAAAATTCAGGATATTGTAGTTAGGATCAATTAAAGTGCTAATCATTGAGAGTTTGCATAAATTCGTATGCGCCTACCATTTGATCAATTTTACATGTATTATTAATTTAAAACTTTCTAATTAAAAATTTTTAATTCCATACATTTCATATAATTTATACATCATTTTTTATAATAATAATTACTACAGTCTATGTTGTGATACCTTCAATATAAAAATTAAAAAATGATATTTCTTGCTAATTGGAAGCTAAGTGTTGTCTGTTAGCTTGTTATACGTTGGCAAAACATGTTACATATATACATATACATACGTTTTTAATAGTGTTTTTAATAGTATTTTTGTCTATCTTTTATAACTTTGTGAAACTCACACGTTGCAAATTTAAGTATGATGTTTTTATAGATATATTATCATAGATTAAAAATTAAATTTATCTAAATTTAAATTATATATGTAGACATAAAAATTTTCTAATACTTTGATTCTAATATTTTAATTTCCTAATAGACTTAGTTAAATTAAAGTGAAATCAATATTAAAAATATATAAATATCACGATAATTAATATTTTAATAAAATTTAATTACTTATAAATTAATTAATACGAAAATATTAAATGTGATGTATGTAATACGAAATATGCTGGAAATCATTACTGCACAGTCAATCTAAGTATCATTAAATATTTTATTATTATTTCTCCCATTGTAGTATCATTATTTTCGAAGTTCCTACGCTAGTTTTTTTCATATAATAAGGAGTTTTTACTTGTAATAAACGTACATTCCTAAATATTATTTGTTTTAATCGACCCTCCTCCCCAATCATATTTTTGATACTTATTACATAAAAGAAATCAGAATTTTCAAAATTTACGAGAAAGTTAATAATTTGATTGTTAAAAGCAGTCACAAGAACGCGTGCGAAAAATGCCAAGCATACTTCATACGAGCCAGTCGAAAATTAGCACAGCTGATCATTATCGATACGCAATAAAGATGAAGTCCATTCCCTTATAAACAGTTCTTTATAATATACGCCTTTGATGTCATCGCGATTGCGACAAAAATAACTTATATCCGCCGGAAGTGCTTCCTTCCCACTTGCTATTTCAACTTTTCTATACGGTCTTCAGTCCCTCCATTATTTTGTAGTTAGCTTTTTTACTCTCGGTCTTATTCACTTGTTCAGCTCTTTACCAGGATGATTTGCTACTTCGTTCTATACAATCCTCAAGCTGCGAATTTGCCGGTGCGGTCATTTATACGCTCATCCAGTTCACACACGTACATGTACCGAACCTATCAGAAATAACAAGTAATATTTCCTCTTTGATTCTAAGACTGCTATTAATACTAATATTCTTCTAAAAGCTTTATTTATTATTATTTTAATTGATATTTATCGATAGCTTATCGATATTCAATGTTCAAAAATATTTGGAAAAGTTTCAAAACAAAATTTGTATAGAAATATGCTTATTTCTTCTTTTACTATTTTCATGCTTAAAATATAATTTTATTTTTAACTATTAGTTATTTATATATTAGTATTAATTCAGAAATTATTTTAGAATTTTAATATTCTTTAATTTTTTACTGTGTTTAGCTTAGAAGAAGTCTTCTGAAACATCCTGTATATGCACTGTATACCGACAAACGATTGCATCTGCCATCTGCGTATCGAATTGAGTGTCAAATTAATTGATCACGATCTCTGACGAACGATGCAATTGTAAACCACCCCGGCTTCTTTGGCAGGAAACCGTCTGCTCGTTGAGGCATAACTTAATATCTCGATTGCATCTGCTTACAACTGGATAAAAGATTACAAGATATCTCGGAGTAACTTAAAAATACATGTATAAAAAAGAGGAAAGTTAAAACTTTCTAGGCTTTAAAACTATAACAATTTTTTTTATATGGATAATATAGGTGTGTGTGTGTGTGTGTTTTAACAAAACAAATATGTGTGTATATTTTTAACAAAACAAAGAAAAACAAATAATGTATTACATTATTAATGAAAATTAAAACATAATTATAAAAGAATTTTTTTTATTGTTGATCGTAATTATCGATACGAATCGTTATTAGTTCGATAAAGAATTTGTAAAATCGCAAATATGAATACAACCCATGTCAGAACAGCGCGGGACTTATTAGCGAAACAGTTTCGCTGATACGCTTGGTTTCTAAATAATTTTATGCTATTGCGTGGCTCGTAGCACCCGCACAATATTATCAGATCGCAGAAACATCCGCCGCGGAGAAACGCGCGTACTCATAGGAATTAGAATTTTAATGAAGACGCCAATCGTCCTCGAGATTCTTCCCGCATCTCTCTTACCAAAATACGATGGTAATTTAATACTGACCGCTTGAATTAATGTTACTTATATTAAACATTAATTGATATTGTTGCAAAATAAGAGATAGTGCTGCGTTTATTGGTAAAAGAACAATCATTAGCGAGCAAAACTATTCTCACATACATATATATATATTTTATCAATATTAAAAACTTAACGAAGTCGGTTTCGACTTTTTATTAGAGGAATGTATCTCTGCCGACGGAAAAGCTCACATTGCTAGCTCTTTAATCAGTTTTAAAAGCAACGATGTATCACGCCTCTGTCGTGGCAGACGAGGCAGTCCTAGACGCTCAAACGGTTTCCACAGAACACAGAGAAAGGAGAAATGAAGAAAGAGAACCAGAAAGCGAGACGGAGAAAAAAGGAAGACAGAGGGATAACAAAACAGAAAAAGTCACTGTGTCTGGTAGGCGTATGTTTACGCCTACTAATTACGATTCTAGATGTCGTTATGCCCCTTTTTGAAAGACACTAGTAAGACGCTAGTAAGACACAACGGAGAAAAACTCGCGCCGCGTATAGCCAATCGAAGCAGCCTGCACAGAGGGTGGAAGAACTGCGCGGATCTTCCACGAAGAAAGGGTGGAGAACGGGCTCCTCAAGGCGAATCCGCGTCGCTTGCTCGCGCGAAGAAACGGCGGGACCAACTCGCGTCTCATCTTCGTTCGGTCCTCGCTGCCGCGCCGGATCCGCCAGCGGATACTGACCGAAAAAAGGAGCCGGTCCCTCTCGAGAAGGTGAGTGACAAAAAGCCGCGTCTTAATGCAAACGCGCGGCGGCCAGGGCCGTAACTCGTTAATTATAGGCCGCCTCTGATTGATCCGTGGCCACTTCGCCTCGGTATCCGCGCGGCGGATAGCCAGCGAGAGCTCCAGTATATACCAACACCCTGTCGATATCCGGCGCGGCACGCGCGGCCAAAGGGACCGGGTGCTGGGTCCGGGTGTGGGGAAAAAAAATTAATTGAAAAATACCGACGGCGCGAGGGCGCCTGACGAGACCAAGGAAAGAAGCGAAATGGGCACCAACGCGCAAGGGTGACGCCTTTGGGCCCCAAAGCTCTGCGTTTAGAGTGTTACCCTCCTTTTTCGCACTCCTTTGCGTGCGAAGTAACGAATGCAATCGCGCGAAGCCGTTCGGAACACCCAGCTAATGCCGAATTTTGACGTGACTGCATGGACGAGGGGCTGGAGAACAAAGAGGTGCAAAAACACTAGGTATACTTTTTATTAGAGCGCGTCGGAAATTCGCAAATTAAAAAAAAATTAGTCCAAGATCATTATCTGTTCATGTAAATTGCAAGATTGTATTAAGTTTCGTATGAGAGATTCACACGAGAATAAAATTTCTACGTTGCCGGAACCGAAGAGCGAAAAAAAAGAGCGGTAACATCGTAATCGAATTGATTCCAAAATCGAGAGAACCCAATTCGCTCGTTTGACAAGGGCGTAACTTGATCCACCGGCAATTTGTCTCAACGCACGTTCACGCGAATCCGATTCCGGTTTAGGTAGGGGGGGGAGAACACGGTGCACACGGTCGCCCGCCATCTTCGTGGCGTCGAGCTGTTGCCTTTTTGCACCGTCGTTGTAATTTAATTTGCGTCGCGGTAAGAGCCGAAAGAGCCACGGCACCGGCGCTATCGACACGTCAAACGTAAACACATGCAGATTAGATATTTTCCTACGATATGACGCCAGGCAAAGGATTCACCATCACGCGCGAAGTCGAACCGTGGCGGCGATGGTTATACAGCGGCATCGTGTGCACACACGAAGAGCACAGGTCTATCAGCCACCACCTACCCCTAACCCGTACTCCGCATGCTTCGCCTATCTGCATGACGATATCGCCGAGTGCTATGGCCGAATGTAAGCGGATATTGGCTATACATATTTATAGGAGCGCGCTGCTACCAGCTCTTGTGACCGCGTTCGTTCAGTTCGTTCGTTTCCAGCACCGCCCTTTACCATCAACATTTTGTTCCATTTCCACACATACAAACACACACATACATACACACACACACACACACACACACACATATTCTATCTCTTTCTCCATTACTTTCCCACTTTTTCCCTTTCTCTCTGTTGAACTCAACCGCCATTTCTCGTATATATCTCTCGGTTTCTGCGTCTCCGTTTCGCCCCTTTTTCGCCGACTCTTCGCCGTTACGTTCAGCTCGCATTGTCGTCTTCGTCGCTCTCGTCGGTGTCGTCGCCAAAGTGCGGTGGAGCAGTGGTGAAAGGGCAAAAGAGAGGCAGAAGTATAGAATCCTTTGTCCAGCGGAGAGAACCTCCGTCACACGGAAAAATATTTGCGTTATTATCTATTACCTCGAGCGGAAAATTGAAATTTTCCGTCACAGTGGGACAGCGCTCCGGGGACGTACTAATGACAACAATTCACGTCCCGCGACGAACTATACGTTTAATTTTTATTAAATGCAACGCAATTGAATTACAGTGTCGGCTGATACCGTGCAATGTGACAGTGTAATGGTAGGTGTGTGTCCCGTTAATATTACAATAAGTCATTTCATGTTGTAATCATGATCGAGTCCACGTTATCTCTCGCACATTTCTTTTATTTAAAATTTTTTTTGTTTAATGACATTGTTATAGTCAAATTTTTGTAATCTTACTATTATCATAAATTCGACAATATCGATTTATAAGTTCACGGTGTAATTTTTTAAAAATCAAATATAGAAAGTATTTTCTAGCTTGTTACAGGAAGAAACAGGTGTAATCGAATTGCTGCCCCAGCGCGATAGTCTTACAGCGCAAGGTGGACAATCGCTAAAGCGCGTCTCTAAATCGCGCCCAATGGCACAAGGTTTTTCTTCGATGCAGAGGGCCGAGAACGCAGGCATGCTCCCCGCCAATTTGCAAGGTGCAACTCGCGGTCGCATTAGTCAAGGTGCCCTATCGCCTCGCAACCATCGCGTAACGGTATGTGCCAGCAGGCGGTTGCGATTCGTTCGCGTACTCCTTCGTTCTGATCGCGATGACGTTAATGATCTGCTTAATTACGGCGTGACGCGGCGAAAGAAACACAGACGACGCGGACAGCCGAATGATTTCTCTGCAATAATGTGTGGATCACCGCTTAATGATAGCATAGATCGATAATGCTTGAAGGACAGTTGACCGATATATTTTGATCCTTAATTATACATTCTGATTTTTAATCGGATAATGTTGATCGAGCAAAAATTTAATTGAGATAGAAAGAGATATATGATTTTATTAATGAGATTATTAAAATATCACGATCTTATATAACATTAATTAATCTTCCGCTGGCAACATGGGATCTTTAAATACACTATCGATAGTATTTTGATTGTGAAAATTTCGGCAGATAAATTAAAATCTGTAAAAAATAAGTAAAATACAATCTAATTTCTATAATGGTAAAAACTAATCAAAGATTTGACAAGTATAAATTAAAAAAAAATTTTTATGAATAATCTAGAGCAAAATAAAAAAATTTGCTCTATTGAGATTTCTATTGCTATCTATAAGATCTCTGTTGCTGATGGAACAGTTAAAATTCCATGTTGCTGGCAGATGGTTAAAAATATTAACGTCCAAGAAGCAAACTGAATGCAAAGAATGTATCAAAGAATTCAAATGTTTATAATTCAAAGATATTATCTTCACTTGGATTTCTGATAGATTGGGATTAAATATTTAATTAAACACAGACCACTTTTTTTAAGAACACGAACATTTGCGCTACGTTTAGTACATACGTTCAGAATATGAATCATAGATTACAGCGAACGGCAGAAAACGGAGTTACCAGAAACGATCACAATTGACACGACCTCTGATTTTAGCACGGAATTTGGCATGGTGCTTTCGTCATAAGCTCTCGTGCAACTGTTCCTCCCGCGCTTCGCGCTCTCCTCCCCGCGAAGAAATGCTTTTCTCGTTCGTTTGACTTCGGACGCGAATTCTTAGCTGGCACGCGTGACCGATGTGCAACGCGCGACGTTCTGACGAGTCCCAATGCACGCGTCCTCGTTACATGTCCCACACGTTTCGCGACACGTCCTATGATGTCATCGTAGTGTTACGGAAAATCTGTCTCGCTCCTTCTCTCTTCCGAGTAGGCACATGTACACCTTGATGCAAATTTCGTGAAAGCAAGCTTCAATCAGCAAGTACCTGATGTCAAAATTACTGTTTGGAGTTTCTTAATTGGTCCTCGGTGATTAATCATATTTTGGTGCGACTTTCTCGAGACAGTCCCGCATTCGAGATGTTTGCGTAAAATCAAGATTATTATCCCGGAGAATTCGATGACCGCCGAAGAATTCGCCGCTACACCTTCGCGAAATTACATCCTGCTTTTAGAAACGATAGGCATCATAATGACGCGCGTCTTACACCATTACAATTAACTACAAGCGAAGAAGCGAGTTCGACGATGCGGCGTTCGCGCGAGCTCGTTACGCGTCTCACGTGTGTCCTCGCCATCAGATCTGCCTCGCGCGAATCAGTCTCACCCGTGTGCCTCTAGTAATGCCTAACAGTGGCCGTTCCTTCGACCCGTTGTCCGTGTAGTCGCGGCGCTTCACGCATGTGTGCGCGTGTGCGTGAATAGCGTGGACGAGATGCGCGCGCGCTCCCCGCGCTATAATTAATGCGATAATTATTAGCACGAAAAGATCGTATCTGCGGCCAGTCTTTTCTTCGGTGGTTTTTCTGCCGGCGGATTTTCTTGTCCCCACTCTGCGGGGCCACCGAACTCCGTTGCACGACGCTTCCGATGGTGCTGCGGCTGTTCCTCGTAGGAGTTAACGCCCGAGCACAGGTGAACGCGAAGAGATTAGAAGGGACGGAAGCGAAAAGGGACACACGCCTATACGTTGCACGCTCCACGAAGCGATGAAATCAATTCCGACGTGTGTGGCTTTCTCCAGTTCTGGCACACAACGATCGTTCGGAAATGCACGCCGTTCCACGCGGTCGTGGACATCGAAATTGGACGTAACGTTGTTTGCCTTCTGCTATTTGTGCAAGAAGCAACGGATCAGAGCGCATTGAAAATCGCCCGAAGCGCATTTCACGGTTTCTTCACTAATAATTCCACTTGCGAACGGCATATAAATTCGTTGAAGCACGCATTCTCTGTGGAGTCAATATAGCGTGATTTAGACAGATCTCTACCGTGATCCCTTTCAAAGTGATTACGTTCGAGGATAAAAAGAAAGGAATCACGTTGAGAGGTATGCTGATGCAGTTCAATGTTTCATTTAATATTACGTTTTCTTTCTAACGGAGCTCACACAGATGCGAATACTAACAATAAGATCAGGAAATAAACAGTCATATTTGAAATAATATCTATATTTTTTGTGTCGAAAAGTTAAACTTTAAAGATTTAAATATCAGTTGAATAGTATATACATTTTTATATACGGTTCTTTTTTGTGCAATTGATTTATGACTTTTGCAGAAATTGCAACCAAATATTGGAACCTAAAAACCGTACATACTGAGAATGAGAAATCGAATTTAACACAGCTACGTCACTATTATTAAACAATATTTTTATTCAACTACACTACTATATGTTATGATTTTTTATTGATTACGAATTACATGTAAATTGTGTGATTTTTCATTACATCAGCATCTATTGTCTTGCCATTGTCATTTCGACTGCCGGCTAGTCTTCGCACTCGTTCCTACATGTGTACTGAAAAGCGTGATGAGAACATGATGTGTGCTTCGTGTTTACATGCATGATCAGATCCCCGAGTTTCAGGTTGACGCGTGGATCGCCTCACCGTTGTACGTTTGCGTAAAACGAGCGATGCAACGTCATCAACTGGCATCAATCGACAAAGAGTATATAATCAACAAATAATATACTATTGTGCATAAATAAGATTGTATCAACGAGATAAGAGAAACCGCGAAACAAATGGTAACATTAAATTTTGGAAGATTCTATGATTCAATTCGCGGATCAAGTCGAATAGCTATACTGTTACGTATCAGGTTAATTGAAAGTAACATAGCGTTACTACCGAAGTTAAATTACAATGGAAGATACGCAGACGAAACGCTCCCTCGGCTGCATTCTTAATACGGTTGATTTTTCTTCCCGTTAATTGGACCGGTGAGATAGTCGATTATATTTCTCCACAATAAAATCGTGTTCGTTCGTGCTCGGCTCTACATGCGCGAGAGCGCCCCGCGATGGAATCAACTATTGTCCAAACTGATATAGCGCACCGTCTCGCATCGCGTTGACGCGCAGTGCTGGAAACCAATTAATAAGTAGCGATAAAAAATGAACAAATCTAGACGGCCATTATTATTCAAACGCACTTCACTGCTCCCTAGTTTAAGTTAATTACGCTACGCACGTGGTAAAAACGATTCAATCGTGATTGTTCTCTAAAATAATTGAAACGCGTCGAGTGGAGCACACTTCATGCGTTTATAATACGCTAATAGACGTCGGTAGGGAGCGATAGGAGAAACTACGTACATATGAATGTTTTTAGCAAACGTCAGTGAAGCAATTACACTGTTAATTATTTCGCATTGATAAGCTTACATTCGCTTGAAGAAGAAGGAATAATCATTTTTGAATAAATGTTTTCAAACACTGTTATAAATTATAATTTAGATTTTTATATCGCATAAAGTTCTTGCAATGTAAGGCAGTAATGAAACGGAAAGAACGTTTTGCTGAAGTGTTAAAAAATTTAATTAGATACAGATCTGAAAATAATTTTGTTGGACTATCAAAATAATTATATAGGACGCTCAAACTGGTCGCAAGAATATCAAAACTTTTTGCAGGCATCATGCTTGAATTTTATACATAATTATTTTAATGATTCGACAAAATTGTTTTCAGATCTGTATCTACTTAACTCTTTAGATATTTCAGCAAAATCGTTCTTTCGTGGAAATACGATAATGAGGCTGATGTTCGGTATGCTTAATTTTAATATTATTAGCATTGCGTTTAATATTATATTTCTATTGTGCATATGAATTTTAAAGAGGCACACATTTGAAAGCCACCTGTACGGTTTTATTTGAAAAATAATATTACTTATTGGAATATATCTGAAATGCAAGGTTTAGTAGAGTTAATGGATTGTTAAGTGTTATTGAGTGCGCTCTCGCAACAGCGATTCACATTGTAAAAATAAAAACCCAAAAGCCTAGGACTGAGACCTCTCGCCCCACGAATAATTGCAGGGAATTGCACTTGCATCTAGTTAATCACGCGGTTCGGTAGCAAGTTCGCGTTGCCAAGATTCCTTGTCGCGAAGCGGCCGAATTACTTCCCAATAAAATCAGATCGCCCCGCCTCGTAGTTATTTCGAACGGGCCGCATTAATTTTATCTACAATGTTTCTCCTCTACTGACCGCTGGCATTACTCCACGGTGACGTGAATAAATGTCGCCGCGACTCACGCCGGCACCCAAAGCGCGGTAACAATAACAAAAAGAAGAATAGAACGTGGCGATGTTCGCCGAGAGATCGCCGCACGCCGACTCCTCGTCGAATCGAGATTCGAAGAAAATTTTGCCGTGGCTTTAATTGCTGCCATCTTTCACAGGCAAGAGCAACAATGTCGGCCTACGTCTGTAAAAAGACTAACGTATCCGGCTCCATTCTTCGCGGACGCGAAAGGCGATACCGTGGCCGGGCTGTAAACGTAACGCGCTGCACGCGCGTCCCGGGAGTATCAAAAGGGGACTTATTATTGATGGCGTATTGAAACGGTATGAGCACGGTGATAAAACGCGATGGGCCCACGGCGCCGTGGAGGTCCCCACTTAACGTCCGACGTTATATACGAGCGAGAAGGGGGGCGGGAGAACCGGGTACAGTCGCAGGGGTCGGAATCGACGGATCGTTTTCTTTCTCTCTGCTCGGCTACATTGTACTCGAGAGCCACGAGAAGGCTCTATAAAAATTATTAGCGACGCTTTAATGAGGAATTATGAGGGACTCTCGTCGTTCTTTATTTTCGCCGAGACATCATATTCCGTAAAATATCATTCTTTTATGAACGTGTGGTGTTTTAAATTGCAAAAGGTAACCGAGACTTATTTTTTAGCGTTATTTGTAAGATGTTGAATTGTATGCTAATAATATAATTTAATATAAAATGCTTATATTGAACGGTATTATTTCCTGTTAGAAAGCAGAAGTGATTTATTTTTGACTAATTGTTAGCACGTTTTATAAAACCTATGTGTTAAAGACTCTGTTTATATGATATAGATGATATTATATATATATATGTATATACTCGTTATGTATATAGATCTTAATTAGTGAGATACAATCTACTGTATCTCACTAATATGCACGGAAAAAATTTTTTCGTTATTAATTTTTGCTGAAAAAGTTTATTCGCCTTAGTTCATCGATGGTATCTACACAATACACACACGCACATATAACATAAGAGCTTAATCAAGTAAAATTTATAAATATGCGTCTATTCTATATTTGTTCATTAGTTAATCCAGATAAATAGGAGCTAGCCAGAGAGAGCTTTCACTTATTAATATTAATTACAATATATAATCAAGGATAATAGCTTCATTAATATTAATCGGTACCATAATACATTTACCTTTATTGATATTAACACGTTAGCATATTTATGAAATATAGCTTGTTTACGCACAATATATTTTTAATAATGATAAAAAATCCATCGTCAACATATCGACAGTGCTATAAATCATCCTTCAAGCACAGCTAATAATTTCAACGATGTTTCATCAACTCGTGACGAGTATGATTGCAGGATGACGAGTCTCCTCTCATGATGTAACTAACAATTTCGAAAATCGCAAATCTAAGATAGGAAAGAAATAATAATACAAGTTATAAATAATTATACAAAATCCTAGCCAACCGGAAAGACAATGCATCCGCACGAATACCGTCAGCGGTGGTCCGTAAATTAAGCAATTTGCTAATGATATTCTCACGTGGCTCGTATTTCAGTCTCCCGTCTCGGGCATCGCGGCTTTTAATGCCGGTGCTACATCAGACGAGATCCTCCGCCCTCGACGCATATAGACGCCTTTAAAAAAGATGGACCCCCTTGTAGTTTGCACTTTTAACGATCGCGGTGCTCCGCAATCGGCGCCAACGATCGAAAGGTTTCATTTCCGATGTTGCAGCGTCAAAATTGAACAGCGTCGCTGTTCGCAAGTTTCACAACTTACATGAAATTAACCATAATATTTCGAACAAGTTTGAAGTTCCAGAATTTTATTTAGAAATAAAATACTTTCATTTTATTTATTATTTTTTGTATATAGAGATTATGTATGCATCTGTTTTATCGATGATATAAAGAATTTATATTGATACTTCAACTCTTGCGTAGACAAATACGTACTTTATTTCTTCGTATGGCCCGAGCAATTCCGAAACCGGGCCTTTATCCCTCTTATATTCTTCGTCCACGAATTATATCCGACACCAAGCCGATTTCGCGCACAGGTGTGGTCTGTGTATCGCGGGCTACCTCCTCAACTAATTACTTTGCTTACTTTATCCAAGGTATATATAATTTTTTGCTTTTTTCCGAGAGATTCCCGCCTTTCGTAGTGTTTCTGTTCTCAGCGGAACTGCGTTAAAACGAACGAGTACATCCGAGCGCGCTGAGCGAGCTTAACTTTAACGTGGTCCGCGGTCCTCGTTTTATTTCAACCGGATTATTTCCGTCGTATTTCAGATTGGGATTTGGGTACCATCGCCCCTTTGTATTAATAACGACCCCCTTCTCGCGTTTCTACCACGCTAACGTAACCTATTCTCTCCCCGAACAACGACCCCTTGTGTTTTTGTTTATTGCTATCCTGTAGGACGAGGGTACGTCTAAATCTTAGGATTACGAACGAATGTCAGGCGACTACCCTTCGCTTTTGTCTCGTTTTACGATTGCGCCATCGCGTCGGAATGAAGGAAAGAAGATAATTTTTGTAAAGCAATCTCCTCGAGGCGAGGCACGGCCAGGATGGACCGCGTAGGTCGGCGCTGATTTACGGATTCTACGCCCGAGACGAATCCAGCCGCGCAAATCTTGCAATTGCCTCGCGATAACGTGCGCGCGCTCGCGACGAGAAATTTATTGCTGACTCAGCGACGAACGTCGCCGAGTCGTTGTGATGTATTACTGGTACGGCGATGGCGGTAATAAGTGATGATAAATTGTATCGCGCCGCCTATTTGATGGACATTCTAACTGGGTTTAGACGACGTAACATATTGGGAATTATTATTACGATATCAATTTCATTTTTTACGCTCCGTTTTAGATACTAAGTAATTTTAATAAGCAAAGTAGATTTCTCGCTTCTGTATAACACGTATTAGAGACAGGTTGAAAACATGTATATGTATAGAGAAGAAATGGAGATATATACATTCGCAAACTGAAGAGCGAGGTCAAGACAACAAGAGAACACATTAGGGATATTTCTCGTTTGGTTATTGTTCGAGGTATGATTGGAGCCTCTGCGGCTCCGAAAGAGACTCGAGGTCGAAGGTGAGGGTTAATGAATGAATCGCCGGATATTCACGATGCAGCCACAAAGGAGCCAAGTTGAGCCACCGCGAAGGCAAGACCTTTCCTTAATTAATATAGATTACTTCTAATTGTATATTTATCTATTAATTTATATTAACCTAGGCATATAGGGGGAAGAGGCACTGAGAACCAAATGTCTTCGACCCGTTGATTTGGTTTAATCGGCCGAAGGGTTGCATAAATTGATTGATGCTTCATTCTCTACTTCTCTCGTTTTATCCTCGGTCTTCTTTCTTCAGAAAGGATTTTCACATCGCCGCGGTCGCTTTCCTCTCGCAATTATAGATCTTTCTCATCAATCTTAACTCGGTCGAATATTCAGGAAAACTTTCTAAGGATTATTTGTACACACACAACGTTTTTTTACTATTTGCTTATTAAATCATCATGGATTTTTTTCTATCTCAAGAATTAAGATCTTTCTATTCTTGGTTTAATAATAGATATAAAATATTATTAAATTCTGTGCAATTACTACGAATATATAATTTAATTCCTCCTATCTTCTTATTAAAATTGTACAAGTGACTAACAGGAAAAAAGGAAAAGAATAATCGAAGCTTCATCAAAGTCTACCAGCGTGTGTTACTGCGAAAAAATATCCGAGGAAGGTTCCAACAATAGAAATGGTACATCGATATCGACCACTATGTTTCCTGCGACAGAGGAGATTTAAAAACGAAAGCCGCGACTTATCTTCGGCCTCTGATTGAATGGCTCCGCCGGAGGCACTCGAGGCAGCGAAAAAGAAGGAAGGGACGGTGACAACACACGTCCCTCTCTTTCGACTGATTCAAGGGTGCGGCAGTACACGGCATTTGATATCTAAAATCCCCAATATTTTTAAAAGCACGGGGTTTGCGCTTCGTATCTCTCTCTCTCCCTTTCTCTTCACTCGCGTGAACGAGCTGGGAGAGAAGCTGGAAGAGAACGAGCTCTCGAGAGAAGCCGCCCGTCTCACTCGCCAGCTTCAAAGACATCGGTGTCTTTCCACGGCCATTAAAATACGAATAATAATTATAAGTGCGATGGCGGAGTGATCAGTCCGCTCGCGCACGAAGCGATCGTCCGTATCAGTTGTGGCATCCCCTCAACAACTCGACATCCCTCTTCTTCCACAGCTTTATGCTCTTCTTTCTTTCTTTCTTTCTCTCTCTTTTTTTCTGCTCTTTTGGCTGTCATTAATCCCCTTTCTTTTGCTGGCTGCAATGACGCTGCCATCGGCGAAACGTTATCCCGCACGGTTCTCGTCCTCGTGAATTTATGGATGAGTACCGAGGCGAAGTCATATCGTTATCTGCCGTGCGGTCTTCACGAATGGCCGGCGATACGCAAAAGTTCTGCAGTGGTGCTCGTGTGCCACAAGATGCCGGGGGTACATCCGTATACATGTATAGAGTACGATGTGCGAGCGCGCGTGGCTCTTTTAGAATGCAAGTGCGTGGCGTTCTTTGAAACGCGAGGATGCGTTGCTTGTGCGTGTGCCTCTTTGTGCCCGTCGGGTGTATTAAAGAGGTGAAACATACGTGCGACTGTCATCGTCGATGGGTATAAGTGTATAAGATTTTAATTTGTTCGGTTATGCGTATGCTGTTTGCCGATTACTGCCTGCCTGAAATGAGTACTTATTCGACGAAAGTCGTAAAGCGGTCGTTTGCGAAGGTTTCTTCACGATTACGGTAATATAGGATATGTATATATATCTCGAAGAGTCGTGATGCGAGTTTTTAAAGATACCTTTCTTTATAGCCTACGTTAATAAAATTAACATTGGAAATGATTGGAGCATCGGTTAATATACTATAGTTCTTAATCGTGGAATTGCAAGAAACATCTGCTCGGCAGAATTAAGATTCTCGGGAAAATTGTCTTTCGCGTGAAAATTTTCACGGGGCAGCTCATCAAGCAACACATCCGTCTTGGAACAATTCTATCAAATGAACGATGCGTATCTGGAAAAATATCGCTATTACGTAGGTGCGTGCGTGTATCTGCCAAGGTATAAGTTTTGCCAGCCGTGACGATTTTACGAAAGCCTTGATTTCCTGGAAATAGAAAATGTATCTTCTCTTAACTGATTAAACATACTGTAATTTAAAATGGCACTTGTGCATTGCACAATGTGCGCGATATAATTTCTGCGAGACGCACACCGACGAGACTGAAGTAATTCCAGCCGACCGGCGTACCACACGGGGAGGGAAGGAGGTAAAGTCCTTAAAGGCATATCCACACGCCTAGAAGTGTCGCCCGAGCAAACGTCGGCCGTGCGATTGCTCGTTAGCGTGGCCACGGCCCCGTGTCTGTCACGAAATCGCTGATTATCATCGTTCAAGGAAACCGCCGACGCTACCCGCTACATCGCCCTCTTAATTCTCATATAGCAGCCATCACGGCCATTACTTACTTATTCCACGGCCTGCTAGTCTTAGAAAAAGCATCATCCACTGGCGCAGGTAGCGATACTGCCCTCGGTCTCGCTCTGCGTAATTTATAGACTTACTCAAAATTTATTATTAAGAAAGTATATGAAGAAGAAGCTTGGATCTTAACATAATTATTTTCTAATTATTACCAATCACACAAGCTACGTCGTTTAATACAGATATTAATCTTTTAAATTTTCATGAAATGAACATATATATTTCTAAAGATAAACAATAATATAAAATAAATAAGTACATAATGTACGCAGGTTGTATGAGTGTAGAAAAATCCGATACTAATTTCTTTGAAATTATAAGCAGCTGTCAAAATTTCTAATTTGTGAAGCTAATATTTTCAATTACTTTTTCAACTTAATTGAAAATTTATTCATGATTGTCTTACTCTCCTATTATATCCTATTTCTGGATTTATGATTATCTACGAAAATTACGGCTGGTTGTTAAGTTAGATGTGAATAGAAGACTGTTACGCTGTTGGCTACGTTCGGCGAGCGTAATGCGTTCACACATCGGTTGTCACTTGTGCACGTGTGAATACGGCGACACAACCCGGAATCAGGAAAGACACTTATTATTTCAAGGTTCGGTTCGTTTGCGCATCAAATAATCAGACGCGATGCGCTATACGAGATAAGTTTGTAGAAAAGGTAGGCGTTTAAAAACCTAAAGGAGGGAGAAGGCAGAAGGAAGCGAGTAGAATTAATCTCGCTCGGTTGTCATTGTCTACATTGTCACATCGTTCTTTGTTCGTATCTCCCGTAACAAAAAAATTTTCCCAAAAAAAAATGAAATAATATCTGGAAACTTGACGACTAAAATTGCTTTCTAACATATTGTTTAGTTTAAGCTTATAATATAATTATTATTCACTGGACAACATTAAATAATGCAACAAATTCGCAATATTTAATTTAATTAATTTTTAACGATACTTTGGAATTTTTTAAATCTGCGTAACTTTTTATGTGCATTTGCGATTTATATATTTTATTTTATGTATTTTGTATATCACCTCATCAATTCATTTTTATTTCTGCAAAGTTTCCATAAATTTAACATGCTAAAATTATTACAACACTTGTATGAATCAACGACGACTTTGATCATAAAAATATGTAAAAATTATAAATAAAATGATAGTAAAATATCTTTCGAAAGCGCGCGCAACATCGTTTTTTATCAAGTATATTCAACTTTTATTAATTTAATACACTTAATTTTTAAACACTCTTATAACCTTTAATTGAAAAAAATTAGAAAAAATTAACTGAAAGAGAATTATTTTTACGTACTATTGAAAAATGTGAATAATAAAAATGTTACGTGCTGCATAGATAAATCTATGCGAAAAGAAAGCAATGCGATCCACAGAAGCTACTGAAACTCTAATAGGTTTCACTGCTTCACGGCTCAGTCTCTCGGTAGCGGTTCGATGTTAATTCGGCCAAAAGTTCAGACGAACAAATTGGCGAGATCAACCACTAGAAGAAGCCACAGCAAGAAGTTAATCCTCGCAGTAACTAGACGAGGTTTAAGTCCGAAGGCAAGGTCGAAGGATTTCTGTTGATCGATCGAGGGATCGAGTCACATCGACCTTTCATTCTGTCGGACACTTTCAGCTGCTTTTCACCGTAATGCGTAGATGGATCACTAAATCCAATGACAAATTCTGTTCAATTTATCGAAATCATTCACACTATTTCGTCATATTACATTGATATGAGTTAATAAAAACTAGTAATACATTGCATATACATTCTTTGTCAATAAACCTACAACATATATTTTCTTAAAGCGTTCACAACTGTACCGGATATGTGATCGCTATACCTATTCTTTCGCTACCGCTCTCTAATCTTGTGAAAGACCGTTTCTTTTCCTTCTCGATAAATACCTTGAGCGAACAAAGCAAAACTCAGGATTAATACCCTGTAATAGTAAAAGAGTTTCTCGTCATCGTTTCCTACTATTACTCCAGTTTCCTATATCAACGACCGCGGTAATTGTGACGAATCTACTCCCACCTCGGCGTTTCTTGTCCGCCGGATTAAAGCGTGTAATTTAGGCGAGCGACATTCGCGGGATTGTCTATCAAGATGCGAAGGCGACGCGATCGCGATGCGCTTTCTCACCGTCACCGGAAGTGCGTGCATCCGTGTAGGGGGCACCGTTAAAATGTAGAAAACGCACGAGAGAGAAAGAGAGATACATCTCCCGCTGCTTTAATTCTATGAATAAAGCCCGGGAGAACGGAGCAGGGATCCGCGGCATAAATGAGCGCATCGGGGGCGACTAATGCATAGGATTATCGAGTCTTCCCATGCCCCACATCGGTCATTACAGAATAACAGTAATTATTAATATGCGAGCTTCGTAGGTATCTCTTTCTCCGAGTATTGTCAGACGGCGTCGCCGCCGTCACCGGTTCCTGCTGTGGTCCTCCTACTCCTCCATTCTTCCTCTCGCCCTCTCTCTCTCTCTCTCTCTCTCTCTCCCCATACGCACTTTTATAAAATTTCTACCGCCCGCTCGGCATAGTATCTGTCCCCGCTATCCTCCCCGCTTCTCATGTCAACGCGTACGATATTCGCAGGGAAAGAAAGAGACATTCGATGAGAGCGGATGCGGAGGGACAGTTGCGTGCAATGTAGTTTCGTATTGTTGGCTTCGCTCCGTCCTCGGGAGCGAAGATAAGTACCAGGCTGAGCACCAGGTAGTATACTGATGCCACTGTTGTCTCACTTACTCCGACATGATTTTATAGGAAAAAGCATATACGATATACGTACATAAGGTAAGGACGTTGGGGTTAGACCAGGTCGGGTTACCCAACTGCACAGAAATGTCAAGAGAAACCATAACGTTATAATTTATCTCCATGCACGCTATCGTGACCGTCTTCCACGGGGGCGGTATGACGGATCGGCGGTGGAAGAGAAAACTTATTTTTTATCGTTCGACCGGACTGGTGGGACGAGATTAATTTTTATTTTACAAGGTGATTATTCTACTGCGTCTCGGTCGTTTTGATCGCGAAAGTTTCGAATGACGAAAGGTATCTGTAAGAATTCTAGAGAATAGCGAGAGATAATCAATTGAACGTTATTCCAATTAAATTCCACGTGAATTCTTCTGTGAACTCCAGTGGATTCTAATCACGTACTACTCAACGCTCTATATTTCTCTTGCAAAACAAATTATACAATTTTATCCCATTTCAAGTAAACAAATCGGCCAAATTGCTGCTGTTAGTCCCTCCTAGACAATAATAAGGATAATCGCGCACTTGGCGACTAAAGAATTTTAGTTTGCTCGCGGGACAAAATTTCCCTTCATTAACGTCGACGAAGCCCATTATTAACATTGACCAATGATCACAGAGCGGTTGTAACGCACACATTCTTGCGGACATACCACGCGTAGAGCGTATGCGTTATTGGAGAACGCTTGAACCGTAACGACCATAGCCAAACCGCATACGGTTATGGGACGAAAGAACGATGCGCGCACTGCATGCCACTGCACGGTAGCGTAAACAGGTCTATGCCGACGTGGGCTTCATGGTCGCATGGGGACACGCGGCGTGGTGTGTGCACGCGTGTGCGTGCGCGCATGTCGAGCGTTTCCCACCATTAATTTATGTTCGCGTACACCTCATTGTACGCGCATAGTTGTATTTGTATCGCGCGGACCAGGCTATGATCCGCGACCACAGATCGTGACTTCTGTGGGAAACTCGAAGGAAAAGTAATAACCGACACAAGACCGTACCCGCGCCTCTTACCCAGGCACGCATCCGTGATATTTACGTTGTCATACTCGGATTGCGCATATATCTGTGTCTGTCTTTGAGTTGATGAGGGGAGGAGGCACGATGCACGCTAACTTTGATTGTGAATTCAATGCGATCATACGATATTTCTCCACGTATGGGAATCTCTATCTCTGAATTGCTAAGACAACCATAAAAACATCCTCGACAATTTGCAATTTTATTTAAAATTATGGTATATACAGTATGCGCCAAAAAAAAATGCGACTCTCTTTTAATCACTATTATGTTTGCTGAGTGTGACACAATAACGCTATCTGCTGCATAATCGAAATCATATCGAATAAATATTTGGTAGAGGGATAAAATATTTGTGTTATAATTAAATTTGCCCCGCGTCCACTCACTTTATTTAATTAAACCGACAACTGAAGTATTAGTTGTGAGAGTCGCATTTTTTCTTGGCGCATATTGTAATTTTACTTCATTTCTTTTTCGCTAGATCTTGCAGAGATCTTGCACAGATAATAAATAAAACGTTCCTATACTTGTAAAGGCTGTTGTACTATTGGTTGAGATGACACGGAAAGAAATCGAGGGTATTCTTTACAGGTTGCGGCTCACCCCTGTCGCGCGGCTCGATTCGCGTACCCACCACTTATGTCCGCTTTGCCCCAAACACGCCATAAAATCAGCCCCTCCGCAGTTGTCGACGGTTTCCTATGCGAATGTGGGACGAGAGCCATATTCTCCCCGCGATGTGGAGAGCGAAAGAGGAGAATGGGAGTGAAAAAAAGGAAAGGAAAAACGGGAGAAAAGGAGAAAAAAAAGCGCGTTAGGTCCCGCTGGGCGTACAAAATCCACCCGCCCTGTCCCCCAAACTCCAACATGCGTTCGGCGTTCAACAAGTGTATCGGCGTAAAAAAAAAAGGATGCGCCCCAGCCATTATCGGTGAAATTGGGAATCAATAGCCCATGAAGGGATGGGGCCGAGCGTTCTCTTCTCTCATATTGAACAACTCTCCGCCTTCCATGTTCGCATGCACGTGCGTGTAGGTAGTTTTTATTGTATCTATCTCCCTTTACTGGAGCACGACATAATTCGATTGTCGCCTGCCGTGTTTAAAAAAAAAACAAAGAAAAACCGAGTGCGGAAGAGAGCGCTGAATAAAACCTCGGTAACGATTCAGTAAGGTACACATACGCCGACTTGTTATAGACATTAATTGATTGTGCGGAAACTCGTAGGGTCTGTCTCTTTGCGTAAGTAATTTACTTCTGTATAAATAATTTTGTAGAATTTCTTTTTTAAACTCTGATTCAAATGAGTTGAAGTAATTGTGTATTATTTAAATATATTATTTAAATAAGTATTATTTAAATATATATCTATATATATAAAATAGATAGAGGAAGAGAGAGAATCTGAAATATAAGTAAAAAAAGTACTTTTAAATGACTTTATAATGATTTAGAGTTGGGCTTGATTGTGAGATGTGCATTGTGTACAGTTTGGACCGGAAATTGTTCCACGGAAAATACTCAAACCGTGTAAACTTGATTCAGGTGACACTGGTATCTACCGCCACATATATATTCTTATCGCCACTCCCGACAGGTATAGAGCGTTAGTGTAACAATGAGCGCCTAAATAAATGCCGATTTACGGGCTCGCGCAGTGACATGAGACGTATCGTAAAATTTTGTTTGCTTCTCAAGAGAAAAAGAGAAAGGGAGAGAGAGAGAGAGAGAAAAAGAGGGAGAGCCGCCCCGTACGTACAATGCATACCTGGCTCGTAAAACTCGTGCCTTCTTTCGACGATTCTCACCCTGCTCCCTGTTATTTTCTGACTTTATTGCGGCATTGCCCGGCACTGCTGCGGCTGCACCGTTTGCAGAGTTTCGTTTGCACCGTCGAAGGATAAGGCGGCCGCATAAGAATCGGCCGAGTGCTGGCTGGTACACCAGGTGGAGACAATGTTTCTATTGTGGCCACCTGTAATCAGCAACACTCTCCGGGCGCGTCGGGTTCCGCCAGGTGCTTTTCCCAAAACTGATAAGTTCGTTAATTTCTTTATGACTTTACACTTGCGCAGTCCTACGCAAACAACGGGCCTACTCGACGCACAATAGCGTTGTTCTCCTTAAATCTGGTCCCATCAATCGTGAATATTGTATATACACGGTGTATTCAGATGTCGCAATCTGAAATTTATGTATATTGGTATTATACATCACGTGATATATTTTCTATATTTATATTTCTATTAGAGTAGCCTAAAGAAATTATATTCTTCTCATATGAAATATTCTTAAGAGAAAATAAGCATAGCCTCTCTGATGAGAGAATAAACCAAATTTAACTTTAGCTGTGTGCTTAAAAAAAATATCAAAAAGTATTTTTTATTTCCTTCTACCTTTATCGATCTAATAACAATTTCTACAAGAAAAAATATTTCTTTAAAATACTAGAGGAAAAAATGTATCTCTCTCTCTCTCTCTCTCTTCAAGATACAACAAACATTAACGAAACAAAAATAATTATGTGAAAATTTTAAGATATATCATCATCATTATTATCATTGCGCTTTAACATCAAAGCTATCGACATCTTCAAATCTTTAGAGAATCTGTGACTAACGGGCATACAGCGATGAAGAGCGGAAAAAAATTTAAAACATCCTCCCCGCGAAATACCGATAGGTGAGTTCTCGTCGTAAGGGGACGACTCAAGGTACGAGAGGATAGAGCCTCCTGGTTTCCCAGACGGTGGATGCTTGGGGGTTGCCAAGCGTACGCGAGAATTTGCTACCCCTCCAACCCTTGCTGCTAGAGGTATGCCTTTGGCCTTTGTCATTTAATATCGGTGCCGGTATGCAAGGACTCAGGGTAAGGAAGCCTCGGGTGATCGCTTTGATGACTGGGCGGTCCATTCGCAAATTTATGGCAAGTTAACTCCCCTCTCTTCCCCGCTTTGACCTCTTCTAACAACTAGACCAGTCACCACGAGTCGGAGAAACCCCAATTTCGATCGAAGATGCTCCGATTGCAAGGATATAGTTTCAATGAAATTGCTCAAGATACATGTTGCCTTGATTCTCTCAAATTTTGAACAGTAACTCAGCTAATTAGAAGTGATCTAATGTAAGCTAATACATACTGTTCTAATCTGGATAAACTTAAAAGCATCTTGAACAGCAGAATTATTTGTAAAATCTATTATAACGTTATAAATATATTTAAATAGCATAATAAAATAATTATTTAAATTGATCCATCTTTGACATCATATAACTAACGAACAAAATAATAAACATCGAAGTAATATAAAAAAGAACATTTAAGAAATCGCTTTAAAATTAAATATGTATCGCTTTTGATTAAAATTTATCCTTTGAAAGAACCGACATTGTTAAACTCTTTAAAGCGAAGCTGTTAAAAAGGGTGATATATTTTAAACCTTCTTTGTAAAAAAGAAGAAAGAGAACAAAACAAATACAGAAAGAAGAAAGTATTTGACTAGGAAAGATTTGCAATATAAAAAAGTTGCCGCAAAATTAAAGGCATATCAAAGATTATCATCAGGAAAAGTCTAGACGTTTAATTGGGATAGTGATCAATTGCGAAATCAAGCAACTTCTATGAGAAATATAAAATACTAGGCAAACAAACGTATCCTATTTCTATAAAATAATTATGTATTTTGCAATTAAATTATAAAAATATTCATATTACTTTTAAATTAATCCATTAAATTAAATGAATTATAATTATTTCAGAAGTGATAATAAAAATAAATTCTAATTTTTCTATATTTATAATTATATTGTACGAAAAATAAAGAAGGAAATCAAGAGTAGAAGAAAACGAATACGGCGAAAATCCTAGCGAAAGTGTCAGTGAAACTTTCGAAGAAAAATAAAGAGGGAGAAGCTGTGTGCAGAAGCCGTGAAGAAGAGCCCCATCTTTCGAATCCTGCAAGCAGATATCTGCCGTAATTACTAATAAGTTTTCGACACGAAATGAGGTGAGGAAAAGGGAGAGGGTTAATCCGAAAGTACGACCGAAAGGGGTTCGGAGTTACTTCTGATATCTAGCAGACGGAAAACCCGGTGGGGCCAATAAGGCTCTAGAGAGAAACGGATGTTGCGAGGATCGGATGAACAGCGAAAGAGAAAGAGAGATGGAGAGAAAGAGAGGAATCGCTCCCTTTTCCATCGAGAAGTCGGATGGCTGAAAGCAGTTAAAGATTCGCGATGTCTTTTCGATTCCACGCCGAGATATTCGTAATTACTGTTTGTGTTTCTCTTCGTCGACGGCTGTATTTATCCCCTTGAAGCTCGACCCTCTGCCGACGGTGCCGATGTCGTATCTTTCGAACTCTTCCAGCCAACCCCAGTCGGCATCGTTCTTCTGGTCCTTAAATCCTAACGAAGATACCCCGATTCACGATCTCTCCCTCGTGCCTGGCACTTCGTTCGCGGAGGAAGTAGCCTGCTCTTCCGATACTGAGTGCGCTGAAAGAGGGACAGACCGATACTTTTCGAAAGGGTAATGGGTTGATCTGAAGCTGGAGCGAAAATGCTTTCAATTCGGTGCATCTGATTTATCAGTGTCAATATAGAACACCTTCAGTGAATTTCCAATTGGATTGCTCAGTTAAAATTTTCGTAAATTTTTTTACGTTAAATATAATCTTACGTTACGTATACAATATTATAAATTCTTTAATTTAATATTTATGAAACATGTTTATTAAGATTAAAACACCTAATTTTTATTAAAAAAAAAATTTGAGTTTCGATTGTTGCATCTTCAGGCAGACACATATAGATTTTTCTAATAACTGTTAATTAAAAAAAATCAAAGTTGGAAAGTGAGAGAGTGCCAAAGGTATCATCAAGACTATAGCTTCCAGCGTGATGGTCAGCATCCGATGGAGGAAGTAATTGATGATAGCCGTTAAAATTAAGGCGGATCAATCAATATTTTACGATCTTTAATAATCGCCTAACCGCTTGCTTTGTGACACGTTAACTACGGCGCACTGTTATATAGTGCCGTACATCATCGGACCTACTACAGAGTAGTCGATGAATCTACAATTCAGCGAAAGTAACAATATAGGATTTATGTACAACGTCTTAATCCTACAACTCTTGGTAATTACTCTTAATGCAACATGAAAATACTCAACAGTTTTTCAATTAAAACTTAATCTGCGCAGTAATATCGTATTTAGTTGCGCGAATTTAAAACACTATATTTTTAATTATGACAATACATCCTCAGATTAGCATAGTCAAAAACATTATGTATTAAAAAGATTTTATCAGCTTTTAATGCTACTACAAATGTATAATGTGACATTTAATAAAGAAATTACACGCTATAGTCAAAACATAGGTAGAATATTTCCAGTACTAAGCATTTCGAATTTTAAAGAAACGTGACATTTTGTACGTGTCAGATACATAACATGATATGATGTAGCCGCGTTTGAAATATCTCTCGGAAATTAAATGAATTGAGCGCGCGTTAAAGCAGCAGTTAACTCGTCATATTGCTCTTTCGTAAGTTGACGTTATTCCTTCGGCTCTATTCTCGCTGAAAGATAAATGTGGTCATACGTGGACAACGTTGAGACAGTAAAGCGCGGCGTGGCTTCGGAGGGCCTTTAGATAGCCGAAAGACCCTCGTTTGCTACTACGACGCTTCGAGCGGTAATGTTTTCCTTCCCGAGTGGGCTGCTTGATTTATTTTATTGCTTTTGGCCTAACATTCGGCGTTTATTTCGTCGAATTACAAGAAAAGGGTTGCTTGCGCCAATCGCTAAAAGGCTCTACTCCTTGCCCCATCGTGCCTCTAAGTCCGCAAACTTATGCTATTCCTAACTTATGCTATTCCTTATAATTTATCAAAGATATTCAGAACGTCGAATTGGTATAGAAAAATTAAAGGGCAAAAATACAAAAATAAAAACACGAGGAAAAAAGTTTACCAGAGATTATCGCATTAAGATTTTTCTCGGATCAGTCAAAGAAATTTAGATTTCTCTTAGTTCAATGAATCGAGATTTAAACGACAGATCTAAAAGTGAAAATAAGCGAATTTGCCTGGCGGGATTAATGTAGGATATCTGCAAAAGCAGGAAATCGATGTTTATCCTACCGGGTAGGAAAGAGAAGTTCCGCAGGCATCGTTCACCATCTTAATGTTTGCGATGGTATTACGGTTGTGGGGTTGCTATGATAATTGTAATGAACGCCTCGAGATTCCGCGAGCCCATCTGCGCCCACGCGTTTCGGCCTTCCTCTTCGGCTCACCCCCGCCGTCGACTTCGAGAGGCGGTAACGCTCGCGAGCGAGCAACGTTCTCTGTACAAACTCGGGAGCTCTTAAGTACCGAACTTGTTCGAATTGATTTAAGTGCTGAATGCTAAATCAACCGAAGGGCCCACCCTACCGGCCGGCGAGAAAGATGGAGGAGAGAGCGGGAAAGAGACGCGAGGAGGAAAATTTACGAGTCGCGCGCGAGCGGCGTCTCGCGTTTACGTGCAGTATCCTCTCCACTGTACGGAGAATCGACCCGGCGGTGTCGACCCCTCGGTGTAATCAGTATTTCGCGTGGATCAGATGCAGTTTAATGTAAAGGTAGGCGGTGTAACTAGCCTTTGTTCTCCTGGAGGCTTCCGGAGGACAGATAATCGGAGATGTATAGTCTCGCCGAGGTAATTAGTTAAGCGTGTAAAACAGCGCCCGGCGAGGATACCTGCGATTATTTATATCGCGGCGTGCAAATAATGCCAGTAATAAAAGCACGAAGGGGATACGAGCCATTTGCATCTTGGATTAAGCATATTTTTTGAAAAAAAGACGTACAGCGACATCGGACTTGTACTTTTGCAAGATTCGTCCTGCGTTTGGAAGAAGTAAAACATCAATGTACATCTCTCACATTTATCTGCTCTACAGTAGTATACACAGCGAAATGAAAGGGCTGTATTATATCTACTCTAGATATTGATTGCTAAAATTTAAAGAGTATATTATAATAGTATAATAAATTATAGCGTGAGATTACACAGAATTTATTTAAGTTAGCGAACACGTTATAACGTTCCACGATCCGTAATTTATAACCGAAGTTCATATTGTGCCTGTAAACGTAATTATCCTGTGATAATTACTTAATTTTCCACAGTCTCTTAGCTTATGGCATACTTTTACGAAACGACGTACTTGGACGAGAGGGTGAAACCAATCTTGAAGTTAACATGCTTCAGACTTTGCAACGAGTTTTGCGATAAATTTGACAGAAACTTTATAGCGAGTTCAAATATGCCGGTACACCACCGATGCTTCGAGTATAACATCTTGTAAATTATACGTTGTTTATCGTTGTGTGCCGAGAGAATTTTTCTCCCTTCAATCTTGAAAGCGTTTCATGCCATATTCATCCGTAACTTCGTTCAGTTTACGAGAAAACTAATACGAATAATTGAAGAAATAGAAAAAAAGAGTAATCTGCAAGTGAAGCGTGTAAATTGAAAAATTAATGGTTTTGGAATATATGCATATGCACATGCATAATCTTCTTAATGATCTCGACGCGCAACGTTCGCTGGTCTAATCCGGAAGTACGCTTCTATATCCTTCTACCTCCCACGGTAGGAATTATTATATTCAATCGCCATCCTCGTACACAATTTACCCGACACGCTAATTTACAGACGTCGCCAACTCGGCAATTAATATCGTCTTATAAAACGACCGCGTCTATAAGATCGACTTTCGGAAACGACGATTACGGTCTAAGGTCAAGTAAGAACGACTTCCCCAAGAGTCCACACACAGCCCTCTTCTTCTTCTTCTTCCACCTCTCACTCATCTCTCTCTCTCAATCTCTTCTCCCCTCTCTTGTTCATATACCGACGATACTAGCGTATACGCGGACGTACATCCGCGATGACGCACACGCGTTCATCGCGTTTTATCACACGTGCCCTAACTAAGAGAGCGACTCGCAGGAGCGGGTAATATTCATAAATTAGGAGTATCGTTGAAAGAGAGGCAGGGAGAGTTCTGGAAGCGCATGTACATTCTGGCGAACGCAACTGTTACTCAGTTAGGTTGCCTCGCATATCTGCGCGCGTTAACTCGTTGAGTAACGACGTTGGATTTTTTTCTTGTCTCCTTTTTTTCATGTAGATCTTATCCGTGAGGATCCGTACGGATCCGACTGAGAGTGTGAGAACGTTCGCTGAGACAGGTAATGGTCGTGATGGCGTTCGCCGGTGACAACCGTTCGTCAACGAGGTGCGCTTTCGTGATGCGACGAACGGATTGGCGAGATTTCTCGGTGAGAGGCGAACACCTGCCGCGGTAACTATCGCGATAGCCCTTGGCTTCCGATGAACGGCAATGAGAAAGAAAGTGGCTCCTGAAATAAAGGAAACGAGCGATTCTTGTTTCGCTTGGCGACCCTTTCCAAATACGTGCATAATACTTCACGCGCGGAGAAAGTGTACCAATTCAGTCCCACGTGAGTTGTCATGATAATTATCGCAGCATGCATTTTTGAAGTTGGTTGCACGCGATATCCATCAGCATATAATATCTGTTTTGTTAATATATAACAGAGAAGTGCGTTGCGATTTTATAATCATGCACTCCATATAAAGTATTTCGCTAATTGAACCCAAGATTAAAATTCTACTGAGATAAAGCTCAATAAAATGTGAATACAGATAATTAATTTTATTATCTACTTGCGTCCGTCGCGTTGCTAAAACACAAGGCTAATGGAGTAATGCCTTATTCGAATGGATTTAAATATCATTCGATATAATTCTTTATTACTCTTAAATTCTTTATATCCGCGCACGAAAGAACGATTTTGCTAAAGTATAAAAAAATTTAGTTAAACACACACAAATCTGAAAATAATTATATTGAACATATCAAAATAATTATTTTCAGATTTGTATCCAGTTAAATTTTTTAAGACGCTCAAGCATAATGGGCAATGCTGCAAAAAGTTTTAATTGCAACCAACCAATTTAAGCGTCCTACATAATTTTAATGATCCAACAAATTATTTTTCTCCATCTAGCAAAATTTTTAGATACATCTTTAGCAAAACCGTCCTTTCCCTATAGTATCTTCGTTTCCTCGGCAAAGAGAATCCCTACAGATGGCTGCGGCCATTTCTGCGTCTAAAGACCAGCCGACGAAATGATTGAAATATGTTCGCGGCACGAGGTAAG
The DNA here is from genome assembly GCF_001594055.1 of Mycetomoellerius zeteki. Lineage (NCBI taxonomy): Eukaryota > Metazoa > Arthropoda > Insecta > Hymenoptera > Formicidae > Mycetomoellerius > Mycetomoellerius zeteki. The sequence continues at coordinate 714,841 of NW_017255933.1, forward strand.
GGCATGGATCCGTAATATTGCCCTTATACGGCAACAGTGGTAAATCCGCGTGCGAGGAGAAGAAGCTGCCCCAGCGACGTTAATTTGTGAACGATTACAGGCACCTGGTGCGTGCACCGGCAATGCCTACAGGTCGCCAACTGGGCCCCGGGAGACAAAGACACGCGAGAAGTCTCGCGGATGCGACGTGGCGGCCATCGCGCATTCTTTCCTCAGGTGCGGATTTAACCGTGGCAATGCGCTGGTGTTTTCCTTCGTGTCTCTGTGACCCTGAAGGCCGACGACACGCCGTTGCTTGGTATCGATGTGAAACTACATTCAGAAAGATACTTCTATTAAATGTACTTAGTACCAGTAAATAATGTGCTCACAGAAATGATTTAAACTTTTAAAAATCAACACATTATTTTCAATCATAGTTTAACGATTAAATAAATAGCAAGATAATATATAACTGAACCTGTTCTGACAAGTTAAAAAGTTAACGACTGTTAAGGAATGAGAATATTGAAAAACGAGATATACAACGATAATATAAGGAAACAATTTAAGACACCTGAGAAATATTTGATCAAAATTTTACGAACAATATTTAACAGCGAGACGATCGTTTCGTGATGATTCATACAAAACACAAAGCAAGTATTATGGATATCTCATTAATATTTGATGGGCAAAACCTGTTTTTGATTGATATACTTTAATTTTAAAGGACATCCCGTCGTTAATAATATAAGCGTAATTTTTTTTATATGGAAAATCAGCGAATGATTGTGCATGAACAAAGATTCCTTTATTTTATGTACTTAATATTTACCTCAGAGATTGATAGTCCATGAAATAATATTCTTTGAAATTAAGTCTAGATACAAGAATTAAATACAACCTCTTCTCGAATTCGTAGAAAATAAAGAATGCAAATTTTGTAATTGATCAATAAATTCTGCATGGTTTATGTCGTACGAAAATAGTCGCTTAGAAGGATGAGAATGAACTACTATGTCGAATACGGGAAAACAAAGAATTTAGGCGAGACGCCAGCGAATGCGATCGTCATAGCACTTTGGATGATTGCGATTAATTAATTTTACTCCGAGCCGAGACACTTAGTTTCCGTTCGTTTAAGCTCGTTAATACGCTATTCTCTCTCTTTCTCTCTTTCTCTCTCCATCCATCTCCTTCGTTTTCGCTATCCATCTCTCTTTCTCTACTTCCTTGAACACGCTGCAGAAACAGCTCACTCAGTTTACGCCGTACATGTAAATTCATCTGCGCCAGTTGGCCTGTCACGAAGAACGACCTCCGCTCGTGACCGATCTACTCGCCATGCTCTTCAACCGTAAAGAGCTTCTGAAATTCGAAACTATCGTCGCGAAAGAAATACACGGCATTACTCGAAAATTATACGTTTCGCATTACCTGCATTCATTAGCAATTGCGCGCTGTAATACTATTCATTCGATTAAGAGAAATATTTTTAATAACGGTTTATTATTGAATATATTCGTATAGAACACATCTAGAAAATCTGTAATTTTAATTAAATCAATTCAATCAATGATAATTTCCATCAATGATCTTGAAGTCTTGTTAAGAGAAAAAAAATCTCACGATTTAATTCTATTCATTAAATCAGAAGCAACAATGGTCGGTAAACTTCGGCTAGTTTGGTACCCGCCGTTACTAACGCAGGTCGTCTAATAAAATTAATGACAAGGACCGGCTCTCTTCTCCCGACGCGGAGCCGTGGGAAGTCGTTCGCGGGTCATCGCTGGTAACACGTTGACGGCGACGTTTGTCGACGTGCATTTACCTGAACGGCTTCTTCTTCTCACCTCCAAACAGCTCGTAAAAGTTAGTCGGCATGGTGTACCTACGCGATGATAATTGTCGAGATTAGAGAACGACGAGAGAACCCCGATGTTCTCTCCCTCTCTCGAGCTAGTTAAAAGTAACGGAGGTTATTCACTGGATCCGTACTGACGATTCAAAATCTCGACGTTTTACAGCGGAATTCAAAACCGGTGTGACAGGTGTGGTGTTTTTGACCTCATAATTACTTTTAATTTTTAATGAGGTTTATGGAACGACTCGGCGGCCCACGAAACGAATGAAGAGATATTATCAATGAAAAATTCTCCGTATATATTTGTTACATTTGTATTGCTATGTTTAATTTGGCATTCGGTGAATCGCTATGCGAAGAAGTTTCGCATTCGAGACTTCAATTTTTTTCTTCTGATTTTGATTTAAAAAACGAATAATTATTAATTCATCTGAAAACTATTTTGAATCATTTAAATATACTATGCGATTAGTGAAATTAAAAATATTTTAATAATAAATAATTCAAAAAAATTTCATATTACAATGATACAGAATTATAATTATAGCGACACACGTACACGCACGCGATATTGTATTTAAATTGCTGCTGGCGATCTAGCATTTAGAAACCAATGACAGATCCCGTGACAATTCACACGAGCAAAGTGCGCAGTATCCAGCCGCTGCACAATTTCTTCGCACGAGGAAGTTATGCGGCTTATGAGAATCGCGATACGTAAATGACGACTGAGGCATTACATAAAATAGAAGTTTAATTGAAGCCAAACAATAATGCGATGTGCGCGGAACCATGCGGGTCAGGAATGGCATTCGTTATGTGTCTCTGCAGCTCTCACTCCCTCGCCACCTACCTCTTTCCTCTTCGCTCTCGCACGCTTCTCTTCTGCAATATCCTCTCTTCCTCCTTCCCACCCCCGTCGTATTCCCTCATTCTCATCTGCTCGCGCGCGCCTCCGTGTCGAACGTATTAAATTTCATATATCGCCTCTCCCTTCGCGAGGCCCACACTCCCACGATTCGCAATTGCTCGCATTCCCCGCAATCTAGAAATCTAGATCACTATTAATTTTATATCCTTCTCCTCTTGCGATTCCCCTTACTTCCACGCTCCGTTCGTCGCCGAGCAGCCGGCGCGCTTGCACAATTGTGCATTAGCGAGATGTTGCTCTCCGAGCTGCGGAGTAATCGTTACTAAAATCGTCGAAGGTTTATCTGATTTTCTTGAAGAGCGCTGGGGAAATTGTGGCTCCACCGCGAAACGACGATGCTTTCGTTGTTACTTCGTTACGTAACCGCCTGTATGAATCAGTGCGACGGGCAAACCGAATATAAAATCTGCGTTTCGAGCAATCACTGGTGAACAGCGTTATATAACTTACTAATTAACGTCTGCGAACGTAAATTCTCTAGGCATTTCTATAAATACAAATATCAAACAAGCTGTACCAAATAATTTTACGTTATATTTTAAAATGTATCGCGAATATTCGAGCATTACCAACTCTCGGATTAATTTCTGATAAAGGTAACTAAATTATTTCTGCATTATAATAGCAGATACTGGACTAAAATTAGACAATTTCTGGCGTTGCATCTTTACGGGATAATAAGTTTCTGCGAGATGTAATAGTTATAATAGATATTATAAGTTCCTTCGACGACGTCAAATCAAAGAGGATATTCAACATGAGCGAAGCCGGAGACGAAGTAATTTCAGCCATCTGGAGAGTCTTAATTAATAGGATATCTTACTGTTCCACTTCTTTCCGGCGCGCTGGTGTGCTAGCCGATTAAGCAAATATGTATCTTTCTCCCGGTGCATGGCCGACGAAGTAATTACAATCGGTATTCGTTATCACGCCACGCCCGAGTAGATCCCCGTGCCCTCCGCGCACATAATTATTAAGTTTTCTTAGGGGTAATAAATATGTCGAAATATATATCTGTGACTACGAGAGAGAACGAGACATTACGCGATCTTGCTAAAATACCGCGTATGAAAACGAAATGAAATCAATGTATCGAGTTACTTAATTAGTTGCGGTTAATTGGATAACAGGTTTTTAATGGTCCTACCATTTAATAAGGATACTGAAGGCAACCGAGAGAAATTGTTTTTATTGATAATCATTCCAATATATTATTTCGTATTAGAAGGCTATCACGATATCTCGATCTTGCATTTTCTACATACGTGCAATGTCAATAAGGCTACTTCACTTATTTCTTTAAAATAAAATATTCACTTATTACTCGTGTTCAGTTGAAATCATTACATATATTATTATAAATATATTTTATTATATAAAGATTTACGAAGTACGTTCGTAAATACTGAGTTATTTGTTAATAAAACATTCCTACTCTGTACAAATACTAATCTTTCATCTCTTCCTGTCTGTATATGCAGTAACAACGAGAAAATCGCAGTATCGCAGTGAGCGTCGTTCTTGAGATCTGAATTAATTTATATAAATGTTCAACAATTTAATCTACGTATCTACGTGCAGCTTCTCTCAACATTTTCTCTTAATTATGCTTACTTTTGGTTCATGCAAAAAGGTCTATAAACAAAGTAAGCTCGACCATGTCATTGCTTAATTCTAAAGATGGATCTCCTCTGTGAATTGATTCAACCATTCGCCAAGAATCTGTATTTTATATATATTGACAATATGGATTTTAGAAATATATTTTTTGTTATTGCATTCTAATAAAAGATAGATATTCCTATCGTAAGGATGCAAATGTCTTCACCAATTGTAAGCTGAGAATGACTCTAAGAAGAGTCGAAATTCTGTAATGATTTATATTTTTACTTACAATTAATTAATAATGTTATATTTTATTTGCGCACTAATTATAGCGTTGTTAATCATATTTTCCATTTTCACTCTTAATATCTTTATATAATTTCATAATTTTTAAATAATCGATAATATCAATTAATAACACCATTATGGCATATAAAATCGCTAGCATGTATATTTGCACATTATGGAAACTTTTATTTAATCAGACATTGAGTCAGTGGTAGACTCAAGAACGTAAAGTATATAGATGAGATTGTGAGTGTGTGAGTATATATGTGGTAAGATGAGTCGTACCGACAGTAAAATCATATCTTTGTTCTTACGAGATCCGCGTGCAAGAGCAGCGACCAATCAAATAGAAAGGGAAGATGGATAACGCGAGGCAGGGCAAAAGAGATGGATAAAGAACGATTAACAGGAAGTGAGAAAAGGAAACGAGCAGAGAGACAGAGATGGAAGCTTAAGAGAGGGGCGCATACGCATGCATACAATGGTGCAGAAACGACCGTCCAGCCAAGGATGCATTTTATAGGTCCGATGCCTTTTATAGTCCGCAGGACTGCTGGCGGCTCTAAAGAGACTGCTACGATGAGGAATCCTGTGCAATTAAACGCTTATTGCTTGCATATCTTCGAATCGATCCGCCACTAAAGTGAGTATTGGCGCTGGTAGTAAAAGCTCCTAGATAACCGGCGATGCTGACCACCGACCGCGTGTCTCGAATCTTCGGATTTCGAAATAGCGGCAGAGAAACATGTATATTTCGCCGAAAAGTACGACTGAGTAGAGTGGACGAAAGGAGACCAATTTCATTTTCAAAATCAAGAAGAATTGTGGAAGCTAATCAAAGCCTTTCTAAAAGGAAAAGAGAATTATATTTCGAATAATTATCTACGTTGTTTATCGTAATTTTACAAATATTCTGTAAAATTAATCAATATTTTTGTAAAATTAATGATTTAAATACATAACTATAAGATGAATAATACTATTATTATTTACGATCAAATTTAAAAATTATAAAATTAAAGTATTAAAAATACTGAGCAAAGAATGAATATTCAACACGACATGTAATATTTCCGATCAGATTATGTTGTTCGAAATGTAGCTTGTTTATTTTTATTTTTAGGAATTTTCAAAAGCAGAAAGTTTTCTATACCAAAAAATTTTGTTGCCACTCAAACCCATTGCTACTTGGTGGAAGATTGCAGGAACGAGAGCGGCCAAAAAGGACTGTAAATATTTTCCTGGCGGGTTATTTCAGACGGAGTTGATTTTATGATTTTATGGGTTCAATTTTATGAAGCTGTCGATTAGATTCGCGGTGCCGCTTTTTACGCTCATTTCACTTTTTATATATCGGAAAAGAAGAAAAAGAATTTTCGCAGGCGCGCGTATTTCTCATTGATTTTACGACGATTTCATAGCACAAGTCGATTTTCACGAAATCGATTAATATTGCACACTTGCTTCGCAAAATTAATATATAACGCTTATTTTATATCACTAAATAATACAGCAATTTATGAGAAACAAGGTATAGTATTAAAAAGTTATTGCTGAGATAGCAATGTTACTACATTAGAAATCTTATCGCCGAAACGTTCCATAAAGGCAACATTCCATAACATCTTCGTGAATACGGCCCATAACAATTTCCGAAAGAAGAGACTTAGTTTATAATTAAACCAATTTAATGATTATATCGTATGTTGCGATAGTCGCGAAACGGCCAACTGAAAGTTAAAATAATTAAAGCAATACACGGTGACAATTTATGTATCGCCAAGCTCCTTAATTTCCGCCGTTCTCTTTAGTGGCTCACTCGTCAAACAAGATGGTCATGATGCGACTCTCGCCTCCTCCTCTCTCCCGGACCAGCGCCACCTCCACCTCTCAAGCGTCCCACCGTGCCATCCAAAGCTACGACTCGTTGGGCTTTAGTCAGCACGGTGCTCATTGCTACATTACTAATTTCCGCCCTCGGCCTCGCTCGCTCGTATTACCCGTGATACACGTACACGAAGCGATGCCATGAGCGCGATCAAGCGTGCATCAAGTGTGTCGGTACTGTCCGCGTGCGAGAGATAATGCGTCCACCTACAAACCAATCTATTAGGCGCCATCTCTCTGACTGCTCACTTACGTTGGGCTGTCCGGTCCCGCCGTCTCTCCTCGTCGCTCAGACTATTTGCCATCCTCCACTTCTCGCCGACCACGGCACAGCTCGCCTACCGGAAGCGGACCGATGCCGGACACCCACGCGCGCGTGATCGCGTATTCGACGTGTATTAGCGAGCGCGGATGGAAAATATGGACCAACCTGCATTAAACTTGAGAGACTCGCGAATGAGATCTACTTTGAGGTCAAAAACGCGAAAAGTCAGTTTATAAGCATATAATTTTTGATAAATGCGTGATTATTATACGAAAAAAGATACTTAAAATAATTGTATTAAATATACATAAGCAGCTATCCTCATTTTGTATCTTAATTATATGTAAAATTCTTCATACTATAAAAATAAAAAAAAAGTAAAATAAAAATAAATATAAAAACAATAAAAATAAATTAGTTTCTCAGAAATATGTGATGTTCTTTAACACGATATGAATGAGGAATTCTTCAGAGGTTCGAACACGTCTTATTCGAGATCGGGGAATCGCAAACATAACAGATGTTTCCCAGAAAACGTGTTTGTAATATCTATCGTTCCCATAAATTTCCTTCGGATCGACAGCACACAGTAGGCATTTTGTCCTCGACACGAAGCTCGATGAGAACCGCGTATTACGCACTATTACACCATCGCCAGTCGAGAGCGCTTCGAAAAAGGATGTTATTTGCGAATGTCACGTCACGTCATCGTATCGCCTAATAACGAACATCCGAGTCGACCCGTTGACCGAATGTAGCCCGTCAATGATGCGTCAGAGTGTGAGCCGTTGAAATTCATTATTCTCAATTCTCGTAAACAGGCAGTTATAAATTATTCAGGCCGAATGCCCCGCCACGTTGGGATGACCTAAGCGGTCGGATAGCCGCTAACTGCCGGTAAATTAGCCAATTGAGGACTTCGAGTATCCGCGGATATCTTATTACACACTTGGCAGCTATAGCCATGGCGCCCGTGTGCCTATATCTCTGTCCGTGTGATGCACATAATCTTCTTCTTCTTCCGCACATTAACTTAAGAGCGTAGTTAGCCGAAATCAAAACAGTAAAAATAGGAATAATGTTTAAATAACAAATTTTAATTAAATTGATATTACAGAAATTGAAAATACAATTGTGTGCGTTAATCGCAGCAGCGTAACTCTATAAATTTCTGTCGATACATTAAATATTGTACAAATAAGTTTAAAAAAATAAAAATTAAAGAGAAGGGCGATATTCATTCCTATTTTAAGATGTCTAATGTCTTAGATACACTCTGGTTGACTTTTGACATCTTAAGACTGTACTTAAAACAGTCTCAAATATAAGAGTTGACTATAAATACCATCCAAGACTTCTTTCCTAAAATTTCTCATCTTTTGCCTGTTGCCTCGAATTCGATGTTGTTTCTGTTACGAGTAAGTGGTCCTGTCTCATAAATCGTAATATATTGAGCAAAACGCGTAAGAGCGAGCATTGCGACCCGGCTCGCAGGTGAACACTAAAATAATTAATTGCTAAATCCGTGGAGGCGGTCTAGAAGCGGATTCGTGAGAACCTTGCACGGAGGATGGTTTCGAGAAAGACGGCTTGGCGATGACGATTCGTCGTTCACCGGGCGACGCGCGACGGGGCAGCGGCGGTTCGTGAAACCGGTAAGCAAATTTATTCTCCCGTAGACCGACGCCTCTCGACCGCGTCCGACTGTGTCATTACTTTCGCGATCCTCGTTGGCGAAGACTCGTGGACACGTAAAGCACGGATCCTGTAATAAGACGAACACATAGCCAATCAAATCGTAATCGACATGGATGATGACGATGACATTATAGCTGAACACAGATTACAAGTAATATACTTTCTCATTACGGTTACATTACATCTCTATAGTCTCCGTTGAATATCATTGTCTGTTATCTTAAATCGAACATGTACCCATTTCATTTTAAGTTCATAAAAGTGTATAGTTCAGTTATAAAAAACAGATCTTTTGTATTCATAAAACAGCTATCACGCGGTCTATTCAAAAGGGAAATTCTTGTTGTCGTTTTTTATGTAAACTCTTTTTATTATTTATTTCTCTTTTAACAAGTTTTCGTCGACACAAAAATTGCGAAAATAATGTAGAACTAATATTTTATTGATTATAAGATTGTCTATGAACATAACTAGATATAAGCCATTTTTGATAGAGAAAAAAACATCCCTTTTAATTGTAAAGAGCTTTGTAAGATGGAGTGTCCGTAATCCTCCAATCGGACAAATTTTCTTCCATCTTCTTTAATTCCGTCGCAATTTTACCGTGCGCATAGACTTAAATTGAAGCAGTTGCTCTTCGTAAATGAGTGACTAAGGAGGAGAAAGGATTCCTCCTTGAACACCTTGCCTAGGAATCGCGGCGCGAAATGAACTCGAGCATAACACATCCTTGTGTATTGTCGGACGAATGTTCGCCGCTTAACTCGTAGAGACGACGGACCTTGGTGTAAACCCGAGAAGGTGCCATTATCGTAGCTCAAAACCACGAACGCGGCGCGACAAATCAAATCTCCGCGTTAAGCGACTGAAAACAGGACGAATAGACGAAAACCGGGGGACGAGGAAGCGTCGAGTTGAAGGGGAATGAGGAAAATCCAGGAGATGCACACACCCGCGAGAGACCGTGATACAGAATGCCACTGGAATTTCACCGGATGCGCGGCACTTCTCCACGAGCCATTGAACAGCCATCGCTGCGTCGCGATGTTCAATGAACGGACGACCGAGTGCGAGGACTTTCGTTTTAATACACGCTAGATGAAATGGCGAACTTGCATACATACGTCAGATGAGATGCTTTAAAGATGATTTTCCATAGACACATCGACGAAAATCAGATATAGATGATTCATTTAAATCGTTTCACGTATAAATGGCTAAACATTTTATAGATATGCTTTGAGAGAATTTTTACATCTCGTGATTTTATACCGAAATAGGATTATTAATTTTTCGTACTAAAGAATTTATTTAAAAAATTACGATATCTTTATTTTTATCGTAGAATATAATAAATAAATATATTACAAGGACACAAAAAATAGATTATAAGAAATTTTTATTTAGTTAAGTAAATTCTTCTCATAAAGCTGTTGCGACTACTACATTTAAAGTATTAGCAAGATCTCAACGAGGTTGCGTTCTTCGTCTTTTCATTTAAGCGACACGTAAACTTCTTGTTCTCGGTCGCTGCCCCTGGCCTAGACGCATGACATGGCAACGAGAATATTATTATTAATGTGCGCGTGAGAGCAGAACGACTAGGAATGTAAGTTAAAAGGTACACTGTGCCGTGTGACAGATAAGCAGAAACCAAACTCGCAGAAGCCGCCGAAGAAGCTGTGCCGCGCTCGGTCTTGTACATACATACATCCTCCACATCTCCACAACGTCTCTGCTGCACCCCCGCCTTACACCACATTATGTTTCTATAATATGTTGTAACGACCGTCGTGCGGCCGACACGAGCCTGGGCTTAAACGCGCGATCTACGACCGACTTTTCTCGGCGAAAAGCCCGGGTAACGACTTCCAAGACAGTCATGACGCTCCGTAGCGACACTCGACGCTTTTAACCTGCCGGAATAATAATAACCGAGCGGTAATCGCGCCTAATGCTCGTCGAGGGCCTATGGGATAAAAGGAAAAGATGCATACGCGCATGATGTCTTCTCTCGGCGAAACGATAAATCGTCTGATTAAATATATTTTATAATCGCGCTCAGGAAAAACATTCGCGAACTATTTACAGCTGTCTGTACCTGAAACTGAGTAGAATTAAAAATAGTCAAGACGCGCGCACGATCAATTGTTCCTTTTAGAATCTGCTTTCAATAGCAACGTTCTTTAAATACTCATTAATTAAATTTCTCGAAGTTCACAATCTACTTTAGGTATCAGTTTTTAGCATTTAGTAATGCGAATATAGACTTGTACGCCTGCAAAATTGAAAAATTAAAGTTTTATTTAATTAAGACGATCTTAATTAGATGCATATATATTAACTTAAAATATTTAGTCATGTGCTATACCCAACTCTAATAGGTAGCAATTATGCTAAATTCTGTATAAATCAAATGAATTTTGTGCACAATAATAATACTTTTATTATCTCAAATTACATGTGATTAAAAAAATAATTAAATCTTCATAAGTCTACATACAAAAATTGAATTTGATAAATTTAAAATAAATGAAACCTAAAAATATATATCTTATTCCTAAAATTTTGTGTAACACTAACTGCGATAAAGAAATGAGAATGATACTTAGATCTTTAAAAAATTTCTCAAATCATTCAAATAAATCAGACTCATAATCATTTTCATCTGACCCAAAAACAGAAAGAAATTCGCGTGGGAAAGATTATTTCTCTACAAATTTCTCCGGCCTGTGCTTTCTTGTGAGCGCGTCGACCATTTCGATACCCATCAGCGATTGTCCAGTGTCGACTATCGGTCGACAGCATGGACACGCTGTTTACGCACCGCGTCGTGGGTTTCCGGTGAAATCATCACGCGGCCGTCTCGGCGCGGCGCGAACAATCGCGCGGCCATAGTTAATACGGTCGAACGAAGTTTCATGGCGGTGAACGGCTAATGTCCCGGCCAAGCACTGTCGCCTCGATTAAGGAGCGAGCGACAAGGACACGTAAGTAACAAACGAAGATGCCGCCGACCAAGAGGAAGCAGGAAACAAGCAGGAAAAAAGACAGAAAGAGAGAGAAAGAGAAAGAATGTGCGACGTTGAACCTTCAAACGAGTCAGCCGGGTAAAAAGTTGTGCTTCTTTCTCCGGGAACGAGAAATAGATGGAGAACGCGTGCGTAAGATAGAGAAAGACGGGATCATGAAGAAAGACAAAGAAGATTGTGAAGAAAGAAACAAACAGTAAAATATATAATTTTCTATGTATATCTCATATATATATACATATACATAGTTGTTACATTTTGCAATAAAAAGTCGGATTAATATATCAAAATTAACAAAAAGTTCAAACTTTTCGGATTCTCAATTACTCTCTCAGAAAAGATTTTTGATAATGAGACAAAAAATATTTTTATAAAAACAATATATATAAATAATATTAAGATCAATAATTCCTATTCTCTTCACTCAATTAAATAAAATTGACTTATTGTCTTGAGAGAGTAATATATATTTAAGTTACATTCTTTATATTTAAAATAAATCTTTACCTGAAGCCGGAAACACAATGAAAAGCACAGGCAATAGGAACACAAAATAACAAATTTCAACTTCAGAAACTATGTATATTAGAATGGATGCTTTCTGGATAGGTTGAAATCTCTTATTCCTTGTTCCTATTGCCTGTGCTTTTCATTATGTTTCCGGCTTGATGGTACAAATCACGATGCTGACACAGTATTTACCACGAAACTGATGTCCAAGATAATTTTATTTTAACTTAAGAATTTTTTATTTAAAAAAGAGTAAAATATCTCTCTGTCAACAATAAATAAATTGTCCCTATATCGATCCTATTTTATGATAGATCGAAGAGTAATAGCATTGTGTGAATCTAAAATCTTTTCTGCGAATGTGTATAGAAATATTTCACAAAATAATATAATTTAATATAAGTTAGAAATATTTGACGCACTTTTGATTATTATATTTATTTTACGGAGTAGGGAAAGGCAAAATGCCAGAAAAATTATCTCAACCTCGGGTGCTGGAAAGTCACCATTCGCGAAGATGAGCGTAATTCGTAGAGGCCGGAAAAAACGGTTGTTTGTGAAAAACAGTTACAAAAATTAGCAATCCGCCATGCATGCCGTTGTATGATAACCGAGGACGACGACGCATTGCACATAGGGAATCGCCTGGTCTCTCTTTCGCTCGACAACGTCGCCGTCGTCGTCGTCGTTGTCGTCATCGTCATCGTCATCGTCGTCGTCGCCGTCAGTACGTGACGGTTCGCATAATCGTGACGGACGTGATAATCGCCGAGACGCGCCGTCGTCACACCTCGTGCGTTCGCTCGAGCTGAGCGCTCACTTACAATTATCAGCTGGACGACGCCTGATGCGCGCGCTTTCTCGACGTCGACGCGGACAATAGTCCGGAGATGTGCGATCGCTGGGGATGGAAAATGGAGATTTGATTAAATAGAACACGAGAGTCATTTTCAGAGTACAACAGATAGAACGGCTGAGACCAGACTTCAGCAGACCTTATAATTCAAAGTATAAACTTCTCTTAAAATTTATGTCTTTAAAGCTCTAATTAATCCCTTCTGTAAACATTAGACATTATTCGACATTAATAAGCTGTTAATTACATTACAACATAACATTATATTTCCCTGTAAAACTGTTATATCATCTTTTTTGTTGCAACCGTGATTAATATATATATATATATATCATTCTCGGCTCTCCAATTATTACCGAATTAACGGGATTATTACTTCCGCTAATCGCTACGTGTCAACATCGACGCGGACATAAAGCACTTTCTGACGCGCGTTATTAATAACGAAAGGGCGTTTTATAAGAGGATTAGAACGCACAATTTCGGAGACACACTAAAGCCGCGAGAGCACGAGACTACAACGTCGCGTCGTGCACGAATGTTTGCTTCGGCGGCGTCGTCGTCGTCGTGGCTCGCAAGGGCCGCATACCGTATCTAATAGTGAAATAACTCAAATAATTCAAAAGGAGTTATGCGAATACCTTATCGTCCTGACGCTTTGTATTATCCACCTTGATGGTGTCGGACGAGGAAGATGAAGAAGGTGAAGGTTACGGCGACAACGGCAGCAGCGACAGCGGCAGCGGTAGTGAGAACGTATTTTTAGAATGATCTATGTCTTCGTTTGATTTCGAAGATTGCGCTCTCCCGAGACCAACAAACCGAGTGTCTTAACGGGATCTTGTTACGGACCTGAAGGCGCGTGTTTTCGGATTCCTGTAGGTCCTGGGACGGACATGCTATCGGTATCACGAATCTAGCTCGTCGTCTCTCTCTTCTTTTCGTTCAACACGCTGATAGAAATGGCCCGCTAGATTCATGCCGATCTAGATTACCGGAGAGTCTCCATCACTTCCTCCTCATTTTCTCGTTTCTTGCTATTTTCTGTATTAAATAGCTCAGTGGACACGTATATACTTCTTATTCATCGGCCAGCTACTTCGCGCCAACACAAATATTTATCTTCTAAATGTGCAAAGTTGAAGATGTCGTTGAATATCACCGAGTGCGATCAGAGCATTGACTTGAAACGTGATTACTTCTCTCGTTATTATATTTTCCAATTTCGTTAAGGTCACAAGTGAGTCTCGGGATTGATTACGCCCCGGAAGCATAAAGATTCTCGTCTGGTATGTCTGTCACTGGTATTCATGTCAGTTTTAATCGAATCTTTGAGACAAGTTTGAATGTAAAATCGGATGATTAATGAGAATTAATGTGACAGATTGAATTAAATTAGTAACATTGATTAAAAGGTGCCAGCGGAGCATACCGAAATTATTCTGAGAAGAGATACGAAAAGATTGTCATATATCAGTGTACAAAATAAGTACTTAAGATAGATCGAAATATTTAACGAGCGTAATTTTCACATTTTAACAAGACATAAGATTGTAAAATAAATTATATGAGAATACTTGAGCTGAAATGTAAAAGTATTACGTCAATTATTTGCAAAAGCAAAACGTAATATTTTAGCCATATTAAAAAGCCATATACTAATTAGTTGGAAATAATTTATAAGTTTTTTACTTTATTATTTCAACATTATTCATACATTAAAAATTTGAATTTTTTGTCTTGTTTGTATCATATTTCTGTCATTTTCTTTATAATTTTATTATAGATATTTTTTATATAATTCCAAGTTCATTTCTTTTTACAATTAATCATATTATTTAATGATTATATAACAATGATAATCGATAAACATAAACAAATATTAATATTAAATTTTCCAAGATATGTACCTATTATTGACGGTAAAATACTAAAATCAATAAGACAATTTGTGTGCTTCTCGTGTTCAACGTCTGCAAAAACGCATCTAGGCGAATCATCGCCAAAGATTTCGAGTAGATCCCTAGTAGATTGGACTTCGAGTCGACTCGCACGCGAAGCATCATCCTTCGCAAATTATCTCGCGAGAGAGTTCCACTTGGTAGGCATGTGCACGCACACGACTGTTTCACCCACCCGCAGATACGGCGACCAAGTGGAAGGAAAAAAGAGGAGGAGAAGGAGGTCCGCACATGAACGTGAGGAAAAAGGCAGGAAAATAAGAGAACGCCGCGCTGCGGAGCGTCTTGCACGACGTGCCACGATCAAGATCGCAAGATCTAACCGGCGGGCCTGGTGCTCATTCGACGTGCTATATTTATCGGTGATCTTACTGAGTTTTCCGACCCCTACTGGCCATGGAGATATCCATGCGGAACGCACACCACCTTGATATCGCGATCCTCCCCACGCAGACAAGACATGCTTGTATGCGTACGCTTTTATTTATAATGCGGGAAGGGAGATGAACGAGAGAGATGGGGGGATGGGGAGGCAAGGAGAAGATAGAACTCACATGCGTGCGAGAACAATACATGGGCGCCTCCTCGCCGTCGTGCGTGAGTAAGCGCGGGTGCATGATTCTGAAGGATGTGCACTCTACGTGCACACGGGAACGCTCATTAATGCTTATCGATAATTACGTTTCTATATTTATCACATAATAAGCAAGCCTATCTCGCCATTAGTGGAGTTCCCGGACGGCTGCGAGCTTCGCAGGGACATGGTCTACTTAACTTGGCCATGCTACGAAGCGCCGCGACCATCCGACTCGCGTTTTCCGCGCCCGGCCACTCATGGAAGATTTTTCCGGAGTTAATGTTACCTTCTTCCGAGTCGCAGAATAAATAAAATGATTGTACAGCGGCACGAAGTGTACTCAAGATGGTACTCATTGATATTTCATGTTAGATTATTTGCTTATTTTAAATTAAAAAAGGTATTTGTACAATACATACAAAAAGAGTAATGTGTGATAGAGATATTAGGTATTATTTCATTTTATTTGGAATTAAATATATCTATGCGCATTTTTTTTCTAGAATATTATCAAATATTCCATAATGCATGATAGCAATAAACATGGAAAGCCTGTTTGATCATATCACTACATTTAAAAAGGCGCCTTTGGCGATACTTGAATCTGTGCGAAAATATACCAGTTTTTTCTTAGTAGACGACTGATAATTATGGCGAATCAACCAAGTGTACTATAAATATATAGTACTTGTAATGAGGCAACATTGTAAGATTATAACGGATGGTTGTAGTATCTAATAACTAGCACTAACGGAACATACTTGCCAGGGCGATAGTAATCGTATGCTCTATTTTGATCAAGATGCGCGTACCAATGATTTACGCTACCTATTCCATCATTTTCCTTCTTAAACGAACTTATCAGTTCATCGCCATGAGAAAATTTTGGCTTTCATTAATTATGCAGTAAGTTCTATTTGCTTGAACAGTTATTTTGTGCAACAATTATATGTAGAATTATATTATATTTTAATGAAAGCCTGATCGAAAAAAATCCTTTCTATTCATATCTGCACTGAGAGAAATGATTTTATTATAGGAACAAATCAAGGAAAAACAATGTGATATTTGTTAAGAAAAACATGTGATATTTGTTAAGAAAACGATCGATTAGTTACTATTGCAAATTAATTATTTTTCATTCGTCAATATAACAAATAATCAATAGTATGGCTAGCAAATAAAAGCTCATATAATACATAGAAGTCGTAGACAGTCGTAGGGTTTCAAGAATTTCGTAAGAAATTGACCAATTCTAGTCAAGTATTCTCCCTATATTTGATTGTGATTGGTCAGTTTCCTATGACTTAAATTTAAGACCCCACATATCTATGATTTCTATGATAAACGATCCTAAAGTTTATCCAAAAGATAGGTTAGGTTCTATATAGTTTGCTTCTATTACTAATAATTAGTTGGTATAGCAAACTAGCAGCAATCACAACAAATCAATTTTGTTGTCACATATTTACCGATTACTTGTTAAAGGTACTGGCTTGTTAAATTAACAAAATCCTTTCAGTGTAAATAAGCGAGTAAGGTCTTCAAGAAAATCTTATTTGATCGATCGAACTTTGATTTTTCGAGCTAATTATCCCGTTTCGACGTGAAAACGACGTTAATGGCCGTCGAGACAAGCTTTTCTAAGGGGACGCGATATACCCCTTTCCATGCCTCGGTTAGCTCCTCCGCACGAGCTGGTGCGACGTAGACGAGATGATAGGAGCAAGGAAGTGAGAAGGGA
>NW_017255933.1:732068-769231 GCF_001594055.1 Mycetomoellerius zeteki
GTATATTAATTTAATTCTTTGGATACCCGATAGAGATGGTGGGAGGAAGGCGGTGGGCGGGGGTGGGTCTCGCCCAGTTTGAATATTCATAGGAAAGAGGGAATAGAGATCGGGTGTAATAGAATTTAAATTAAGGAAGGGAGGTCGGCTGAAACTGTATGGAGAGTTCCATAATATGATAATGCGCGTTCTATCGATATATTCCTACGGCCGACCGCCCCGACGGCAGCTCGAAAATAGCTCGAGAAATTGTCGTTCCGTTGATTGACCCTTGGCACCGAATACCGCGCCCATGATCGATCCTCTCCCATTTGTCGCACCATCGACCTTTACGACTTTGCACATGAGGCTAGTAAACAGTTCGCTATATTCTCGGCGATGACAATTTTGCGAAATATCTCTTCCAATCCAGTCTTTGAATCTTAGAGGATGGGGATCTATTTTTAAAATCTTACAGCTTTTCCTTAAGTAAGATTTATTATAATTCATTTGTTCATTGTATTCCCTGTCTCAAAATATAACACTGTTTCAGTTTCACTATAGTGGCTGTCTTTGTAAAGATAATTCTACACTGTGTAAATGAAATGTCTCGTAAAAAATATATGTAAATATCAAAAGGTTATTTAAGCATTTCTGTCTCGTCGTATAACCTTGTTGCAAACATAATTACGTCACACCTTTTGTTACTCTTATTTACATAATTCTACTCTCTATTTCAATTCGGCTGCTGTATAGAATATTATATATGTTACTTTCATAGAGTCGATAGCGTTTCGGCAACAACAATGCGCAAGAAGGTTACTTCATAAGCGCAGGACTACAGTCTACTGCAAGGATCCGCATTGGCACGAAGAACTTTTAATACAGCTTCGAAGTTAAAGTCCACCTTTACCACCTCGAATCTCCTACTTTCGGCCTTTTCCACCGACAAGAATCTCCCGCTGATTCTCCACCGTCTCCCTCGACACCCCTAACGCCTTTCATCCCTCTCCCGCCTTTCCTCCTGCGGCATCAAAGTCCTCCGTACCTCGCTCATTCGCTCGAGACGTCTCTAATCGTAATCGTCGTGGAGTGTTAATGTTCCCGTTAACTCGGCTGAGGTGTTTAACCTTGTTAACTCGTGCTCGTGCACGGTGCTGTACGAACACGCATCTCTACTTCTTAGATACGAAGCTACATGGCGGGTAGGTAGGTAATCGGTATGCCCAAGTCGTTTCTGCAGCTCCTCGTTTTTCCTCCCACCCGCCATTTTTTACCTACGGAAAAAAATGTACATGATTTTTAATAGTAAACATTGTAAATTATAGCTCTAATGACATATTAAGGCAATATTTTCTCTGTAATCAAAAATAATTAAATTCAAAATTTAATTGATTAAAAAAAAATTTTAATACAAAATTTTCGGGAAAATGTTGAAAAATATTGTAGAGTGAGAAATTATATAACATAAATAGTGAGATGACACATCTTCTAATTAAAAAATTTCTCCAGTCAGCATCTGCGAAGATCGAAAGTCACGTGATGTACATCATAGAAGGATATATTATCCCGTAGCAACTCTCGCGACTGATGTCGCCTCCGTCCGTGACATAGGTAAGTAACTCAAGCGGGAAGTACGTATAGCGTGCGGAAAAGTGACTGCGAAGTTTACCTCGAAGCGACAATCAGTTAAACAGTTTCCTGCGTACCGCGGTCGCCGTCGTCGCCGGTTGTGCTCGCCCGTGAACCCCGTACCGAGCGTACGTGGTCGCGGCGAACCCAGTGGTACACGAAGAAGGTGTAGGGTAGATCGGCGTCGCGGATAAGCGAAATAAAAGTTATACTCCTCATTGTTCACGGCAGCTTCTAATTACGCACATGAAGCCGTATACGCGCACCGGTAAGCGACCGCAAATGCTCGCGCGTATTGGTGCACGTATTCCCTTCTGTATGCGGTATATCTCGAAGCACATTGCTTTTTAGATTCGCTCGCGCGCAGTTTCCTCGTACGCGAATACGTACGGCGTATCGCGATGCGTCGGAAATTTACGCGATAGCCGTTAAGCCTGACTTTAATGCCTCAAAGTAAGAAAAATAAAATTCGATTGCGTATTTTGCATTCTAGAACAAATCACTTATAATCGCTAAAATTATGCTAATTTTGGATTCCAAGAAATGTTGAAGAAAATTTTCTGTCCGGCAATAAGCTGTAAATAACGAGACTGTCTTTAACAAAAGGAATCTAACTTTTAATTATAATTAAATGATATTTCTCGTTTCTCGAGAAATGATTTTTGGTTTTGTATTTTTGTCTCCGTAATCCGACATGAAGGTCTCTCGCTTCCAATAGAGACGCTACCGAGAACGGCGTCTGCATCCGTCGTCGTCTGTAAATCTGCTTCACGGTGGAGATAAAAACGGCACGGTGATGCATCTCCGTGCACGGCCAGTCACATACTCCGCACCGAGTTGAGCTCGTTATCGGATGCAGATCGGAGAAGAAGTGCGCGCGGCGCGGAGGCAGAGGAATTCTTGCCGCTGAAACGGGCGTACCGAATCCTATGACGTCCCTGAGACATTTCCACGAGGGGCCCGCGAGATGATTTACCGGACCTCGTCATAAAACGGTACCGCCGCTCCACGCACGGGAGACACAAGAGGACTCTGATTATCGCTGGAGATTGTTTGCACAAAGAGGGCCTCTCCTTCGCGATGGAAGGGCCCAGAGATTTAGATATTTACGCAGGAAAGGAGCAACGAGTCCGTGTCGCGACTCTGCGATCAGATTCATTGTTGAAGGATCAAGACGCGAGATGGACTCTAAATCAGCTGGAACGAACTCGACAATCTCAACTCCCCGTCGCATTCTGCGTGATAAAATAAGAACGCGTCGACAAGACCCGCTTTAGTCAAATTTCAAGAACACGTTCGGATCGGACTGCTTACAATTTTGCACAAGATGTTAGTTGCTTCAAAGTTAACAAAGATATAATTATCGTTTGATGTAAATACAATTTTTGTTGAAGGATCAAGACGCATGATTTTCATTGCAGCTATGTCATGTTATACTCCAGTTTCCGTATTGTTTAAAATTAAAGACCTTAATAAGTTTAAAGATTTTTCTAAAGAAAACTTATCCGCATTTAATGCGATTATTCGTCCAGATTATTTGTTCCTGTCGCGGAGTCAATCACGCTCGAATTCAAACGTCTGACTTACGAGGCTCTTACGAGCGTCGTAAGTCAAGGCGCAGGCACCAAGCCAAGAATCGCTCGGCTCGTTGTGCAAATACCCGAGGAAACGGAGAGGACCGGTAGCGAGGTGGAGCATGGATAGGAGGGATACGAAATACGAAGGACTGATCGAGACGGTGGCGGTTCTCCGGAGGTCGGGCTCGAATCGCAAAACCCGGGTGCGTTAGTGTTATTTTAATCAGGAAATATAATGATCGCCGCCTCCCGAAGAGAGCGGGGATGGGGTAGGGGGCGGGTAAACGGGAAGGAAGGTGGAAGGAAGGGTGGTTCCGATGGCGTAGCTTGCGAACGCAGGTTGCCGCGCATTTGTTACGGGCCGATAGCAATTGTTTCCCCTATCTACGAGTTCCACTGCGACACTGCAGCCCACCACCAGTTTGGTTGGCTGCGTCGCCTGGTCGGGTTGCAATGTATACGTGAATGCGTATACAACCTGTACCTGTTTACTGTGTACTCAGTCGAAAGCGAGAGAAAGAGAAAGAGAGAGAGAGAGAGAGAGAGGAAGAGTGGTCTTATGTAAGCAGCGCTCCGACGCGACGCTGAGTATAGATTGTATTCTATCGGTACATACGGTAATACTGTTCTGGCATTGGTACAGGCTGACTCCAAAACTGTGATTACTTTGGAAAAGACACGATGCTGACCTAATTCCAAACAAACGTTAATATGTTTCTCCGTCGCCTATTTTATTTTATTTTATTCTTTTCTTGTTGATACTCGCGTTGTTATAACAGTTTTTCTTACATTCTAACGTGTAAAAGAGAAAGTTCTGCTTTCTTATTTTAAAAACGGCAGGCGGGGTTTTACAGAATCATCTTGATGTCAATAATTTTTATGCTAGGAACGGCTATGTTTTAAAAAATAAAGTAAATCACACATAATAATCGCGTGCAACGGAACAGGCGGTTCATGTTTCCGAAACTTGGAAAGCCGCCTGACGCGCGATACTGAGTCGAATGGGAATCGTACGTTTAAAAAAATAGCCACGATATATAGTTATACCTACGGGATTTCAATCGTACGTAGACGCGGAACCGATCGTGCTTGTCAAAAGGAAACAAACTTCTCAGGAACGGGAAGAGGGCTGTAGCGTTTAAAGCTCTGCCAATCACGCGATTGTGTCAGTGTCGTCCTGTTTACGTGGCATTTAAAAATTGCATTGGAATCACCGGCTTTGCCGTTTGATCGGCAGGATTAATTGCCCTTCACTTCTTTCGCGGTAACCCAAATTTTGACGTCGATCTGTCCGTCGCTCTCAGACAGTCGTCTGTCGTCTGTCTCGCGCGACGACGCTGCCGTTAATTACAGAAACTCCCGTATCCATATTCACGTGATTACCGGAAGACGGTGGGATTCGTTCTGGATAAGACTCCGCGTGTCTGCCGCGAGATTGAGTTCGACTCATCTCGAAATGCTTGTAGCGACTATCCTATTCGTACATAGTTGAGTGGTGCGGCGGCGGGTACATAGATAGGGGAGATGCGCGGCGGGAAGGGGGGGAGACAGAAGAGAGAAGTGAAGAGAAAAGGGAAGTAGGGGGTGGACCCATGTACGCCGTGTATCTATTTGCAGACACAGATAAACACGGATAGAACCAACACCCCGATACACCCCGGGACAGAGCGAGAGTGTTCTTATAGTGGAACTTATTGATCCAACAAAACTCATTTCAAGATACAGTGCGAAGTCTCCAAGATACTGCTCTCCTACTTCTCTCTTTCTCTCTCACTCCCTCTCACTCGATCTCTCTCTCTCTCTCTCTCTTTCTCTCTCGTTCTCCCGTCTCCCCACGTCCTGCACCTTACCACTCCACCCGATTTCCCTCCCGCCGCGACCCACCCTTCGTCCACGATCCTCTCACCGTTCGACGCCCCATCCGCACGACGGCTCTGCTCTGACTCCCGTATCGTACATCCAAGACGTTCCCTATACGCGTAAGTACGTATATATACACACGGAGCGATTAATGCGCACGTGGAGATACAAACAGAATTTCGAGAAACGAAATGGCACTCTTTTGAGCCATTTTCGATTTAGTCGACGGGAAATATCTGACGCGTGAAAATAAATATAAATAACTTAATGATGGAAATAGTACACAGAAAAATCTTATCACAATTGCTGCAGATAGACTTACATCGTTATCGTTACAATTTTATTTCATTAAATATTTTTCAATAAACACACGTCCAATGTTCTCTTACAAGAAATGGTTCATCTTTGCGAGATGCATAGATTCGTTTAGGATCTCCTAGGGGGGAAAAGTTAATAATCTGACTCAACGCGTGACCTTGTACTGCGGCACCTTCTCTCTCGGCTTTCACCTTTCCTCACCCGCCTCTCGCCCAAAATCCAAAGTTTCCTCGAGCAACTCGACACTGGAAGCAATTTTGGCGTCGACTAACCCCCACCACTTTGCTCGCTCATTCACCTAGCCCTCCGCCGAGTAGTAAAGGAAAGTGCATAAAGTTGTAGAATGTCGCTGCTCGCCTGCATTGCTCGCTCCTCGCTTGCATCAAGAGAAAACAATTCCAGCTTTTGCCTTTCGTCTTCCAGCTCGATATTTCTGACACATTTCTCTTGTACTTTTTTTGTATATTTTTTGATATAACGAACTAAGATTTTTCTCATATCATTTTTTTTCTTTTTGTTTCAAAACGTAAATGAACGATTAAATAAAAATGGATGAAAATAAATACGTGCAACTGGTACGCCTTTTTTCAAGTTTCACAAAGTATTCGGACGTATCCTATCTCTTTGCATAGTTTCTTTTCCTTTTTTATAGACTATTATTTATCACAAGGTACTTTCGTGCTAATGGATCTTCACAGCCACGCATGTGCAACAATATTTGAATCAACGTGAAAACGAGCGAACAAATGAAGAAACTTACGATTGCGTAAAACTGCGAAGTGTCTGCGGTTTGTTTGTCGGCGGGAGCATTTCGAGGTAAAGGCCTAGAGAAAGAGGGAGCGGAAGTGAGACGGTGCGAGACGGAGGCGGCAGAGAAAGAGGGTGGAAGGGTGTCGGGGTTGAGAAAAGGATGACGGTGAGAGGAGGCTGAGGAAAGGGGGTTTAGGTAGGTGAGTCGCGAAGGATGGGCGAGAGGTTGCGTGGGAGGTAGATGGGGGAGAGAGGGTGGTAAAGCCGTAGGAGGAGGTGGAGGAGGAGAAGGTGGAAGAGACAGAGAAGGTTGGAAAAGGGGTGGAAGGGGTGGAAGGCCACGAATGTCGGAGGGAAAAGAGGGAAAGAGGATGAGGAGCGGGCGGGCGAGAGGAACGCCGGGAGAGGGAAGGAGGAGAGTGAGTCGGAGGAGATAGATGTATGTAGGAGGGCCGCTCGATACAGCCCCAGCAACCCCCTTCTCCACCTCTTCCTGAAGCCAAGCATCGCATCGCGAGGTTAAAGTGAGAAAAGTCAACTCCAGTCACTCGGCGAGTCCTTCCGCGCTGTAACATCGGGACTTAAGTGACCAAGTAGCATTGCTAAGCCGACAAACGGTTTAAGGATTATTCGCCTAAAGGACTGCTTTTGTTTGTCGGTACCTAAGGAGACTCTCTTTTGCGTCTTTCCGCGTCTTATTATTACGTGAACTTTCAAAGCAAGTATCACGTCGCGACGGACGATGGTCGGCACGCGGGGAGTGATAATAGTCGCAGAGCGTGACATAGAGAAACGAAATTGTTACTTAAAGTTCCGCAACTCATAGCATAGAATAAGCGCGTTTAAAATTGACAGAATGGCACGTACTAATAGTCGTTGTCGCCGCCTTCGAATTCAATGAAAATACGAATAGTAGCTCGTAGCTACGAGCGACGCAGCCTTCCCCGTTGACGCAGTCCGCCGCCACTTATCGAGAGACTTTTAAACCCACTTTCCCGAGTTGGCTGGCTTTCAAAATTCGAGTCGAGAGGCATGCTTGCGCTGGCAGGGGCCTGCCAGCCGGAGACCTGCTGGCTTGTCACTTGGCTGGTTATCCAGGCACTTCCATGCCCGGCCACGCGGATACGAGTGCATAAACATACGAGCGAGCGCCATCCTAGCTAAAGAGTACCTTTATCTCTAGCGAGCCGCTTCCACCCACCGCCTCTCTCCTCCCCCTAGCTGTACCTTTCACCCACCCGTTCTCTTTCTCTCTATCCTCCTATTTTTCTCTTTCTCTTCCCTTCCTTACGCCCACCACTCTCCCTCTCTCACCCTGTTTTCCTCTCGTTTTCTCTCTTTCTTTTTCCCTCTTTCTCTCTCTCTCTCTCTCTTTCTATCTCCCTACATGGAACCACCATTCTCCTCGTGTGACGCTGCCGGCGTTCAGGGCAGGAGGAGGATGAGGAGGAAGCTCACGTAGGTTACTCCTTTCTGCCGGCAGAGGATATTGTGATTTTAGCGTCTGTGTAATTATGGAAATTAGCGACATGGAAAGCCTAGGATAAAAGGGTTGATTATAATCCGGGCGCGGGAGTGAGGACCGACCCGAGCGTCTCGCTCCTCCGCGTGACCGTAGATTAAAACGCTCCTTCTACACTCGCGCCTTTACTTCCACCAACTACCCCTATCCTCCGCCCGCTGCACATCCACCGAACCCCTCGCACGCTGCATCCCCCATATAACCCCTATGGACTCTGAGAACCATCCGCTCTTTCCCCCTCGCGCTTTCGTCGCGAATTCTGCGCTATCATCCTGCCTGTATCCAGAATCACTGGCGATATTAGGATCGAGTTTCCTCTGCTTTGTATACACGCTTACCAGCTGGAGGCGTTTAGAATTTCGTCTGCTGGGAGATGAATTATAAATGACACTTCTCTTTATCAAGGCGCGAAACGCGTCTCTTAGAAGTCGCGCGCATTAACGTCGACGAAGTACGTTCCATTGCGACGACATACGTCACAGCATCAGTAATTCCTTAGTAATTTTGTATTATTAATATCGAGTTAGCAAAGTCGAAAGTATCAAAGAAATTTCGATACGTTGCTCGAGATATACGTAACCACTTTCCGTCGGGGAGATTAATCTCCAGTCTCGCAAAACAATAAGTCAGTCGACCGTCTGCGTCGGGCCCTTCGTCCCCTCCCCCTCACCCCTTCACGTTTTTCGGGTTGTGTGAGAGAACGGCGCAGGAAAAAAGCGAGAAAGGAAAGAAGAAAAAATGGCGAACCCAACGAATTGCCTGCCACGAGGTTGGCTGGTCGGGTTGGGGTGCAATCGCAATCCAACCCTACGGTAGCACCGGAGCGCTTTTCACCCCCGCGCGCATCGCCGCGACATTGGCGTAGATGCGCGCACCCTCTTCCTCACTCTTTTCCTTTCTCTCCCTCTCGCGTTCCTGTTCGCTCCCACTTTGATCCTCCCGCCGTCACTCCCTACCTCCTCCTATTCCTCCTCACTCTCTCTCGTTCTCTCCTCGACGCTTTTTCCCATCTGGCTATTGGACTACCGCGGCGTTTCAAGCGGCGGGCAGGAACCTATGATGTGATCGGGTATCGAATATCGGCTGGCTCTCCCATTGGTCGTTCACCGCGCACGGTCGCAGCACCGGCGCGGCAGTTACGACTGATTTGTTACGTAAAAACGTCGATAGCTTCTATACCCTCTCTTGTCCCACCCTTCGGTGCGCGCCCTCTCGCACAACCGCCCTCCATCCCGCCGTGCCCTGCTCGCTTACCACCCACCTCGCCTGGCCACCCCTTCGACGATCCTCGACATACCGCCACCGCCCCCAACGGGTTCCGCTTGTGATAGAGAAAGGAACGAAATAGGGAAGAAGAGACAGAGAGGGAAAACTCTCTTCTTTTTTATCGGCGCCGTGCGTCGCTGCTTGCTCGTTCGGTTGGGTGCGAACGCATTGTCGAAGAAATGGCCGGTAGACGTTTTTCGGGACGACGTTTCTCATCATTTTGGATGAAGATTTCGTTCTCAAGCATTTCCCCGCCCAAAATCGTCATCTTGATAATGATTGAACAAATTG
The DNA here is from genome assembly GCF_001594055.1 of Mycetomoellerius zeteki. Classification (NCBI taxonomy): domain Eukaryota; kingdom Metazoa; phylum Arthropoda; class Insecta; order Hymenoptera; family Formicidae; genus Mycetomoellerius; species Mycetomoellerius zeteki. Next base: position 741,264 of record NW_017255933.1, read on the forward strand.
ATAATAAATCGATAATAACAAATAAGGACATGATGTATAATCATCATGTGTGTACATATTTAATGCACATTAATTTTTAGTATATTTTTTCTCTGTGCGAATTTTATTTTTTGAGTAAATTTTTAACATTTTAGTTTTACAAATATTGAATATATATTTAATTAAATTATTAAATATATAAAAATTGAATTATTATACCAAAAAATGTCGCGAATATTTGATTTAATTCCAATATCTGCTTGTATTGTTAGATGTAAAAATTAAAAAAATTATATTATTAATAGAATTAAAGCAAAACTTAATTGCTAATATAAAATTTATATTATCATCAATGTGCACAATAAGTCAGTGTTTGTTACTTCAAATATAATATCGTTCAGTAATGCTGATGTATATATAACATATGACAGAAAACAGAGAAAGAGATAAAACATTTTATAGTACCAAAGAATACATTAATATGTGTTGCAACTGTAAAATGATATGAGCCGTATACTTAGTGACTATATCCACTCAAGGGCATGCAACATTATCTTTGCAATTTGCCTGCTTTTCAAGCTCAATTCTACTCTCCTTGTCTTGCACGCTTCTAGACTACTTTCTCTTATAGTTCCTTGGTAAAACTTCTCGACAGAATCTTGTAGAAAAAAAAGATGCGGTAAATTATACTTAAGCACTCCTTCTAATGGACTATAAACCGAAGCATTTGTGTGTATCTATATTTGCAGTTCTACGCTAACGACGTAAAGTAAAATCCACTTGTCGACTTTGTAATTTAATAATCACGAAAGAGCGCAAGGAGGATAGAATCCAAGATCCAAGCCACTGAGCGCGTCGGGACGAATTATTTATCCTCGTATATCAAATCGCATAATAGTGATTATACAATTTTAGTATCTCTCGTGCTATCAACCTATCTCTCACGCGTCATACATTCATTTAGATCACGCGTCATTTAGACCGCGATCGTTTCAGATTTATCAAGATATATATATAGGACGAGAGTTTTTAATGTCTTTCGTGTTTCTGTCGCATGCCACGAACGTCGAACGAATCCAGACATTACAACGCATACTTGAGAACGTGAGAAATGAAAGCGTCGGGTGAATTTTAGTGTGGCATCGAGAATATCGCGAATACCTTCCTCTATCGTGGGCCCCGGCCAAAGGTAGAAACGCGTTACGATACTGCGTAGTGACCGTATTGTGGAAGCGTATTCAATGGCGCTCCGCCATTTAACACCCCGGCAAGCCGCGAAGTTTCCTGCAATGAAAGCACCGGCGCGGAACCTATTGTGAAAATATCTGACCACTGTCCGGTGCAATGAGGTATGGCCGTTCCCGGGAGTGTTGGCTCGTCGAATATGGTGCGCGCGACGAGTATACGTGTATGGGCCCGGTTACGTGTGCACATGCAACGACATCGACCGAAAATATTTCACGCAAGCGCCACTAAAGAGACATAAACGCACTTAACGACAGGTCCACGTCGTGATATACAAACCCGCGTTACAGTCCATTTTAACGGCACCGAGATATTAATCGACACCGACGCCAGGATAATTCACGTTGCGCCGGAGTTAAAATAATTCTTCTCAACCGATCCTGGAAGTTATTAACTGTACCACTGACAATGAGCCGTCGTGCGATTTTAAAGAAGTAACATGAATTAACGATCAAACGGTTCAACGCCGAGATGATATCGTTGCCATGTAGACCGAGAAAAATGATCGCTTATGAGGCATTGATTGCCAATGACTTGTACTATGGAGATTATTTTAAACTAATAGTGTATTAGTCAAACTAAAAGTACATATAGAGATCTATTTCAAAATTAAATATATAAGATAAAAAGATTTATCGATAAAAGTTAATTACAGCAACAAGATGAAACTGCAAAAGTTGGTTACAGCAAAATTACATATACATATATAGTCTTGTGCATCATTCTACAAAATATTATGTTACTATAATGCAACATACTTTATCTTTTAGATAACTTTATTTATGTAATTTTTTTTATTAATTTTTATTACAAAAATCGTTGCACACATAATCTCTGAAAATATTCTTAAATCATCGCGTCGTTACAGTAACGAAACTATTTTATTTCTATTCTTCCTACTCGTTGCTAAAAGTAAGGACCGCACGGAAAGAGGAAAAACGAATGATTCCAATGGGGTTAAAGAATGGCAATGAAGCTAAAAGAGAGAGAAAAGAAAGGAAAAGCGAGAGAATACGGTAATGCGGCGCGTAACCATGGAACGAACAAAGTACGACGATGTGAGAAGAGAGCGCAGACTCAATATCTCCGAACCGAACTCTCCGATAGGTCGAGGTTCGACTTCGAGGGTGGGAATAGATTTCCAATCGCGCGGGGGGTGGTCCTACAACGGCTCGGATGCTCGCTCACCACGCAGCACCCCCGGTAAACTCCTGCCCTCCTGGCGTCGGCAGAGGGGTCCACCCTTTCCTGTATCGATGGACCAACGCACCTACACGCAACCCCGTTCCCTCCTCCGCATACGTCGCGAAAGTGCTACACCCCCTTTTGGACTCTACCGTCGTCAGGACAGACTGCCCGCAGCGAGACGGAGAGAGCGCCGGAGAGGAGTGGCGGACCGGCACGAAGAGGAGACACAACTCTATTGACCAGGGTTCGATGCGCGCATCTGGGCGTAACCCATTCGTTCGTTCCGTCGGACCAGAGAGGGCGAAGAAGAGGGAGAAAGAGAGAACGAGAGAGAGAATGCGAAATAGAGAAGGAGTAGTGAAGCAATGGTAGGAGAGAGAGAGAGAGAGGAAGAAAGAATGTGGGAGGTAGAACAGCAAGAGGATGAGAGAGAGAGAGAGAGGAGAGAGAAAGAGAGAGAGGAGAAGAGGACTGTGCCGCGCCTGCGAATTGTCGTCAGGGCGACGGCGACACTGGAAAAATCGAACTGAAATAAACCGAAGCGTTTTCTTCGCGGAGCTCGAGAGCACGAGCTTTCCCTCTCGCTTGTTCTTTCACAATTTTCTCAGCTCTCATCCCTGTCCCTCTCGTTCCGTCGACTGACTCGTCTCGCCTCCTTCTATCACCCTACCTCGATCTCCCTGCCTCCCTCCCTCCCGCCCCGACCTCCTTCTCGTTTTCCAGTACTTCTCTTTTCTTCCGCCTCTGCTTCTCCTACCTAGGCTGGCTCCGTTCCTCTCCCAGGCTCCCGGAGTTTACTCTGTTATTGCCAGACCGTCCAGGACGACTGCGTTGGACTTTCGACGTCGATCGCTAGACTTCCACCTTATTCCGCCTTTCCGCGGTCAATATCCTTTTGCACTACATCTTTATTATGTCTGCCTTCGTTCTACGATACGCTGCCATACTCTACATTTTATTTTTAATCAATTATATGATTTTATTAACATTTTATTATCATCTGAATTATGTGTTTAACATTTATTGCTACATGAATATTTTTTTCTATAATTAATGTTAATTTTAATATGCAACAATTTTTTTATAGATTTTTAAACAGCGCTTTGTACTGCAATTTAATCATACGTTCTGTAAAGAAATCAAACTAAATTCGAAATCAATCAAAGCAGATCAATGAGATTTTTGCACTTAAAAAATTGATGTGTGTAAGATGGGAACGAGAATGTTCACATAGCTGAAGTAACCCCGCAGATAGAAAAGTGGAGAATCGTTCCTGTAGAAAAGGAGGTGAAGCCCTCATCTCTCGTCGTAGATCTTCAAAGCTCGTCGCAACTTTCAGCGGATGAGTTGTTGGAGCGATTTAGGCGTTACCGCGGGAATGGTCTTTTCGCCTCTTCGCGCTGCGCTCCTTCCGCTTTCTCCTGGTCGTTCTCGCATATCTACCCTGTCGAGTTTTGTCTCTCTCTTTCCTCCCTCCCTCCCCCCCTTTCCCTCTCTTCCTCTCACTTCTTCCCGTTAGGTCTGGCAGACTCTCTACAAGCCGGAGAGAGCCACGCCGGTATTTACACGTCTCCGTGGCGCGCGAAACAAAGAATTATTATTTGTATGCCCTCGTGGGTGGCGGAGGATTTTGCAGTTCACAAACTAAGTTAGCAGCTACAACTCCGTGGCTTGGTTTGGAGGTGCCGGTAGTGGATAGGAGTCGCGGGTGAAGAGAAGGGTGGGTGCTGGTGTCCGGAGGTGTTGGAGGAGGAGAAGAACGGTGGGTGCCTGCCCACCCGCCCGCTCCCGCCAGCCTGCCTCTCTACGGTTTCTGAGATTATGTGTTGCGGATATACGGGAGTTACAGCCCTCCGTCCTGATGTCGGAGGAGGTCTACGTACGTATGTGCGCGCGGCAGCTCTCCTCTTCGCTCTCTCACCTCGGCGCTCTATATATTTCTCTCCCTTGTCTCTCTTTTCGAGCAGCACGGTAGCGCCCATTGTATTTTCGCACGAGTGTACACTTTTATAAATCGTCTGACGTACCGGGCCACCACCACCACATCGCCACGCGAGCCGGCACCGGATTAGATTAGCAGTGAGTTATAACGCCTCGGAGGAGCGAGCGAGACAGAGAGCTCGCAGGCAAGGGAAAGCGGCGCCTTTCACTAATACGTGAGTCCGGGAGACCTTTGATCCATTTCGGAGTAGACGGACCATAACGAAAATAGATCTAACTGTTATGCACGCGGAAATTTGAGGTAAATTTCTTTGTACTTGAAAATAGCTGACATATTTATTGCGAGTGATATTCGCTCGCTAGATTATGATATGTTTTATTGAATACCATTTATCCGAAGGGAAATTCGCAAATTTTATTACTTTTTTCAAAGTGTAACAAGGCAAGGTAGAGTAAAATAAAGGAAAGAATTTGTAATCGCTAAAAGTTGAGAGGAATGATATATATAGATAAATTGCCAAAGTTTAATAAACCGCAATAACTAATAATATATGAAATCCGCTGGATAGGAAATTAGTATTCTGAGTCATTACCGTCAAGTACACGATTTTATTAACTCAAATTCACTGCGTCACTTCCTGAAGCACGCTGCCCTACTTGGTGCTGTACTAATAAGCTTTCATAACGAACAATCTTGTAACCGAAGTATTTCCAAGCAGGATGCAAAATCTCTACAATCAGGTCGTACAACCACAAAATAACTTCGTCCCGGCGAACTTCGAAAAACTTTTCGCTCGCGAAGATTGGGAATAAGAATGCAGCGCTCGAAGTCCCCGAGAGGTCCTTGTCTGGGGACTACCACCTTCTCCTACGGCGAACAGGCAGTCGCGATGGGAAGGTCGGTCGGAGGTATTGATCTCAACTCTTGCTTTTCTCAACTTTTTATCCGGCACAGCCAACCGCCGCGTCGGAGAACGACGACGACGCCGGCGACGGACCTAGAAGTCGGCAAAGCCACAACTTACTTCAATTCCTCATTCCCGTGCGAATTCTTAGCTTGAACTTATGACCAACTCCTAACCCTGCAGCTGCGGACTTTGAGCGTCGCGAGTCCCTTGAATTCTTACGAAGTCTTGCCGAAGCGTCTATCTTAAGAAACCTTGACTTTAGTCAATATCTCGATTTGACAGAGCGAGATCAGTGTCACCTCTTAAACCTCTATGTAATATCTTTAAACGTTGTGCATAATTTCTTTTCACATAAATGTTTTCTATTTATAAAAGAAGAAAGAAAAAACTGGTAGTTCGAGTTTCAAAGTTCTCAGAAGTATGGAAATGTTCTTTCTTGTTTCATATTTTCATGACGGTTGGAAATATGTTCTATGTTTGTATTTATAAAAAGTTAATTTTATGAGTATAATATTTTATTATGTATATATATATACTCAGTCGCGATGGGAAGGTAATAAAATTAACTTTATATACACCTATATAATACTACATTTATGTAAAATATATTATACGTACGTCTACCCTCGTCTTATATTTTAGGAAGGCGATCTTGTTGCTTCATCGACATGCACGCGAGTAAAAAAGCACGCCAACGAGTTAAAAACACGTACGATGGTAGCAGGAAAAGCAGAACAGGTAATCGTGGCCGCAAGGTATATACTCTTTAAACTTAAAATTCAGTTTTCGTAATATAATCTGTAATCAAGCATCCATGTAATCTCTCGCATTTTTCCTCCGCATGATAAGATATGATGTATTGATTTATATTTATAAAATAGTTTATTTCGATAAATAACGACTTGCATCTCCGATAAATTTGTGAGGAGGAATCTATATTCTTATTACAATATATATATATAAAATTCGCCTAAATTTTCTTACATTTCAATACTTATAAATTATCTATTTTGCTATTTTTTCTAATGTTAAATCATTTATAATTTTTATTTTTATAAGTAAATATTACAAATTGATTTAATGAACTAAATCATTATGCTCTCCTATTTTTTATTTGAACTCGTCCCTAGTACTTTCGTGAATTAACCTTTTCTTATCCGTAGAAGATAGAAAATTATTTTTTAATTTAATTTTGATTCCTAGTAATAGAAATCACAAAAATCCTCAGAAGATTAATGTGTCGATAAAAGAAGATATCATCAGTAAAATGCGAGAAATATGTCGCTCGAATGTAGCTGAACGTAGTGAATAATCGCACTCCGAGGCTGGCTGCTTCTTCAGAATTAAAATTCAGTTTCGCGGTCTAGCTTGTAAGCAAGGTACGAAGCAAACTTTCATTTCCCATCTGGTGAAATATCGTGTATTTATTTGTCTGTGAAATCCTCGGTTCCTCGTCTCGCCCACCACCTACCCTCCGACACCCCCAGGCTTCGGCGGTGTAGCGCCTCTTTTGGGCACGAGAGCCCGCAGAAACCGTGCTGCTGTGCCGAGGCGGCAGCTATCTACGTTTCTACCGTTTTCACGAAATTAATATATCCCTCATATACTTTGCATATTATTGCAATATTCCGTAGCTATTACTCGTCCGCCTTTTCCTACCTCCCCGCCTGTACCCTCGCCCCGTCAGCGCCCGCGATACGCCGAGTCGAAAGATGTACTGATTCCGCATCCCCAACCAAAAGTAGATCTCCGCTCCACATTCCTAATTCTCGTCGTCTCGTATCGTCTACTTCTGTTTGAAATATCGTCGACTCTGTTCCGTAATCGCGCTGATTATTTAACGTCAAAAGTTGAAGTAAGATATATATTGTTCGTCTAGCACCGATGTGAGTCGAACGAATATCGTTACTGAAAATAATTTCATGATTAAGAATATTTAATGGGTATTTTTAAAATTAATATCTTTATTTTATTGCGTTTCATGTCTCTAAAACGGTCAGAAATTAGAAAATATTTTAAGAATCTTACTTTTTTTTAAGTTCTATATTTAATAACCATAATTTGTGAAACTCATGATATACACGTGTATAATATTCACTAGACTGTCACATGCTCGAAGTACAATTCTGTGACAGTAATATTTAGTCATTTATTTTCGTAAAAGCACACGATTCGTATCCAATTACAGATTGTGTTACATCTCCTATTGAAATAGAAAGATGTCTAAAGCCAATTATAGGCGTACAATAGCTTCGGTTTAAATATAGCGTTTTCGTTTTATCAGAAACTCTGTCAGTAAAGAGAAAATTAATTCTCAGTCGGTTCAGTGACATCCGTAGTTAGTCTAGAAGTAGCTACGTCTGACCTCCTTCTATTTAAAGTATCATCGCCCAATGAAGAATTCTAATTAAAATCAGCAATTCGATCGATATTAAAATTGTCAAAACTTGAAATCAATACTTCTACATAAGTAATAGCTTATTGAAAAATTTAAGAGTGTATCAACATGCTCTCTTAAGTTAGAAATCTGACATGATGAAGAATACTTGTTAGTAATGCAGTAATAATCCTACGACTAATAATCCAATGTGTACAATTTATCACATTGCATTTTGATAATTTTAACGTTTCCTTGAAAATAATTGCAACATGTCATAAATATGAATCGCGTTCGTGTTCAGTAAGCAGGGTCCGCCAGGTTTATATCATCACCTTGTTAGACAAAATAATATAAAGTAAGCATACAGTAGCCTCATGATCAGCTGTACAGCGAATTAGTAGAAAATACATAGCGTAACCGAAAATAGTTTCTCTTCTTCTACGGTTAATTTAATCTAGACACAAAGTTAGCTCGTACGCGTTAACCCGTTGCTGCCAAAATAGCAACTTAGTTCCTAAGCTAATATGTAACTGTCTTGCATTGAGATAATTAATGTTTACATTCACATACGCACATATTGGATTCTAAATCTTCTTGCTGCGAACACGCTGGGCGTTCATGCGTGCGACATGCACCTTCTTTCGATGAATTTGCCAGGTCTGTTCGACTAGCGGAAATTTTCGTAGGGATATAATTACCGTTCCAGCGTAAACAACATACTATTTTCTAAGAATTCAAATGACTGTTGACAAATACGATTGCAAGAAGCGTGGAAATTAACATTAAAATCATTTCTAGATTCTACAGGATTCGAAAAGTAGGGATACTTGCACTAAATATACATTCGTACTAAATTTAAATTACTATTAGGCATATTCCCCGATATAAATCAGTTATTCTGCAGCCTGCATAATTTATCCATATTTTAACCACTCGCAATCATAATTGCAAATCGATACGCATTGCTTGAAAAGTGGGCTTCTGCTTAATTTAAACTCAGATGGCCCCCTTCTCTCTGTACCTCCTTATTCATCCTTCAGCCATCTCTTTCTCTCTCACATTTGCATCTGCTAAGTGATAAGTAAACCCCCGTAAACATATCCGGACAGACGATAAGCGTGAAATAAATCGCGAAACTTTAAGTAGTTATAAATCTATACTTACACTGTCTCTCGAGAGAGAAAGAGAGAGGGTGCAGAGAAGGAGAAAGGAAAGAGGAGTTTCGGGTTCGAAGGAATGAAAATCAAGAGCGGGAGGTTGAAATAAGGAGAGGGAAATGAGAGAGGCTAGAAAAGGAAGCAAACATAGCGGGAGGCATAAAATATAATTGCATCGGATGGCGTCACTGTCTTGAACGCTCTTCGCGCTGATAGAACACCACTGCTACTCGCTTCTCGCATTTTAATGCCTAAATTATGTTCGGCATTAGAGATAGACGGCTGCTTCAAGAAAGCCCCATTGATTGCGACCCTAGATGTCGAGTCAGTTTGCGTCTTTGTTCCAACGAGTTTGTTATTTGCGAACACAGCGCATGTAAAATACGAAATACTTCGAAATTGTTCCAAGTTTTGCTAACATATATGTAAAACTGTGACGAAAACGGACGATATACCATCTATGTACAAAAACTTAAAGAAAGTGAAAGACATTAATCTTTTTCAAGAAAAAAAAACAAGAACATTTCTTTTAAACACAAATCTCACTAAAAATAGACGTAATACTGCGGTATGCCGACCACATTGTGTGTTATCACGTAATTATTCACTGCAAAGAATCATCATAAAACAACGTTTTAGCAAACGCAAACGCTTCAGGAGTACGCTTACAGCTGTAGATCCTTTCGCGGTATTAAGTTCAAAGGACGAGGTTCACGATTCGCGGGCTGATTTGCTGGAGAACATTTATTTAATTAACTCGCGCAGCCGCTGACCGCGGGGACGTTTGCGCTCGTCGTCTGTCCATGGTGCGTTAATAGGCTCGCACTTCCAAATGGATTTCGAGATTTATGCTAACGCGCCACATTTATTCGCGCACCGATCCGTGTTTCGCAATGCTACCATACGTAGACACTACGCAGCCTGACACGCGCACACGAAGCGATCATTAACAGGATATATACATACTTGCTAGATTTGCGCGAAATAGGCTCCAAGCATCATAATGCAAAATAATACAAAAGTTAGAAAAACAAATCGTTACAAACAGAATTCCCTAAGATAGCAACGTTACAATACACTTAAAAATAAGATTGACGATAATATATTCGTAAGATTTATTGTCGTTTAAAAAGATGAGAATTGAAACGAGGGCGACCAAAAACAACGCGAGAAAAATATTTTGTAAAGCTTAATAGTATCGACGCAGAAAACTGTGCAGCGGGAAAATGTTTTAGGAATATTAGTAAGCAGAACAGTAGAGGGAAAGTGGTGGGTCGAGAGCTCGTCTCCCGGAGGGTGAAATGCGGGAGATTAATTTACGGTGAAAGATAAGGAAGAACAGAGCGAGGTCCTCCTCTCATCCGACAGGATTCGATTGTGTCTCACGGGGCAATAAATGTATTTCAAGCCGCTCATGCCGACCATCCCATCCGTTGTAAAATATATCCATTGTTGTTGTTGCAATTAGTCATGCGGCGACGACCGCGTCTCGCAAAGAACCAAATAATATATGCTCCCGATATAAGCAGAGGACGTTTATTTTCAGTCATTTCCAGCGAAAAGATGCAATGGCGTAAGGGAATGGCAGCGAAGTAGAGCGCGAATAAGAGACAAAGAATTTCATTCAACGTTCTACGAGGATCCGGCGTGGATGCCAAAGATTAAATGATGCAAAAACATTTAATCGTGAATCTCTTTACATAAGTCTTTACCAATACCAATATGTAAATAATTAATGCAACTGCGCTTTATTCATTTTGCGTCTATCAATCATTAGAGCAACCGAAGAATTTAATCTTTCAGAACTGATGCCAAAATCTGTAATACAATTACTGACGCCGAATCCGTAAGATTTAATTTATGTTAATTAAAAGATATAAAAGACAGAAGATCATATTAATTAATTTTAAGGAACCAAAATGATATAACTCTCATATTAAAAAGAATGAATACTATAATATATTTTAATAAGAATAATTCAAATTTGTAGAGGTAACGTAAAGAAAATTAAATTGTTTGATGTTCCGAATAAAAAGATTTATAATTGAATGGATCCAATATCTTCAACCTATCGCCAACTCCGGAGCGTTAAAATAGTATGGCTATCAATCAAATATCAATAAAAATGGTACGATCTAATACCTTATCTTTGGATCGAGGACAATCTTCGAAAGAGACGAGATCAGCTATACCAGTTGGCGAACGATACCCGGAAGATACGACTATGTGAAGATAGGAGTGCGATCTGCTCCAATTTATCATTAATGCACTGTAACGCCCACTGCAAGCGTGGTAGGGATACCGTAGCATCGTGCACGCCGGTACAAGCTTGTCTCTCTTGCGTCCCAAAAATCGAAAATAGCGTCTGTGCCGAGGCTGTTTGCGCTAGGCTGACCGACACACAGTTCTTAGCTTGTCAATCGTTTAATTAAGAACCCGATGACGCGAGCATCGCTATCTGCCACACCGTGGTAAATGTTTCGTACGAATATGCAAATATCTAGTGATAGCTGCGAACGTCAATTGAATAAAAAATCAGATAGAGTTTACTTGATTCAATCTTATGCGAATAAATGAGCGAATAACATGGAAGACTCAGCTTATTCGAGTTTACGCTAAGACTTGTCCGTATTTAGACAAGCTCACAGTCAAAGCAATGACGCTATTTTGTTACATAATCATTATCGTATCGCCGTAGAAATCTTTATAAAAAAATAAATCCATAACGCGATGTAGCGTGATGCAATTCATTACATCATACATATCGCTTTTGTGTCACACTCAGATAAAATACCGATGCTCGTTACGAGTTATTTTACATGTGACGCAGCCAGGCATAATAAGTGGCGCATTAATTGCTTCCGTGATGTATTCGCAATGCGCGTCGTGATATCAAGGATAACGTGTAAATTGAGTTCGCGACTGGTTCGTATCTCTCACTATCAATAGTGGCTGAGCATTCCAGGAATAGGCTGTCACGAACAGTGCCAATGCAGCTACTAACCTATAACTTATTTCACGTGTCGTTTGACGTGATGCATTCGATCCAATAATATCTAGCAACATCAAGAAACGCGTCGCGTCGGCGACGGAATTCATAATCGCTGCATCAGGCCGGCGTGTTTAATGCCGCGATTTTCCCCGAAGCAACGACGTCGTTGAGATTAATCGATCTTTCGGATCTTGCACCCTCGGCTTCCTCCACTCGGTAAATGCGCAGCCAAATTTACGGCGCGGCGAGTTCATTGCGCTTAACCGGGGCGGTACCTGGAGTCTGCGATGCCAATGACGAAGGAAACGGTACACTGCGGCTGGCAGTTGTGAATCGTATCTGGATTCTACGTGTCCGTTAGAGCATCCTGAATTATATGCGAAAATTAAAAAAAAAATGCGAATATCACAATTTGTTATTCATATTCGCTGTTCATTCAAATGTGACGCATCAAAATTGTTGGAATTGTTGTTTTATGCGTACACGAAACAGCGACGTAATGCTCGATAAAGACGCTAAAAAGTCCTTTCCTTCGGGATCGCCTTTGTCGCGAGAAAAAGTTGGCGCTTACACGAATATCATTGCTACGAGCTTTTGCCGCGAGTTCATGTTTATACAGTTCTCTTGTGACAATGCGAATGTAACTGGGCTACTTCCATCTTCTGTCGGATATGTTTGCTACGCTCTCTGAAGCCGACTGCTGAAACAACAAAGTGAAGAACAGTGGCCACATTAGCTCGCAGCCTCGATTTCACTGTCTTGCAATACGGCATGATACGCACGTTTACTTGTGTATCTATTTAAAAGATAATAAATGGCACAACATATGCAAACATGAAAATATTTAATACGACTGATACTACATCTGTCTTCGTGATACGATTCTCCTGTTTCTTTCAGCTGAGCTGGCGTTGTCTCTGTAGTCATATATTTTCTTATCCTTGAAATACTTTTCATTATTGCGATAAAACATTAACGTTTTCTCTAGATGTTCATAATTCATTTTAAATTCATGTCAAGCGAGCGTTAAAATGATTCTACATTTAAAATAATAAAATTCTACAAAGAATAACATACAAATTGGCTGCTAAATTTTTTATGACTTACAAGATTGTTGAATTACTTGCTCTTTATATGGACGATCTCAGTTTGTGAAATCTATCATAAAAAGATGATTCATATCATGTCCGAGGCAAAGCAAACCCCACTTGTGACGGAAGCCTCGCTTTATTCGCTCGGGGTACCCGAAATGTCGCGTCGAATTTTCCTCAAGATGTCCTTACGCTTTGTCTCGCGTTTCCCTGCGGCTCTTGTTTCACCCTTCATCTTTCTCGTATCCTCGTCGATACGGTTCAGTTGTTGGCACGACAAAACCAAGCCGGTATTTCGACCACGGATGCGCGAGTCGACATACCGAAGACACAACGCTTTAAGTTAAGCTCTCACGGACGATGCTTACGTGTATCGGCCATACGTTTTGCAGCGCGCTTTATTTGCCCGCCCCCGTTGTTACCAGTCGTATTATGTCTACGGTGAAACACGTTCATCGTACACCGTTAGACGGAGAACGATGCACAGAGGTAAAGAAAGCCAGGAGAAATAAGGGAGATCGACGAAGAGGAGATGAAGGTTTCTACATGTCGTGCCGCTACTACCGTCGCTCGGAACGGTCTTAACGTCATGTCTTCTGTAACGACACGTCCGTCATCCGACGAATGTTGCCACCCAGAAGGTGGTAGGATCGCAACGAGGTGATCTTTTGATTCCGTTGCAAGTTGTTGAAATATATTACCAGCTGCACGGTTGACGCGTACATTTTTCTATTAACGTATTGCGACACGAGCGTAGACGGACTCTACATTTACACCAGCTCGAGTTTTAGAAGATATTTTGATTGAAACAACGAAGAATTCATTAATTTATCTTCGGTAAAAAAAAATCAGAATTTCAAAAAGTGTCTTAAATTCTCTGTATACACAATTACATATATACATATTTATGTTTTTCCATATATAAAAATCAATGCTTACGTAATGAACATCGTATTATATATTGCATAATCAAATAGTATAGCAGTTTGAGATGAATTTTCCGTATGCAAGCAACAAGATTTGCAAGATATCGCAAAGCCGATTAATCCAACACGTCAAGATGAACCTGGCCAAAGTAACTTTTATCATCATATTGAACGTATGCCAGCGATAAAACAAGCGAGAAGACCAAGCCGCGGGATCGGTTCGCTATATTTAAGTTATTTGTTGCAGTGTCCAAATTGTTTCGATCGATGGACGCGAGCATCGTTTCGTCGTGGCACAGGTGCCATGGCCAGAGACGGTGGATCAATATCCAATTACAAGAGGAGGCGGACCTTTAGTAGCCGATACGTTACCCGTGGGTGTAGAAAACGATAGAGCCGCCTCTGGCGATTCGACAGCGCGCCGATGCGAAGCGTAACGAGATGCAATGTGCAACGATGCGAGTTGCTTTATTCGCAATACTAAGTGTGCCGTCGTAACTTACCCTCCATAGGACGCCCCGTTTATGCGAAAGCTCTTATTTATCGCCGAAGACGCATAACTCGGTTATGGTTGAGACGGCGACGATGCCGTGTCGACTTGCAACGAGTGCAACGAGCCCGACGACGAGCATCAAGAATCACGCAAAATGATATTCTTAGATATTCTTAGGAAAGGTAAACTCGAGATCTACAGAGGAAGACGCGATTGATTCATTTGTCAAAATGTCTGATTAATAAAGTGTATCAATTGCGTGACATTAAGATGATATATCATACAATCCTAAAATCATAATGTACCTAAATATATCTGAAAAATACCATAGTATATGTACGATCATATTGTACTTGTGATACCTCAAATAAGAGATGTGTTAAGTCTATTTAAATCAATGACGCCAATAGAATTTCGAGATTATGCCATCTTAATTATCTAATTTCATTCCATCGCCATTTATATTCACGATAAAGATACCTTTTGCAATACGAGTTTGTCTTCTGATAAGATCCCGTCTGTCTAATTGAACACGCGACGATTGTATCTCATTGTGCTTAATTTTATTGGCATTCTTTTAAGCGCGAGCTATTACGTCTATCATAATCGTTGCGTTAACAGTTCATTTCCTACGGGAGTTTCGCGAGTAACGCTCACTCGAGAAGACCAGTTAACGCACACACTGGGGATACCTAGGAAGGTCTGATCTATTCGGACGTTTACGACCACTGCGAAACCCACTGGGCAATTACTCCACAGATTCTCCAGTGGCAATCTCGTACAGTGGCAAATTCGAAAGTGACGATTTCTATCTGATAGGAATGGCAATACTCTGTTGTCTCGTTTTATCTTTAATGATCTATCTACGAATGACAGTCACTCGGACAGTATCGAATGCCATTTCGCAAATGCACGAAAGCGAACTGATTGTCGTGAATCGAAATTACCACCTTCGCGTATATTGTAACTATCTTGAAGAAGCGAAAAAAGGCACCTGCATAACCCAACATAATATATATATATATGTATATATATATATATCGTAAAATGGAGTAATTTTGGTTACTCTATTTTACGATTACCAGTCGGGATAACTTTAGTCCAAATTTAAAAAACTGCCTAGATAAACACGCAAATCTAAATAAAACATTTTAAAAACATCTCAAAGACATTTTATTCGTTTTAATTTACATCATAAATATAATATCAAGTGCACATGAGACTATTGTGTTTTTTAACTTCTATCTCCATCCCCCCTTCTCCTGTTTTGAATTTTAACTGTATAACAATTCTAATTAAACAGACAAGCAGGCCAACAAGTCCACGCATTGCAATTTTCGGCGTCGCCGGCGGCGACTTCGACATTACTTCGTAAACATCACGAGTTCAGGCATTCACAAGTGTGACGGAGTAAACGATGATCGCGCGTGGAAATGCACAAAAAGAAAATAGACCGCGCATCCGAGTTTCCGGCGACCAATTAACCAAAACACGTCGCTTTTCGAAACCTCGGGCCAACTGCAGGCGAAATGCTCACACAAAGAGATTCAACATCAGGCGCCTGCCGAAAAGAATTGTAATGCCGACCTTGACGCGTACAAATGCGCCGATGAATAACCGAGTCATTTTATTTAGAGAACCGATTCGTCTTTCCATGATGCAGAAAGCAAGGGTAGGCGCGACAAGGAAAGAGACAGAGAGAGAGAGAGAGAGAGAGAGAGAGAGAGAGAGAGAGAGAGATATGGAGAAGCGAATCGCGAGACAGAAGGGAAGAGAAAAGAACGAAGAAGTGCTGCATCGTGCAGACTGCACCGTTTCTCCAGGAATAGCCGCATAAGTCACTGAGTGTGGTTTTTCGCTTCTTCAGGATCTTCGCCAAGACGGCGATAATCTCGAAGCGTGTCTCGCTCGGTCGATGCTGGAATATGCGACCAATTAATGCCTACCTCTCTTTGATTCTCAACATAAGGATTGATGTGGTCGCTCTCGACATCATCCGGATAAATTTCACGGTACGATTTTTCGGTCAAAGTCAAGGAATCACTTCGGTCGCGCCGGAGAGTTCTTATTTATTCACGAACGGGGCTTGGACGGTCCCTTTCCGCAAAAGGAAAATTTGTGCGGTTGCCTCCTCTGCTCATGTCGAACAACGTCGTCTTTGCCAAGTTTTTAGTACGCTATTTTTTACTCACTGAAGAGGATACGCGATGTGAAGAGGAAACGTCCTCGATTCGTCGAAGAGATTCATGGCGGCCGATCTTTTGCGAGACGATCTTTGAGACGTAGGTGACGGGTATGTCCGCATTTTCGGGAATTACGAACATGCCTGGCGTGATTTAAAGCGCATTTACGAGGGAAATAATGCGTTCTGTGTGGGCGGGAAACTCGTATTTATTGTTTCGATGAAGTAACCCGGCACCGTCTTTTTGTTTCTTACACGAGGCGACGAGACTCTGGCCTCTTTGCCGTGCGCTTTATTCCTGGTCTTTATTCCTCACGTTGATGGGCTAACGCGAAACGAGGTGAATAAGGTCGTTCACGAAGAGATAAGAGACAATGATTTCCCCATCAAAGTGATTTGTTAACGCTTTTAGTCAACAATTCAATTTTTTCTACATTTTTCTGGGCATCGAGCAATATATTTATGATATGTGCATCTTAGTATTGCTGCAGCTTTTCTCGCATAATTTTCAAATACTTAGATTAAATTTAGTAACACATAGTTTACTAGTCAAACAACTTTATTGATCATTTTGTTAATGCTTTGGCGCATTATTTGCGCGACGTTCTAATTTCTTCTTACATAGATCATAAAATTTTGAACCTTTACTGATATTAATATAATTTTATGAATGTTAAGTAGTCCCTAGACGACCAATATTACTGCACAATATTATCATCTGGAGACTACATAGCCTCCAAATCCTATCTGTTTCGAATTGTTTAAAGGGAACATCAATAATATTATACAAAATAATTGTACAATAATGTCGAGTATCTAGGAATTGCTTTATCTTAACATATACACACGATTGTAATGTATATACCTATAAATCACGCGTAGAGGAACGTAACTTATGAATATTGTCATTTAGACGTCCAACGGTGGTTCAAACGCTTTCTAGTCTTTGAGTGTCAGTGCCCAGCGGTCGCACAGTCTTTATACAGAGGCAGCTGATATATGTTTCTGCGGTGCAATTTCGAGCGACGCGCGTCACTCACTGTATGATCGGTTCATCAGTCGGGCGGGCCACCTGTCCGGCGAAAGATGCGGCGTTAACAGTTAACGGCGGCATAATTACTCGGGAGGATCCCGCGGTTACAAATAAACAAGCCTAATTGACTCGGAAATAAACCACTGTCGCGGCATAACCGGTGCAATGGACTGGCTGTCGCGTTGCGCGTTCAAGTGAGACAGCGCGATGCGAACGGGGGGAACGGGTTGGGTGACCCGGGGGGAGGGGGGGGAGGGAGAGAGCAGTTATGGAACACAGAGGACAGTGTGAGTCTGTTCGCGCCATATGCACGCATACCAAAGGTTTTGACTTATGCCAAAACGAACTGTCTTTGTGTCTGGGACCCGGTCCTCCCCGTCTTACACACCGTCCACCCTTCTCGCCACCACCCGCTCCTATGCTCGCCGAGTCGCGGGACTAACCAGGATTATTTTCACGGCATACCACCGTCTTAATATAGACTTGCGAATGGTATCGAGTTCGGTCTGAACGTCCACTCGTTCTGTCCTCCTCTCTCTTCCTAGGTCTTCTCTCTCGCTCTCCCGCTTCGCACTGGCACCCCGCTTTCGCGTTCGACTGATTTTCTGGCATCGCGAGTTCGATGATACCGACTAGCAGAGGTAAACGGCCCGTAAAAGCAGTTTTGGCGGTCGTTGATGCTTCCACGCTTCGAGGCAAATTCTTTTTCGCATGGATTTATGACTCCCGGTTGTTATTTGTAGTCATCCGATTACGATGAATCGATTGTCACAAACTATTTCGGTATCGTAACCGGTCTTCAATTATCTCAACATATAAAAATTGTTTTTACATATAATATCTTAAAATTTATTTTAGAATATAGACGGTATTTTTTAACGATTCGTGTATCATTCATTTAACCCATAACAGGAGCACATTTTTTATGCTAAAGGAACATATTAAATATATTGGGTTCTTGGAATTCACTAATGTTTGTTATTAGTTTACTTTTTAAAGAATTTTTCAAGTTCAAAATTGTGAAAAATAAAATTGTGAATCTAAAATTATTTCAAATCATTACTATTTAAAAATTGAGAAAAGTCTTAGGATCACTTATATGATGACATCTAATGACCGCGCGTTTCCATCAATGTAAATTAATTTGAATCTCTGTCCAATTCACTCCTCATCTTTTTCTGATTTTTAAAATTGGCAAAAGATGAAGAGTTGAATAGAGATTAAAAGTAATCTACGTTAGTGGAAACAGGCATTAGTGATTCTGCAACTTTTCTAGTAGATATTTACTGTGCTTTTGGAGCACATTTCAAAAGATTTCAATTCTGAGTGAAAAAGAGTGCCGATGGCGATAGCTGTGGAAACAGAACGAGTATATACTTCAAATCGACAAGATGATTCACTGCGCCATTAATCTATTTCCACGTACCGCAGCATCGATGCCGATTTCCGCGAAGTGCCTTTTGATCTGCGAAGATGAATCGATAGCGGTCTCGGTCGTGCGCAGCGTGACCATGGGGCTTCAGCAAACAGGGAAAACATCTGAAAGGGTCGGTGTCGTTTATGTCGAGATCGTAAAAGTCATTTCGATCGCTCGCTTTTCGTTTACAATGCGAATCAAAGAGGTCACAGCAGTAGGCGCTTTCGCAAACGAATCAAACTGTTTTCTCGACTTATCACATCAACATATTAAAAATTTAGGAAAAAATTCATGATTCAGCTACTTATAAATTATTTTTTTTATAAACGAATATAACATTTCAATGCATTCCAATGTTTTTTTTTCTTTAATAAGATTTAGAACAAATAAAAATTTAAAATACTCCTCTCTAACTAAAACTCTATCCTATTGATGGCAAGTGTGAAATTCTCACAGCCTAGAAAAAGAATACGTATAAACTTGCGTCGGTTATTACACACGGTGTATACAGTGGGGTCTGCATGCTTGTTACGGAAAATTCTCTGAGTGATTCGAATACTAAATAGATTACAACGATATATAAATAGATTCGCCGGAGGTTCGTTACATTGTTTCATCGCTCTAGTAAGCTACACGCTTCTTTTGCCACGCGCAGTACGTAGCAGTAGTTTATTGCGTACAGTTTTTCAAGCGCACGAAAAAGCCTATAATTATATAAAAGATCTATAATTAAGTAAATTGTGGAGGGTTAGCATTGAAATGGAGTCATTTATGGAAAGAGTCTGCGATGATCGCGTGACTGCGCAACGAATACAGAAATTTATGTGTTATATTATGATCGATACAGCTAGTAACGGACGTGGTGCTGAGAAAATCACCGACACCGCTAGTTTATCTTACATTGCAAAATATTATTTCGCAACTGTGTGTGAATATTATTGCACTCTTAGATAGCATATTATAGTTAACAATATTGTTATTCATTTTCGTTAACCATTTATTGCTAACATTTAACAATAAATAAAAATTTATTATCATATATATAAATATTATATATATAAATTAAATTAATTAAATGAAAATATATATTTGGATAGTATTTAAAATTCAAGGATTCATTCATTAAGATTCAAGAACTTTCTGTATTTTTTTCTGGATTGGAAATGCGCAGAATTTAAAGGCAAATTCTCAGTTGTTGTTAATAATACGGTTTTATTGCGAAAAAAGAGAAGTATCTTAATATACTGTGTCCATATAAAGACGCATGTGCTTTACGTGCAGTGCAGTGCTGTAAATTGGCATAACAGCCTAACTGTATAAACAGCGCACAAATCCTCCGTAAAATATGAGAGTGATTAGCCGCGTCTATCGTCGCCATGGATCCTTAGAGTTTCTTTTTCTCAGAGTTTATCCCCAAAATTAGAGCCTACATCCTGCACAAGTCGGCGCAATATTGCACAGGCACGCAGAATTTACGGGCGCGTTTACGTACTACTAACCGATGTGAAGTCGTCTTGAGCATCCCGATAACTCTTTGAAGACGAACGAGCATCATCGTTTCTCTTACAGTCGAGCCGTGCACCAGTATAACCGCTGGAAAAATTGGATCTTAAAATGCCAAAAATAATTTCTATCGCGGATTCACCGACGTGCATGTGAGACATGATTCAGAATTTGTTGCGTCGTATAAAATCAGAAATTTAAGGAAAACGGTTTCGCACGTAAGTTGTTTTGGACAAGAACAGATAATCCTGATATAACGATTTAACAATGAGACATGAGGTAATAGGAGACCGATAATTTTCGAGTAGTGGCGAGTAATGATTCTCAAAAGCATATTCGACTGTCATGCTTTGATATTACACAACTTCGAGTCTTTCAATAATTTTATTTTTAAAGTTAATGCAACCGATTTTGAGTTTAATTTTAAAAGAAAGGTTTGAAGTACCATACATTTGCTTAAATATGGGTTCGAGCGCATTTCTTCCTCTTTTAAAACTCGAAGACCTGTTATTACTCGCGTCACGAAAAAGCATAGAAACGTAAGCGGGATTTGCTCTGTCGCGCATCCAAGCATCGGTCCTCCATGAGCCGAAAATAAACGTTTTCTCCACTCCCATGCACACGCGTGTACAATTGAAAATTTGCTGTTTGTCGCCGGCCGGCGTTGCATTAATCCAGGAAGAAGCCAGCCATCGCAACGCTGAATAGTCAGCGAAAGATGCCAAGAGAGAATAAGAGAGAAAGCGAGATCGGGGGAGGAAAGGAAAGGGACGGTTCGCCACGCTACCAGCGCCACTAAATTAGCTTAATGTGATGCATTTGATTAGATCGCTGGTGAGGTTGTACGAGAAGGTGGCGGGAGTGGGTGAG
Organism: Mycetomoellerius zeteki; assembly: GCF_001594055.1. NCBI lineage: Eukaryota > Metazoa > Arthropoda > Insecta > Hymenoptera > Formicidae > Mycetomoellerius > Mycetomoellerius zeteki. Next base: position 762,569 of record NW_017255933.1, read on the forward strand.
CGGGGGCGGAAAGAGCTTTGCTCTTTCGAGTTGCGCGGGGTGGCCAGCCTCGTTTCATGGAATTGATTAGATTCAGTTATTAATATTCCTCTATCCCTCACTTCATTTCCGGCCCCGATTAACTCGGCGCTAACAGCGTGACGACGAGCAGAGACCACAGTATAGAAGTGAACACTACTCCCGCTCTTCTTCCCCTACTCTCCCACGCTACCTTCGTCTGAGTTCATCGTCTCTCATTCGCGCGAGACCAAAAAGTAAACCAGAAAACATTATATTCTTCGATTAATTAATATATCATTAATTTAGAGTCGATTCTTCTCGTGTCGAGTATCGATCGTATGAAGTGTTCATTTAAAAACTTTTATTATATTTTGACACTCAGAGTACCAATATTTTTTATTTACGGTCAAACGAATAAATTATTATGAAAATAAAGAAAATGATGAAAAATCAAATATTTCATCAATATAAAAAACATAATTATTGAAAAGTTAAAAAAATTCAGAATCCTATCTTTTACACGAGAAATATAATATTAATCTAAGAAATAGAAATGATTAATATATATATAATGATCGCTCGATATTTTTAGTGTTAAACGGATGTGCAAAGAGGCTCATTAACGTATCCGTCAAAGTAATTCGAGAACAATAAATTTTATGCAAACGTGATCGCGCGAACTCACGCGAACAGGATTAATCTCATTAGCACTTTGTAAGATCGATGTATATTTTCTATCGGTTATCTTCTGAAGCGAATCGATGATATTCAAAGTAGTTCACTGCACACGACGAGCCGCTACATTATACACACACGCGCTACAAGCAAAGCGCGAAGCCTGTTCACGCATTTACCGAAGCACGAAGACGATTCCAAGATCAGCTAGGCGGCCAAGGAAAACATCGGAAACCGCGGTCGACTAGAAGACCTGGAGATCGCGTAACGATAAGATCATCGTTTCACTTCTCCATTTCAGTGTGATAGTCAATAAACACTGGAAGAACTTCGCGGCACGTGCAGCACGCGTGACGTGCCAAAAGTCAAAAGCCACGCATCACGTGGAAACAATTTTCCACTATTACGTTTGTACCATGCTGTTCGCGCATCATACAGAGCTAAGCGAGTGTGGAAATTGCATTTCTTGATGACGCGTGTAGTCAATTAGGTCGAGAGCATGCGGTGGAAGAATCTCTATTTCAGATACGAATTGAAGTTATTTTTATTGCTCTAGATGACAGTCTCGATTAAAATAATCTTTTTGATAAATATATTTAGTAATTTTACCTCCTGATGTTACCTCCTACTTCTGCTGTATAGATAAAAAAAATAAAATTTCTTTTTCTGCTGAAAAATATGATTATATAATAAGCAGACATCCAAACAGACACAGGTCATCATGACATCAAAATGACGTCAAAATGTCTTAAAAATGATTACTAAAACTACTAAAAGTCACTTTTCAATTAATTACGATTTATTTTAACGTCATTTAAACGTGACTTGTTCTGTTTAAGGTTATTTGTATCGAAAACGTCAAATGTATCATTAACGCGGAATTTGCAAAACGTGGAAATTGGCGACTCGATCTATCTGCGATCGCGGGGCTTGTCTAGGCATGGTCAAAGCAATTGCATGGTTACACGCGTATGCGCGCAAAGTAAACGGCGCCTATTTCACCATCGTTCGTACGCTACGCCGCGGAATATGAGAAGCCGCCAGCGGATCGTGGAGATGTAGCCAAAGCAAACAAAGTACCGACTAAACAGCGCGACTATACAGACGAGACTCGACACTTAACGATGTATTACAGTAATCGTTTCATTACCGGAACACCGATGTGCTGACGAGGGCCTATTATTAGTGCCATTATCACACGCCTAGATTCCCAATTGACTTCGCGAGGTCCTTGGGTTTTAATAATTTAACATCGCGGTGGGAAACAATGTCACTTTTACGAGCTAGATATGACTCTTCAAGAGCAATAATATACTATCTAAACTCTCTTCACGATTTAAATTACACGTATTCCTCTATCATAATTCGTTTCTTTGTAGCCGTCGCCCCAACGACTGAATTTATTAGCTATTATCGGTCTTCTCTCTCAATCGATTATTATTATTAACCACTTAGAAAACGCTTCGCGTTTAAGAGCCCTAATTTCCGTTAACCACTTGTCTCCCGCAGTTTCGCGTAAGGACGCCGCCAAAGTGAAGCGCACACTTGCGACCGTTATAGATGCGAACGTTGTTGTAGCGGCGTGTTTGTGCGCGTGGTAAACGGGCCTCTTCACGCCCGGAGGCGAGCGAGGAGACGTCGCTCGAAGATCACGGGTAAGTAGCCAAAGCAAACGTACGTACGGCCCGGCCGGTTCGTCAAAGGCCACAGAAAGAGATCACAGACTGACAAAAAAGCTCTCATATAACCGGCGAAAGAGAGGCCTCGTCGTGTAATAGTAAAACGCGTGTATCGCACATGCCGTTGGCCGTTGCCATCGAGATGGTTTGCATCTTTCTCTCTTTCTTTTGCCCTCTTCCTATCCTCATAATCTCTTTCCATCAGTCTGCACTCATATGTGTTTGTCCGCCTCCCTTTTTAGCGTCTCTTCGACGTTTTATCTTCTTCTTCGGTCTCTTTACTCATTTCCTTCCTCTCAACCTCCCTGCGAACCGACCGAACGACGATTCAATCCGTCGCCGATTGTAAAAATAAACGGATTCTCGTGGTCCTTTCTTTATGCCGTGTCTCTGCTTCGATCTCAGAAGAGGGCGAAGTCAATGCGCCGCTGCAACGCAGCGGCTTCCTTCTATTTCCGTACTCACGAAAATTAGCGTCTGTGTTTTTGACCCTTGTTGGGCGATGCTCGTCGATACACGTTTCGTCTATTTGTCGCCGCATGACCTGTGCGCTTGTCTAGTTCAAATTTCTCTCAACTCAAAACGTTAAACGATTCTCTCAGAAAATTTTTATTGGCAGTTTTGGTTAAATTTCGTACTTTTTGCAAATTCAAAAAATTTTTATTTTATGAAAAATCCACATTTATTTTTACAATAGTTTATATTATGAAAAAAATTTTGCAATTCATCTTAAACAAATTTTTTGCAAGTTAAAGTTGTTATTTATATATTATGTTGAAATTAGCAGTGAACTTAATAACAAGTAATAAATGCATATAGTTAATTATTACATCTCTCGATCATGTCTTAATGTTATCAATCGCAAAATCGTATTCTTAAAATTTGTTCAGTTCGTACACAGTCTATTTATAGTTTAATTTGTGGCTTAGGGCCCTCGTTAAAGGTCGCGAATATATTTATTTGGTCGCACCGGGTTCAGAACTCTCGAAATCCATTCGCTCTCAGTCTTCGACATGGTGGTCGAACGGAAAGAATTTTTATGAGGGCGTTAAACAAGCGACGAATGTATCTCTGAAGTTTTGCCTCCCAAGCACGATCAGTTTATCGTTCAACGAACGGTCGAGAAGCCTATGTTATTGTCTATATTCTCTTTCCTTGTCCTGCGAGTTATAAGAGAAGTCATTGAACTATCTGTTTCGTATAAATTCAAACCAAAAAGTGTTTTTGTATAACGTTGACTTTTTAAATTTTTGCGCATGGAACTATGATAACACAGGTCAACAAGGTTTTGTTGTTGGGAAGCTGTGGGTCATTTCCGACGTAATTTTCTGCGTAGAATCCGAATCTGAAATCAGAATTGGCCTATCACGTCAGGATTTTGAGATATTTGAGGATATATACTCGAAAAATGCGTTTTTTTGCTATTTTCGAAGTTATGATCATTAGAGTTTTCCACGTCTAGTGAAGAAAGAAAAACCGATATTTGTCAATAAACAAACAACTTATTATTTTTTTTATACACACCTGCAAAATATCCTTTTTTATGCATTCAGGTGCTTCGTTTATCGAGCGAATTTCGAGCATCCTAAAACTTTCAGCGAGAAAGTTGTTCATTCGGATATGAACAAATGTTCTGGAAAGTTTCATTTTCATTGCATTAATAAGTTTAAAACTAATGATTTGTTTAAAGTTGGTAGACGCCTTGCACTCAGAGCCGCAGCGCACAAGACGCGCTGTCCGTTATTCAAGGTCCTAATATATAAACAGTCACAATTGTGACTGTTTGCTGTCTTAACAATGGCCCCGCGTAAGTGTTTAAATGATCCTAACAGTTTTTGTTATATTTGTGGTCGTTTCACGTTTGTTAAGAACAGGAACGAAAAAGACGGGAAAAACGGTTACGCAAGTGGGTTAAAATGCCCGTAACTTGGCGAAAAAAAATCGTAGGTAGTCGATCAATATCTCATTTTGAAGGGTAAGAATATTACTAAATGATGCAAATAGCACAAAAGACCCAAAAAATTGGTTGCGTCCTGTACATAACCTCTAAAGTAGCATAAAAACACATTTTTCAAGTATATATCCCCTAATATCTCAAAATCCTGACGTGATGGGCCAATTCTGGTTTCAGATTCGGATTCTACGCAGAAAATTACTTCGGAAATGACCCACAGCTTCCCGACAACATCCAAGACCCCCTTTTTTGTAGACCTGTGTAATTATAGAAATTCTACTTATATAAACTTTGCTTAAGAATTAATCATGTTTGTCAATCCATCGCTATTTAAAAAATAATATCTTGACATAATGTAAAAATAAAAAACTTCATATATTATTGATTAACTTGAATTGTTTGTCAATTCGAAAAAATTGCTATAACATTTTCATATTAGAATTTTCGATTCTAATCGATCTCTACGCTATTAAAGTATTATGACTATGGAGCACATCGTGCAAAAGAGATATAATAAACGACTGATCTCTCATAGTTAATTTATTGGTAATTGAAACCACACCAGTCGTCACATATTGCATAGCCAATAGATGGATTAAGGCGCGGCTAATAATCACCCACGTTTACCGTGAAATTGGGAGTCTAATTGATTACCTCGCGATAATTGCTTTAGTGAGAAAAATAAAATGGCTCATCGATAGCGTAGGACTAAATAACTTCGTTTGCACGATATCCACGATGATATGTTGCGCGCATTAACGATATTGAAATTGTCACTCTTTCGTAAGCGGGATAAAATTTGCATATAATAGCTATAAACGCAGCTATGTCATTCATTAACGATGAGTCAGAATGTAATTCTTCAGTAGATCGAGTTATCATTGCGCTACCGTTACATGCGTGCTAATAGTCTACTCTAGTCAATATATGCTAAAAATAAGGCGTTGGCTTTTGTCTAAAGTTGAATTTCTATGATACTGTTCATACGCGATCTATAAATTGAATTTTTAACAAACAACTACTTTCAGATATCTTCATATTTAACGACTCTTCTGCTTCTGTGATTACACGTCAGTCCGACATAATATGTCAACCGAATGTGAATGAAACTGGCATTAATTACCTTAGACAACTCTAGCGATTACAAGGTCGCGTTTACTCATTGCACTTGGCAAATATTAATATCAGAACTGCATGCACGAGCGTATTTCATGTTAGACAAAACGTTAATAGTAGTAATGCGCTACGAATGACAAAAGAGTTATTCATTAAGTTAATTACTCTTAATTAATCAATTCTTAATTTGAGTGGATTGTAAAGTTTTGCCTAACGAGAAAGCGCCCAACGATTATAATAACTCAACAGAGGAGGTCGTATAGAATTATATGTTTTTTTTTCATTTGCTTGTTCTTTATCTCGAAAATAACATTATACAATATAATATGAAAAAGAATTCTACCAAGGCAGCATTATATTTGCTATGATAGAAAAATTTATCAAAACAACGCGTTATTTATACAAAGTGAAATAAAAAGATCAACTAAATAAAATGTGAATAAAAAGTCTGCATTATAAGCGTTGCTAAAGATCTATAAAAATAAAACACTCGAAAGTTACCGTAAGTCTACTTATTAAAATGGTTTTCAATGATATCTTTGGCAAGGATACCAGCCATAAAGACGAGATAAGATGTGACGCGATTAAGCTTGAGAAGCAATCCGGGCTTCCCGATGGTCTCCTTGGCATCCGCGACGGTATTCGCCTATTCGCATCGACGGGATATTGTACAAAGTAAAAAAGTCCATACATACGCAACGGTAACTACTAATCCGATTTTCGCGACAGGTCGATCTCACGCATGGTTTGATCGCGTTTAAACGGTAACGCGCCGGCTGGGTGCGTATTCGACTCGAAATAGCATAAATCAAGAGTTTATGGTTACGAGAGAGAAGTCAAAGGAGGCTTTGGCCGTCGCTTCGACCGTCACACATTTTACCGAAATCGTCGCAGCGCATAGTACCAGACGATATATGTATAACGGGCATACCATCCGTAGGACTCGTTTGCACGTACACGCGGGAAATGCACTCTCTGTCAGTGAATCATCGTTAACATATACAGGGTGTTTCCAAATTAAATGGCAAAACTTCGGGAGCGTGTAGAGGAGTAAAAAACTAAGAAAAAAAGTCCTATAGACATATGCTCCTTTTTGCTTTGTTTCGCAGGAAATCACGAAAAAAGAAAAAAATATATTTAATTTATTATTTTAATTATTTTATTTATAAACTTTTTAATGAAGATTTTGTTCGAAATGTGCACCTCTTGCAGCAATACAAGCATTGCATCTGTCAAACA
>NW_017255933.1:769516-792128 GCF_001594055.1 Mycetomoellerius zeteki
TCGGTGCTAGATATGGCAAGAAATGTAAACATTTTTTTTCGATTTCTCTGAAACGGAGCAAAAACGAGCATATGTCTATAGGACTTTTTTTCTTAGTTTTTTACTCCTCTACACGCTCCCGAAGTTTTGCGATTTAATTTGGAAACACCCTGTATATACATACATATACAATATACGTGTGCGTACACGTGATACATAAAATGTGGTACGTAATATGTTCGATGCAAAACTACCGATTCAAAATTTTCTATCATTCTAGTCGATTAACTTCGTTGTGCGGAATTTTTTTTCTTTCTTCATCGTAATAAAATTGCATTAAAAATACAAAAGAAAAATATTAATAAAATAAAATATATTGTAATATATAAATATAACATATTGCAAAAAATAAAAAATATATTAATAACACGTTCTTACGACCGGACAGCATAGAGAAGACTCGGTAGATTCTACGCACGCCGCGTACTTTCTTGCTTTATTGTCATGTTCGAAATGTTAGTTAATATCGTTGGATTGTCGACGAATAAAGCTCGGACCTGGTGGAATTTCAAATTCTTGGCCGTAATACGATCAATCTTCGGCTGCTCGTTATCCGTCGAGTTCTCTACGCCGCTCAAATTACTCGGCTTTAAGTGTCGCTACTCGTGGTTTGCCCATTACGAATGCCAAAAACGTTTGCGCCCAATACGACAGTTATTGACAGAATATATAGACGGCGCAATAAACAGCAGTATATATATGTTACTTAGATTACAGAAATAGTAAGTGATTACTATAACAGTAGATACGCGTGTGTACATATATAAAATAACTCTGCGGATACTTTAATTCCGAAGATTCTGAATAGAGTATTTAAAATAAGAATATATTTTCTAGAAAAATTCAATTTATTTTTTTCTGAAATGACACCCTACATAATAATTGAAGCTAAAATAACAAAGCTAATTTATTACAAACAAATTATTTATTTGTTGATTTTTTAAATCAAAATCTATCTATAAGCGAATCGTACATAATCAGAATTACTACGAGTTAGGTATATTTTTCAACGAACAAAGTCGCATCGAATAAACCTCTCGGTGTCGCAAACTGCAGCGATCGTCACAGTTCAGCCACGTCGCAGAATTTAGAATCCGTGACCGCCGATTAATCTCTGAGCGGTCGTTATCCGTCAGGTTCTCCACGCTAGTCGCGCTTAGAGTTTAAGTGCTGGGCTTGGTAGATGGTCAGTGATGGTTTCCGGAAGTGTTTTCCGTGCTATTACGACACGCGATATAAATCGATCGGATACAGCGAGATGGAACTCTATACGCACGCCAATTCGCATAGACAATGAAAGCAAAGACGTGATTATGAAGCTGGATAAAATTAGGGTGTACCAAGAGGACGCGGAATGAAATTTGATATAACACTTCTGTGCTTTGCGTCTGTTTCGCGAAGGCGATGCTAAATTTGAATGCGAAAATGAAGCTTCTTAATTTAACACGTTACATAGCTATTAACATCGAAAATATTAATCTGTGGATCACAAAGAGATTCAATAGAATAGAGAAAAATATTGAATATTTTTAGATATCTACCTCAACTTAAAGAATATAAAAAATTATACGGAATACAAGAGATCGGGTTCGACTCCCGGCCGAGGTAATATTTTTCGAAATAAGTTTAATTACAGTTTTTCAGCATATTAATATCTTTGAAATATGATGCCTGATTGAGCATCGAAATTATTAGAATTTAATTTAATTCGCGAAATTTACTATAGTGGTTTAATTGCGTTTAGTCCGGAAATATTTCGGTGCACAGTTCGTTAGACTACAATTGTGGTATATATGTCAAGTACATATACATATATCATATTTAGTGATTCAAGATTGAATTATTTAAAGCATTTTAAAATCTAGTTTCGACCGTATAGGGCTCTTATTTATCGGTTATGTCTCTCACATACGCGGTCTGAAAAATGATATTATAAAAAATTATAATTTGAAGTTTTTCATCTCAATGCAATTCCCTGTGATATCACAACGGCAGACTATTTTTTAATAAGCACGATTTATGTAACGATATAATGCAGATTAATGCAATCAGCCACGAAATTTGCTGTCGAATTTTGTAGCAGCTCGCATAGTTTATTTCTTCGACGTTGTGACAATGAGTTGGGTAAGGTTAAAGTGGGAGGACTAACTACTTGCTAAGTCCTTGAGGTTCTCCCCCGAAGAGGTCGGTATGGAGGAAGGGTTACGATCTCGTTGATTGTAGTTCGACTATATGGCTATCGTATCGAAGATTGTAATCGTCTGGGGAACAATAATTAGACGGAGGAAAAATCTGCCGGCAATCAAACGTTGGTAATAAACTTGTGCAACTCATAAGTTAACGTGCGCTAGTTTATCATTTTATCATACTTTTTTAATATTAAATTATGGAACTTGTGTAAATATATCTTGAAATTACTTTTTAACGCAAGTTAGTTTAAAATTGACGATTACACAATAATTTTTAATATTTTTTTACAAAGCATCTCTGATTCGACAATTTAAAATTGATTAAAATATATGAACATTGATATAATCCGTCGTTTTAAAGGGAATTTACGTGTACCTGTCACTATTTGTGCGCACTTTGAAATGAATGTATCGTGTATAACAGTTGATATATTTGTATGTATCTGGAGTTTTCAAGTCATTTATTTCTATTTTTCTGACATTCCTCTTTGGGGAAGCGAAACTATTTAACATCGCGATTTGGATAAATGCTATAACATAAAATTGTAAAATTTCAATCGAGTGTTCTATGATAGTTTCACGTTTAACACTTTTCTCCAATCACAATTTATTTCCTTCAATGAATAATCGATTCAATTCGCTCTTAATCCGAGTATTGAGATTCTTGAAGCGCTTTCGGTGGTGCTCGTCATCCTTATTGCGATATTTAATCTCCGCGGGACGTGTTTCCATTACAAAATATTTCTGTATTTGTCTGCGAAGTTTCCTAAGAGTTTATGAGGAAACTCCGCCGTTAACTGGCCAAGGTGGGTACATCTCGAAGAACCTCTCCGGTGTTTGCCCCGCGCTACTACGGTGCTCTCTTTGCCATCCCCTTAGTTTCACCACTGGTACTCTGAGCAGCTCCCTTTACCTTTTTCAGCGTCCTCCTCTCTCCCGCAGCTACAGTGGCACCGCAAAACTCACCCCCTTCCCCGTGCGCGCGAAACGCGCGTGGCCACAACCGAGTCTCTGGAAGTCCCGGAGAAGCTGTCGACGAGACCGACTAACTTGCATAATACATTTTAATTTATAGTGATATTATGTAAAACAACTTTACCGACATGCGAGTGTTTGACTGCGTCGCAACGCAATAGTAAATGCTTCGAATTATTAATGTCTAAGATGGTACACTTGGCCATTTTGGTACGCAACAATCTATACGTAAATAAAAAAAGATTTTTTTCTGATGATTATGTGACTGATTATTCTCTTGGTATTATATTGGTATCCTTCTACTTACGGAATTACGTTTTAAGATTTTAATCATACATCGAATCGTAATTATAATTCTAAATCTATCATTCTTCTTTCTCTTTTAGTAATAATATTTATATTACTTAGTTATTCTGGATACAAAATAATTACAAGGTTATGTGAAAGTGAATTAATGCCCGTTTCTACCAATGTAGATTAACTTTAATCTTGATTCAATTTACCCTTTATCTTTTTTAATTCTTAACGCACATACCATCGCAAGTTCGAAAATCCGTAAGGCAAAGTAATCGTAAGTAGAGTACCTGTACTGCAAGTAATAAAATGAATTTATATCATGAGATAATGCATTAATTTTTATACAATCAAGCATTTAGATATAAGAAACCATTTTATTTATAGAACCTAATGTACGTTTTCAAGTTAGAGATCTGATATTTTCCTCATTTTACTCTGAAAGGCACGGAATCAAGGAAAGAAAAATTAAACGGAGAGTCATGCCGGAAACCGTCTGTATAAATACAGCTGCGACATGTCGCGTTGTAGGGGCAACCCTATAACATTTTATTCTGCATCGACGTGCTTCTATTTTCTCACTATTTATAGTTTCCTCGAAAGAGTAAACGATAACTCTCCGCGGAGCATGTTATAAATTTAATTATGTACAATTAAATTTGTATTAGATTACATGTACAGAGAATTGGTACACTCGCGTTTAATTTTTATTAAAATGTTTCGAATAGGTAAACAGCAGGAAAATTGCTTTGACTCTAACGAGTTTGAGTATTGCAGTCCATCGGGTAAGGTTGGTTGGTCCGGACAGAAGATTCGTACGCCATAGTGATAATGACAAACATAACCATTACTGGCCAGAGGTTACTAAGCAATAACGCAGAAGAGCAGCTTTTCGGTCACGGTAGCTTGGCGGTAAACCGAGATAAAAACTGTTCGTCTAGAAAATTAAATAATAAATTATCTCTGCCCCTCCCCTTCTCTTCTGTCACGCATACATACGCAAGTCCAAATCTACCAGCGACCTTCATACAAAGATAGCAATTAAATATTTTTCTTTTTATATTCTTTTTGTAAAATGATGGCGCAAGCTTGATTAATTCGCTATGTAATTAAAGTCGACCGATCTTATTCTTGTTCCTGCGATATCGTGAATGTTTGTCCATTTTAACGAGTGAATCACTTAGCCAGGTGTTAATGATCTGTCGGTAATTAAGATAAATTGCTCACACTGATCCCTCACTCAATAAAATCAGCCATACAAATTGAGTCCTTATAACGCAACCACAAATTAAAATGTTTCCTTCTCAAATTCTTTTGCGACACGAATCGGGCATCTACGGACTTTCGTATTAAAAAGTCGTTTTTATTTCATTCATACTTATTTTCTGATTGGATTTATTCATAAAAAAATATCTCAAAACTAATATTCAGATGCAAAAAATTGCAAATTAAATTTTTTGTCAATAATTAAAAGTCTATCTCAACGAAAATAATAAAGAATAAGAAACACTTTGCAATATAAGCTTGACGAGTCCGATGTATAACGGAACGTTGCTCTCAACAAGAGTCAATTATTTCCGACACACACGGAAAACACTTCCGCCATGCACGCTTTTCCATTTCTCGGCGCCAAGCCACGAGGCGTGGCGCTAAAAGACCTAAACACCGCAAACCCAAACGCTCACTAATTTTCTGTTTAGTCGTAAAATAAATTCTCCGCGGGCCAGGAGGGTGCAGTAGGTTCGAAACGAGGAAAATGGTTCTCGGGCGTATTTCCACCCTTCTTGTAGAAGGGCGGCAGCGGCGTTTCGAGCATCGATGGTGGTGGCGGTGATGCTGCATTTACCGAGCAGCAAAATTTCAAACCAGAAGTAATCGAATTTGTTGGCGTCGTTTAATGAGAGCCGCACAATAGTTGTCCGTATAATTGGTACATACCCCTCTGTTCACGCTATCGCGACCCAAACGATCTTTCCTACACAACTATCCTCGCGACTCTTGTTCTTACTCATCAGCGTCATTGCCAATAAGAGTATAGAAACGGAAAGAGAAAGAAATATGTGTTCTTCACAGTGCGGTATAACTATTTACTCGAACGACTTTTTATGAGAGTATACTTAGTGGATTTTAATTGCGCTCAGACGTTCAATAAACTTATTTTATCTTTCCTTAAGAAAGAAACTTGTTCTCTCTCCGCAGGATAATTGATACTTTTTGATACATTTATTTCTTAATTAACAATGGAATAAGTATAATTTTAAACTATCAATACGGAATCATATTTTCGAAAAATGCTAGTGCTTTATTCGTTTTACCAACCAGGCAATTAACGAATGAGAGAAATGTCGGCTACTAAATGTTGTTTGATATCCGAGACCTCTGTGTGTGAATCCAGCTATTTACTAATAACAGTGATTAAATGTTCCATGAAATCACGAGTTCCACGTCATAACATTTTAAGAGATTTCCCTATATCTAAACATGGCCCTCTTTAATACTTTTGGGATAATTCTCTTGGGTCACAAATGCGTGTGTACGTTTTTTGAATAGGCTTGAAATTTGGAGCTTTCATCAGCGAAACGTTTTTTTGTTCCTGCCATTTAATTACAGAACATTTAATCGCACGATTATTCTTATTCTTTCCCTTACTTTAGCCATTATAATCTTCGTTTACTCGAACATGTGTTCTCTCTATCTGTCTATCTCCACGCCCAACAAAATTTTAGCCGTCCGTTCGGAGTTCCGATCTCAAGTTAACGAAGGCCAAGTCGTATCACAAGTTGAATGTAAGTGTCGCGTCCGCTTGGAGAAAAAATATACACTTGAGTATAAACGGGTACATCGATCCTTGAAAACAGTATGGACCCGCTCTTTCGTTCCGCTCGTCGTAGAAAGTTTAATGACTTTTTGTTAATTAACGTCGTACAGACTACGAGCTTAGAGTAGCGATGGTCACTCTGGTCAGTTCCTCTCCTCCACATCCTTCTCTCATGACCTTCTCTCTCTCTCTCTCTTTCTCTCTCATTCGCTTGTACTTTTCGCATGCCCGCCCTTGTTCAATGGCAAGCGCGTTCATGCTCATAGATCGCTCTCGCAGTGCCGGACACAAACACGCACGCCGGTCACCCCGTTGTCCACACACGTGGAATTGCGGCCACGCACTGGACCGCCGAGCGCGAAACAATTTGCCAGTCGATAAATTTTTATAGAAGGTCGAGTCGGCGGGGAGAAGAGAGCGCTAGAGGTGGGACGGTAGATACCCGCCACCGAAACGGAATTGAATCGATATATTTATGTGCCGGTTACTGAGGGAAAGGGTTGGGGCGTTAGCGCTCGTGTAATTGCCGCCAGGGTAAACTTAATTTCGGGAGAGGACCGACTGCCATGATCTAATCCGTGGAATTCGTGCGTCACTCCGTTTACGGTTAAAGGTGGACCGGGTGCAACCTGGATTTTCTATTCAACCCTTATCTCTGTTCAGTTTGCTGCTTCTTTGTGCTGAGTAAATTAAACAGGCATTTATTAACGTAGTCATTTTTATTATTAATTCACATCATTATAAATATCTTTCTATCAACGGATTACAAAGTTATTTTCATTACGTAATTATATAATTTCCATTACATAATTACATACTCATATCCTACATGTGAAATTGTCATTATTTCAGTTCATTTTTCTCTTATTTCTTTCAAATAATAATAATTGAATAAGAATACAAAATAAAAAAAAAAGAAATCTGCGTTTTGTTAGACGTCAAAAGAGTAATGGTAACCCAATTCTTTGAGTTAAATAATATTTTGTTATTTTTAACTTTTATATGTGTCAAAATCAATTCATTTCTGTGGTTGAATTGCTTTCAAAGTAAACAATTAATTTTTATATTAACGTACATTTAGTAAATAATAAACTATTTAAGTAAAATTAATACATTTCTTGAATTTTATTATTTAATTCCGTTGTTTTAATTAAATTAATGGCATATTAAATAGGAGCAGTGGCGATCTATTATGAATAATTAAAAATAACTGAAACTGCGTATAATTTGATGTCTATGAATTTATAGCAATGAGTATTCCAAGAACATTTTGACGCTTTTTATCCGATTGAATAAGAATGTAATAAACAGTTCTTTGGACCCCTTCAGCTTTGAAATGTCAGGAAGCGATAACGCACGAGATCGCAGTGAACACTTTGCATCGACTAGGTACGAAGTGATATTTTCGTGGCTGTCATCGACGATTGAACTTTAGGCAGTTGTACCTCGGGGACCGATAAAAGACCGATTCGTTTCATTATCGCCGTATCCGCTGACAATCCTCGCGGATTAATGCCCTTTCGTGTTCCGGCGCGGTAAACGGCGTCCTCGGAATTTATTGTAATTGGTCTTTTGATATAACGTCGCCGCGCGCGCTCACGTGCCGCGCATTTTCACCTCTCTTTCTCTCTTTTCTCCTTTCTACCTCTGTCATTTCCCCCTTTCCTCTGTCATTTCGTCCCAGCCCTTCGCTGCCACCACCGCCGTTCTGACCACTATTCTCCGAAATAACGATAATATTTTAGGAGACATGAACGATGAGCAGCGTGGCTGTTTTTGTTAACCTTTTGCAAGGATAGATAGTGTGAGCGATACCGTAAATCGGATGTTTCTTTTCTTTCTAGCGCCACGAGTCGATCCTCAATCTTGTTTCCTCTGATGGAACATTTTTTCACATTCCATCAGAGAACTTCTCTGTGGATTTAGATTGCAAGAGATAAATTATTAATTTATTATACTTGCATCTCTTCATCTGTTTTGTAAAATCTTACAAACAACGATTTTATTGCTTAAATTCCTTAGATATACTAGCTGCATTCTTCGATGCTGCGCGAAACACTTCTAATTCGTCAAGTTAAATTTTTTATGCTTGTCAAAGTATTTCGTATGATACGACGTTCCTTTCCAGGTCGTGTCAGCCGGTGAACGAAGAAATTCCTTTGCCTCGAGAGTGACAGAGCATCGCACAGCGACGGAAGATGGGCGGCTGGGAGAGACAAGGTCGGGATGTATCTCAGCAAACGACTCGAACTCAGAAACCGAGGTCGTTCGGGGAACGTACGAGAGACGAAACGCTCGAAACTCGAAGGAAGAGAGCAATGCACGGGGGCCAAACGGTGGAGAGAAAGGAAAAGAGGGGGGAAAGGATGGTGCCGTTGCTGGCTGCGGAGGGCAAAAGACGGGGGTTGCTGGCTGAAGAGGCAATATAGGAGAAAGCTTATTATTGGACTTCGCTGCACCCGAGAAGAGAACAAAATACAGGCGAGCAGTGATTGCTGTTTCCAATTGAACCCCTCACCACGCCATGCTCTCTACCTGAATGAACGTGCTAGCGGAAAATAATCAGGGCCCCGCCCGGAGCTACTATCTAACATTCGCGTATCCACCGCCGTTCTTAGTCTTCTTCCGTCTCCGCGCGTATCGGAGTTGTTGCTCAACGTCCCCGCTTGTTTCAGGTATCGAGTAACGGCTAAGTAAACGTCCGTGAGAATTCTCATCTTATTCTCTCACCGCGAAGAAACTAAAATTGCTTAAGAAATTATCTATTGTCGGAATTGCGTGTACCTTATAAAAAGAGACAATTAGAATAAACCGCGGAATCTATCACAATGTAACGTAATACAGTAACAATGAAATACAAAGGAGAATCTAGAGTATCTTAGAGAAATCGGATTATTTCAAAATAGCAATATATTAAAATAATAATTAAAATATCAAAGTATGCATTGAAGATGTGCCAATTACTAACTTACTAAAATATATTAAGATAAGCATTGAAGGTGTGTTAATAATTATTAAAGCTAATACAACATGATGTATTCCGAAATCGAACGATATGTCATATATCCGTCTAATCCTCTCGATCTCACCTGTCGCTTCAAGTGATGGTGGAAAGTAAAGTAAGTGGCCGCGGCTAAGAAGGCTTTTGTCGAGTGATAAGGTGGAAACGGGTCTTCTAGATAGGTTGCGGGGAGAAGGAGTAAAGAGGAAAAGGTGGAACAAGGTGGGTGGGGTGATTCGGGCGTAGTTGGGTGGCAGTAGCGTGTACTCATCCGTTGCAGTGCTGCAACTAATGAGACATCGCTAAAGGGCACAAGAGTAGGTGGGTAGACACGACGGGACATATACGCGCGGGGTAGTAGGCGATACACTTCACCTGAGACTCGGCTGCCGACTGCAAGAGATAGACGACGACGACGACGACGACGACGACGACGACGACGACGACGACGACGATGACGACGACGACGACGACGTCAACGATGAGAGTGCAGGCACAATTAAAACTGACGCTCCTAATGGCAAGTCAAACGCCGACGGGCTCAAGAGATTCTTGACTTTCCAATGAAGCGATTGTTTCATATTCCTCCGCGCGCCTCACCCGCTCTCACATCCATCGACCTCATCCCGCCTCCACTCATTTCTATCTTCTCTCTCTCTCTCTCTCTCTCTCTCTCTCTTTCATTTATTCTCTTGTTCGTGCAGACCCGACACATGAATCCTGAAAGCTCGATGGAGCGAGAGACGAGGCCGTGCAACACAGGGGATGAAACCGGGAAACTTTAAGAGGGAGGAATCAGCTTAGATCTGTACACGTTTGCGCTGGCTTGGAGAAGGTGCCTGTCTGTCGTTAACAAACATGGCGCGTCCTTATCCAATCTCGATGTCTCGCGAATCTCTCCCCTATCGCGTGATATATCCCATGTCTGTCATCTACGTCTTTCGATAAGATAAATTTACATTATAGATTATCCTTCTTACATATTAAATATTTATACAGCATATCTTTTTTCCAAGTAGGAATATTTTTAAAATAAAAGTGGCAGTATTATGTATGAAATGCATCATGAATAAACGTTCGTTGAAATAATTTCACAAAGAGTGTCTTAATTCCCGAAAGACTCGAAGACATACATCTGAACAAAGCTATACAATGACGTGACAGTGATTACCTATTCCCTCAGAATTAGCGGAACGGTTTGACATGCATGACTATAGGCAAAGCAGGTAAGAAAGATAAAATTACAACTATCACTTTTCGGCCTAATAATAGGCTTTTTCATTCGCATGTAATTATCTCACCAGGTGGAATCGCTACCCTTTACTAAACGCAGAGAACCTCGTAATTCGTTCTTTTTCAGCCTTCTTCGTCCCTTATGGCGTTTGCATTGCTAAGGACAGCTGCGAATTGTTTTTCTCGGCGGAAAGAGAGGGAGGAAAGAGACGGAGGAACAACAAATTCTTTGTTTACAAACTGGCGTTTGGTTCTGTTAGCCGGCATGAAGCTTCGCATCTACGGGTCGCCAACTAATGAGCAGCAAATCTCAAGATAACTGCGGGAGCACGCGCCGCTGCGTGCTGAACGTTGATGGCAAAGATGGAAGGAGGGAATAGGAAAAGAATGCAGTAATTGTCTGCTCCGGCTAAGGCCGAGGCAAATAACCAGCCGTGCCTTCGCCATTTTCGATGTAAATGCCGTAGAATTTTCAAACGTTCGACATTTCTTGGAATAAAATTCTAATGTTGTTACATACGTTTTGCCGATATGTTCAAAGATTTTTAATAACATGAAAAAATGCATAACTGCTTAAAGACAGAGCTGTACTATTAAATTCATAAATATCGGAAATTATATCCACAATTTGAGTTATATTTAATTATTTCTATAGATCACTAATGTTTCTACTCGACAAGTCGTTAATTTAACTAAAAGAATAGAATTAAATAATTTAACTCAAGAAAGATATTAAACTCGATTGATTTTGACTCAAATTTAGTTAAATTTAGTTTATTATTTATTAAGTGCGTACGTTAATATGGACGACGTTTAATTTAAAACTAAGCAATGTAACAACAATTTTAATACATGCAAATTAAAAATAAAATATTATTTAACTCAAGAAAATTGGGTTAGCATTGCTTCTTTGATATCTAACAGTATAATGAATAATTCAATTCATTACACTGTTAAATATAAAAGAAGTATGAAGCAATATTTTTCAAAATAAAAAACAATTCAATACGAAAATTATTTTTTATATCAGATCTATGCGAAAAGAACATCTATCGCTTTGTTGCGTTTTTAACAGAATTCAAGGATGCATAATAAAACATGCAGTCGAATGTGTCGGAAATATCGTGGCCTCTTCGGCGTCGCATCCAATGAGCACGGAGCGCAACGTGTCCTCGTATATCATTCCAAGTATGCTTGTATTTAACAAGCTTTCGCATATTGTGAAGAACATACTTAAAAGGAAACCAAAAATGGGGGCAAGTAGCTCAAGCTTGGGGACAGAGAGGGAGGGATTAGTATGACTGCCAACAGCGGTAAAGGAGGTGTGAGAATCAGCGGGATCACCGTAACACCTCGGGCACTCTTTCGTATCACACTCTTTTTCACAGTGAGTAGCGCACAAACAATAACAAACAGTACTAATGAGACTCTTCAATATCGTGGGAGTTGCAACCGTCACCGACAAATGAGCGCGGCACTCCGATGTTCGTGACAAAGCCGAAATCATGTGAAGTTGTCCGATATTCGAATACATACGTATATTGAAAGATCTCTTTTTAGGTGGTGACTTATTCACTTTTGTAACGTAGTTACATCACACTCGGGACATATGTAATATAACGGTAACTTTTTATGTACGAAATAGAAGTGAGTAAAAATAACAAAAATTATTTCGTATTAGTATTAAAGATATATTGCAAATAAAACTGTCATTTTCTATCAAGAGGAGATTCAAGTAATTGAAAAAGATTAAGTAAGTCCTTGTTCTTCTAAGACGAGTTTGGACAACTTGGGATATAGATTACACAATACGATGATTCTCTCGCGATTTGCACCTAACTGCGATATCTTTCCTTTAATTTCCGTCATTATCTTCCATTCTGCAATACAACCTCTTTGTCCGTTAGCAACAGTTACAAAGTCTACCGTTGCAACAGCTGCGCGAGTATGCAATTAAACTAATTGGACTAAGAAATAATACCAACTGAGAAGATTGCACGCCACTGAGCAGTCCTTGCGGAGACCGAGGTTTGCAATGATTATTTGTTCTTTATCGAGGGCGCGAGACATGCATAGTAGTTCCGATATCCGCAACGCTCATCGTTATCCGCGGTTGCGAATCAAGATTTAAATATTTCGCATCGAATCTAATGCGAATCAAATACTGAATCAATACGAGTCTGAAATGGATGATTTACATACAATTGTAAGCAAGCTTAAATTTATACCGATATTTCGTAACTTCATCAGCCTTTCCTCTATTAACTCTTGTAATTGAAAGATTAAATATTTATTAAAGCGTATCTGGTCCGAGTGCATTCGCGTTGAATAATTTTACTGAAATTTCGGTTGTTGAGGAACTGTAACAGAGCTCTAACATTTCCAATCTCTATGCCGATTAATAATTCGCGGAGACCGAAGCGTCCACATGGTCCCAGACATCATCCGTGCGCGCACTCGCGTTTGTCTGGAGCTCACAATCACGGCTAATGGATTTATGTGGCTTCATTCTTTGCGCAACAATTAGATTTATTATCGTTAACGAGACCGCCGACTTTCGATCGACGCGGACAAAGCCGCGCCGTGCGCGAAGCAATTTTCTCCGTGAGCGTTCTCGCAGGTGTAACGGTGACGACGGGCGGACAGGGCTGATTTGCAAAGCAGTTTACATCGTTTATACAATGAAGGATCTTTGAGAGGAGAGTTAAAGCTTAATCGTCGCGTAGAATATGAGGTACGAGAAGGCGTAGAATATGAGGTACGAGAAGGCGTACGGTAGTTTCCTCGTCGTCGTTTTTGCCATCGTCGTTGCCGATGAATTTATCGAAGTCAAGGTGGTGAAAACCTATTAGCTGTCAGTCAATAAACAAAGGAACGTTTTGGGCGATTTAATATTGATTAATGGGGAGGTTAAGGAAGCGTGGAGGCGTTTAGTCAAAGTTCTCTCTAAGGCAGTGACGGGGAGAAACCGTGGAACGGGAGAGAGAAAGTAAATGCTTGATAAGGAGAAAGAGCAAGGGGAGGAAAAGAGAGGGAGAAAGGAATAGAGTAGAGGAGAGAGAGAGAGAGAGAGAGAGAGAGAGAGAGAGAGAGAGAGAGAGAGAGAGAGAAAGATGGAGAAAGGTGCACCAGTTAGTGTGCGTGCGCGTGTATGCCGAGCGATTATCGAATTTCCTCCCTGTAACAATGAGGTCCTATTAACTCCCACCCTCGGCGAGGTTCACCCGATATAACCCCCGCTTTTGTGTATTGTTAAGTCTATCCGCATTAAGCGATCCATAATGCGAAGTTACTCTTCGCGATAAATCGTTTCAAATTGCTGCGTCCGTTACGGATACCTGCATAAAGCTCGGCGTTTGATACAAAGCAGCGAGATCGGATTTTAGCTTTCGATAGAGCGCAGTATGTGTTTCGAAATACGCAATACGTAACAGTAATACGCACGCAAGATGAAAAAATTTCTCATTTATAATGTATAACAATATAATTATATATTAATTAATTATTCTATTCTCCTTGTGTATATAATTCAACCGTGTCCAATTTTTCCGAAACCTATTGTATTCATGGAAATAGTAACGATTTTTACATAATTACGATGTAATATGAATCTCGTCCTTTTTTAAATTCCACGAACACAATTCGAGAGTGCGATTTTGATCAGAAGGCATAGCAGCACACTCGAATATCTCGTTTGCGTTTCATTATAAAAAAAATAATAGTTTTCTTTTATCTTTGTAGTGCACTAACAATCTTTCGCGAGTCTCCGGCATAGTATACACTCTGAACTCGTATACTCTAGCTAGAATTCCAGATACTGCTACAAGAGTCCTGTTTCCGCTTCTTCTTTTTTTGTTTCATTGTTTTTCTCTCGCTCATACGTCTTCGTCTTGCTGCCCTATCATAGCACGTGTCTTGTTTGCTACGAAGTCCGTGACTTTCAAGAGGACATCACCCTCCCCTCTTCCAATTAGTTCTACTTTCTTTTAGGAATGATGTACGTTTCATTCTTCGCATGATACCGAAAAGAAATTGGAAATAAAAATGTACAATTGTGGATGTCTTTCTTGCGTTTTATAAAACTATTATTGTTGTCGATCAATGGTATGCACTGTAAAAAAAAGTCTGGTTGTATTAATTGGAATTTTGGTTGAAAATATACAAAAATCAGAATTTTCTGATTAAATCTATTAGAATTCTAGTCGAGATAACCAATTATGATGATCAGGTTTCTGGTTGATAAGATCAAAATATGTTGTTTCGTTCACACACACACATACACACATTTTCAAAATAAATTATCAATAAAAAAATTTTTGAAATATTTACTTTATCTCTACACGTGTTTTAAGTATATTTCTCTTATATACATAGCTATTGTACATTTAACTTCATTCATTTAACTTCACAATCCAATTACGAAAACTATCATAAACTCTTATTAGAGCAGTGCAACGTAACTGACACTATCAAATAAAGCAACAGTACACAAATACATTCTTTGCGTTTCTGCTTGTCAACAATTAAACGATCACGTGCGCCTATCATCGCGCGTTGCGCGGGTTCATTAAGCGCGAAATAAAACGCGCGCGCGAGCGCTCCCTAATTGCAACCGGCCCGAATTTAGCAACATTTGCACTCTCGGCGAAACATCTGTCTTAGGTGTTTCGCCTTTCGACAGACTTTCGGTGCCGCGCGAAACACGCGGTGGCGGAGTTCTGCAAGCCAACGTGATTGCGTTTTAATTTCTGGCCGCGCGATAATGGAAACCCACGATTCTCGGCCCGCGCGATCGCACAACGCTCGCGCATAATTGGAGATCAAGAACGTGACGTTCCTCGCGACGTCGCCGGTCTGCGCGGAGCTGGCATTTTGGAAAAGATTCGTAATGCGGAATACTATCTTACGTAATGCAGAAAATAGCTCGCAAGAAAATAGAAACGCTACGCTGCAGCTCAGCGGTTGATTCTCATAAGAAACGTTGATGTTTCGCAAACTAAAATTCAGAAAATTCTTATTGATCAAAAAAAATTTTAAACAAAATTATGATACATGTAATTAACATTTATAAAACAGAGATATGAAAGTATTTAAATTTAGGTCCTCTTATTTTTGCATCTGTAATTATTAACAACTGGAATGAATGAGTATAATGCAGTATAATGAGTACAATGATATCTAAGCAGCTAACAGTAGCGTCCATCCTTTCTTGTTTGCTTTTTCTGTTTCCTCTGCGGGACAATAGAGAGAGGAAGAGGAAACATTTTACTCACACGAGAACGGTTCTGATCCAAGTATCATGAAAATCTACCGAATTATTACCCTACGTCATCGCGTGCCAGGAGGTATGCGTTCAGACTGCGTTGAAGCAGGTTCCGCGGCAATAAATAATAAATAATTCTTAAAACAGTCGCCTATACATCATCATGTCATTTTCGTAGTGCTATATCCATGCCGGCGTCGTCGCCATCGCCATCGCCATCGCCATCGCCGTCGTCGCTGCCGCCGTCGTCGTCGTCGTAGTCGACAACGCGGAACGACGCGCTGGAAAATTTATCGATGCTAATTTCCCGGCCGCGGTCCTCCATCGTCGTGGAAAAGAATTGTTATCCTGCCAGGGCTCACCCCCGCGCCGTCACACCTCGTCTTACCCTATCCTCGGGTGCTTGTTACCTGCGTGGTTTGTTTTTCCTACCGAGCAATGCGACGTGGTAAAGCTCCTTTTTAAAATCGCACCCTGTTCCTCCACTTTAAATGCCGAGTGAGAAGTACCGACGTGAATCAGCAATAAAGATCAAATAGTATTCTTTCGTCTCGCCCCTTATCTCGTGTCTTAGTCTCCAGAAATTATTGTCCTTCTGATAATCGGAAAAGAATACAAGAAACGTAGACTGGTGCCCAGCAAAACAATAATTTTTCATAGCATAATTTTAATTGGATGTCACTCTTTATTATTTTCTAATGCATTTAATTTTGTATATTTTAATAAAAAATTAAAGAATTTCTATCAAAGGTAATAAAATTCATATTTAAAATTAATTGAAAAGCGTGATTCTAAAAATCAGTACGTACAAGAATTCCTCTCTCTATTAAAGGCATAAAAACTATGTTTTGTCAAAAAGAAGTTTAAGATTCACAAATGCATTTCACGAAGGAGGGGCGCTGTATAAATCACGAAACCTGGTGATCCAGTTGGCACATCGCTATTTCATTTCTTCCAAGTACGGGTTATACGGGTAATTTCTATTACAAAAGAGCACCGACTCTACAAACGCGTGCATTATACCCACTTCTCGGCACGCTCATAATTCCGACAACACTTTTTCGCGGCTGTAATCTTCATAACGATGTCGCGAGTGCCGTAACACGGTAAATTACTGGATCAATGCGCTTTAGGAGCGAAACTCGTTTCTGCGTCGAGAGGGTGTTCCCGAAGAATGTGATGTAGACAATGCGCAAGCAGGAAAAAACAATGGCAAAAGGAGGAGGGGTCTGACGGTAAAGACACGCCGAGGGGTCCGTGGAAAATAATCTTGGAAAAATTTCAATCAGCAAAATGCGTTACATATTCATATCTGCCCCCGCACAATCTTGCCCATAAATAAAGTAAGTTATTATGCCTCGCAAATTGCGAGACGCTCGGCGTGACAACGGATTCCGTTGTTATATGCGTACGCGAACGATTCGTTATCGTTGCCCTTACAAATTATTGCGAAGAGATTTAGACACGTTGACAGAATGATATACTTATTACTTTGCAAACAATAAAAAGTACTGCCACCCCCTTATGAGAATTTGAAAAATTGCAACGTAATAAATAATCAAGTATAAAAAACGGTACAGTCGATATATGTACGTGAGATTTCGCGTTGCGTTTCCTTTTCTCCGGATTCCTGGAGTGCGCGGAATTTAGTCGGTGAAGCCCCTCCGCGCTCTGGCTGGTAGTTAAAAGTTACAAGATGATTCGTTGAGTAATCCCAGACCGTTCCCAGACGGTGGCAAATTGCAATCGTGAACGCCGCGATAATTGTCGCGCCAGTTCGCGTAATGACAATTTTCATCGTGTCGTCACACAGCGCGACTGGCAGGGGGGGGACGGTAATTGCCCTATTGCATCTTTCGGAGCATCGTCATTATCGCGAATAGCCCATTCGGATTTCGAATGTCTCGCAAATACGTTGATACATTAGGCGTATATACGTGCTAATCTGCTATTTAAAAACTTTACGAAAGAATAACAAAATTTTTATAACATGTAGAGGCGTGTGGCATTATTTATACATAAACAGATCGCTAGTAGCTTTTCCTGACAAAACGATAAAATTTCAGTTTGAAGAGCAAACCGTAACAACATGCACGAAATTCATTTTCATACAAATCAAACATACAAGTGAAACAGTACAAACTGGCACATTCTACAGACTTAGATTCTACATTACATTCTACACTTAGAAACAATTCATGATCGGTTACAATTTTAATCCAAACCGTTGCATCGTCAATGTAGCGAATGTCAGCGGAGGTTTTTTATCTTTTTTAGACATCAATCTGTCGTGACTCAAGAGGGTACCTTCAAAGATCACGCTATCTATAACGTGCTACGCGCGTGTGGCTGTACTTTCGAAGGAATTCCAACCCCGGCGCCGTTGGAATTGCACGGAAGAGTCGCCCGGGGAGTTAAGCTGAGCAACAGCGTTGCACCGCCCGGTCCGTTAGTCTATCCGCACAATAAACTACAATCACAAATTACAGAGTCAAATAGTTTCGGCGTTTCGCGCGGAATGTCGCAATTTCAGCTTCGCGAGAGGGGGTTTTCGGACCGGCAGGCGCTACGGCGGAGAAGGGTGGCGTGGGGTCGCGGTGACTTCTTCCGAGCATAGCGAGAGGCGGGTGAGGATGGAAGATGGAGAACGTCGGATAGAAACACTGGGGACTAGGGGAACCAGACATGGAAGGAGGAAACGTGCTGGCTCTAATGAACTTACAATAATTGCCAACCATTGATCTATGGACCAAAGAGTTGTGTTCCCTGCTGTATACCATTACCGAGAATCTCCTTCCTTCTCTCCTACGTGTTCCTCTTCCTATTGGGAGCCTCTTTTCTTCCTTCCCTCTCGGGCACCGCCAGCGTCGCCCGTTCTCCCTCATTGGGATAATGTTCCTAGCCGGGGTGGCATACATTGTGCCTGGCATTAAAGTAATTCTAGGCAGCTAACTGCGACGACGAGGAAGGTTCTCGTCTGCGATTGTTTATCCTCGTCGAAACGCGAGAGTGAATTTGCAGAGTGGGAAATGTCAGAAGCGTCTGCGCGAGGAGATATCGCAACCATTTTTTTAATAATTATTTAAAGCACAAATCAATTAACACAGAGGTAAATTTAAACGTATATAATATTTTAAATATTGGTAATACATTAATAGAAATCCAGTAAAAATTTTAATAACCGTTTTTTTTCATAAGTATACAAAATAATTAATTATACAGTAATTTTATTACAACGATTATAGATAGGTATATCTGGCAAAAGACGTTTCTCCAGTTTATTATCAAAGAAAAAACATTTTAAACTCTTATGAAAGATACCAAGCGTGCGTCTCGATAGAAACGAAAGGACCATTTACATGCTACTCGACAAGCAATATCGGGTACAATCGCCGTTTGCTTTAACTGCCCCACCAGGCAATTTTCACTATCGCAAAAACAATTAATGCTCGTTAAAAGAAATCCTTGATTTACTGTTGAATGGGGTTCGAAGCGAGATAACCACTGCCGGCATACCTTACGCGAAATCCCTTTCCTTAGCTGCGAGTTAACAAGAGAGCTGCAATGCTCCCAGTCTTTGACCCGTCAACACAAAGAGCTCCGTTTTTCCTAAGATTTTTCACAACCACGAGTGAACTTTCGAGATATTCTTCTCGAAATGCTATTCATTTTTTATGTTACTAATATTATTAAGCGTTGATTGAATTTTCCAACAATTAAAACTTTATTAACAGTTAGTTTGTAATCAGTATATTTCTATTTTCAGATGTGCGCGCGCGCGCGCGTGTGTGTGTGTGTGTGTGTGTGTGTGTGATAACATTAAAAATAAATCTTGTAAAGATTTAAATTTCGGATTTTATAGCACACACGAGTAGGTAAATCTAAAGAATAATAACTAAGGTAAAGAAAAATTTTTTATTACATTTTTATGTTATACCATGTGAGTGTCTTTAAGTGGCTGCCTCTTACTGTCGCGAACGTATTAGTCGGTAGGAGTACAATAGGTGGGTAGAGCTTATGGTAACGGATGCTTTACTGCCGGCGCTATAGCCATTAACGGGTAATTAGAAACAGATGCCGAGCGAATCTTTTAACATAAAGCATAACCTTAATTCATAAAGTGCGATTATTCAGCGGCTGGGACACCCGGGAAGAGGCCATACATCACCGCTACCTTCGAAACAAAAGTTTTAATTATTTATTAGCCGAGGCACGCGCTGAATGCAACATTGCAGGTCCGCGGTACCTCCGCGGTGCTTTATCTTTTATGTACTTACCCCTTGCCTTCAAGAGGCGGATGGGAAAGTCGAGAACTTTATCAAAATGAAAAGAATACAATCTTTCACCTGCGAGTCATGAATCGCTACGGACTTGAGAATTAATATTCCTTTGTTTTACGTTACTGGACATTTATTATGGTAAATTACGCATACATCGACACACATTGTCTCGCAGTTTCATTTTTTAATATAATTAATAATGGTTAACTCGATTATCATGGTTCTCTCGACTCGTTTCGGTATTAAAGTGTAAATTCCAAATATTATATGTCGCAAGAAAATCTCATCTTTTCTTCACAAAGCTAATTATTAACAATTCAACAATTCTTATCTCGTATATCGATTGTATGACTGCGCTCGCATAACGTGATTACAAAAGACAAAGCTGGTTTTTCACCGATTACCGTTAAGACTCGCGAGGAAGGCTGTGCACGATTGTCGAGCGCGACACGAAATCGCATAATGATCAGGTTGATGGCTCTGCTATATCGTTTCGACTTGTGCTAGTTAATCTTGCTACTCGCCGAAGAGGCGCCGCAGCAAATTCGACTGCGCAATCCGGCGAGCCGACGCGCGACGCCGGGAGGATTTGAAAATGAGACGGCTTCGGAGCGTAGGACGAGGGACAGGGGAGAGACGTGGCAGAGTGACGTGGCACAGGGCTGTCCAACGGGGACAAAGAAGGAAGAGCACGGCGATCTACAGAGGAACAGGGAGGGCGAACACCGGGGCCGCACCCTGCTCGCGTGGGTCGCCGGATGTGACAGTCGCTCTCTTTAATTACTCACACGCATACGCGCGCCGATGCTACGTGCAAGGCCCGGAGGACCCGAGGATGCCTGACACACGCGTCCGCCACCCATGCCGGCGCGGATTCTTCGACTTACGCGCGCCGCATTATGTTTTGTGAGTCTGCCCTCCCACAAGACGCAGGGCAATCACGTGCGGCGCAGGAGATGAGGAGGAATCGTACAAACCGATAAAAGGACGACGAAGAGTCGCCATGCGCGTCCGGTCCCGATCGGAGCTTATTTGAATGGAGCAACCTCTACAGGAGGGTCGTGATTATCGACTTGTCTTGTACACAATACGCACAATATTCGATATTCTTGTCCAAGTGCTCATATTATTATTATTATATATTAATACATATGACTAGTGAATTCATCGTATTTTTTCTTTCCAAACGTGCGACATCATATATATACATATATATATATATATTATCGTACTAATGGAGTCATTAGAACAGTTAAATCGTTATTCTTTATAACGCCTATTATCTTCTCGATCATAACTCATACACACCGCACGAGAACCCGCACGCAGAACAGAAGTCTTAATTCAGCAATTAACCTAATGGAATGTATATAACAATTAGGCGGTCCACGCAATTTTGTTTCGTCCGCTTAAGGATGAAAGGGAGCTGTTGCATCCCTCTTGCTTGAGACTTTTCCCATCGCCCAAGGCGGTGTTCCTCTCCGAAGAAAAGGAAAGCAAGGACGACAACGACGATACCACGCGCCGCTGATGGTGCCGTAAGATGATGGTAGGAGGAAAAGGTTAGCTGTATCTCGTAATTACCAGCTGATAATTTATGTTTATGCGGCCGTAGGAGCACCAGGCTTACTTACCCCTTTTGCCGTCCGTGGATGGGGTTCAAGCGCGCGGAGTATATTACTACACATTCTTACGCGCGTGCGAGGGTGTCGGAGTCGCGAGTAGAACCCGATGGTTGGACGGGAAGGCGGGAGAAGGGGGTAAAGGAGTGCCCCTTGTTCATATTATACATCCTTAAAGTCCTGCCACCCATTACACTGTGCCGCTGAAATTTACAGCCGTTTTCACACGTTACTGGGGGGGTTAATAGTCCCTGCGGAAAACCGGGAGAACGAATTGTACGGGCCCCCGAGATACGAACAGTTTCCGAGAGGCAGGAAGGACTCGAGGAACCTGACCGCGAGCTCCGCCATCCCTTGACCGCAATGAGGGGTTGCGCGTGCCGGGCGTATCAACATTTCGCGACTGTTGCATACGCGGATCGTTAAATTGATTAGATAACGGGACGACTTCATGTTTAAGGATCGCTAGTTAGAAAAACATTAAAAAACAATTTTAATGTTATATATATTAAATTAAATGTCTTTAATCAATGATAACCTTGTGATTTAACCCCAGGAATAAACTTCTAATTGTAATATTCAATATGTAATCCAATAAATACTTTGTAATTAATCCTTACTTGCTCTATGTAAACTTACATATACCATTTGACGTTAATATCTTTGTTTCAAATACTATTTCTACTATAATCCTATAATCTGAACAATAGGGAAGATTGAGTACACGCTTATCCTCATTGGGTTATTCTACGGAAGCGTGAACTCATTGAATTGTTTGGGTACTCCACGCCCGTCGAGCCGATTGGAGCTGTTATATAGTCCGGAACTAATTGCGATCGTCAATTAGAACGCACCGGCCGAAACGAGCTGAAGATATTAATTATCGATGGTTCGGCTC
>NW_017255933.1:792394-797929 GCF_001594055.1 Mycetomoellerius zeteki
TGGCAGCAACAGCAGCAGGTAGATAGGTAGGTGGATACTCACAACCATTATCGGTTAAATATCTGAGAGAGAACGAGAGAAAGTGAGAAGGAGAAGAGCCGTGGTAGGGAGAAGTGTGCGAGGACGGGTTGCAGAAAATTAACTTTCAATTTGAACTCTTTATCGCGCCTGCAGCTTTCCCTTAACGGGGGCCGCCCTGTAGATGGTACGACCGGCAGGTAGCTTACACCTGTACTCCGAATACCGGCCACCGAGGGAACACGTCCCCCTTTCCACGTTCCCTCTCGCGCTATCGCCAAGAAAAACTTCCGGTTTCCTACATACTCGAAGGCGGCGAACGGTTTTCTGTGCACGCAAGCCTGTCGATCGTGTGTGCTTCTCACACTGAGGAAGTTTATTTTAAAAATTTACAGTAGGTCCATTCTTCGTCGTTTGTATGCCGTGCGTACATTGCCCGATAATATCGCGATGTGAGAAAGAATCACGATGCGGAGAGATATTACGGGTAAAACTATGCCCGATTTTAATAAGACATGAATGTCGGCGTTTAACTAGCAAATTTATATTCATGATCAGATTAACAATTCGATGGCATAACTCCGGTCTATAAAGACATGTAGAATTTACACGTTTATTGCTCTTTCCATCTATCAAATAATAAAACGAAGTGAAAATATCAGTTGGTGAAATCTATAGAGCTGTCTCATTATGTTTCATCACCGACTTTCCGAACTTTGATCATGAACCATTATTTGCGAAAGCTCAACGTCAGCATATCCTGTCTTATTCATAAACGTATCACTAACGTAACGTCGAAGGGACCGACGGATGTCGGTTACTGAATCGGCAAGAAACTAGTGGTCACGTCAATATATACGAGTCTGACTCTCCGTATGTCGTGCTTGTTCACCCTTGACGCAGCACCTTTACGTTTCGAGTCGTCGCGAGTTCGACGTTCCGCAAAACGTATTCCGCAGTACATGCATATGTGCGTGCGTGCAGGCCGACACGAGTGTAAAGCGGGACGATCAGGTGAGGAAACCGAAGGGAAGCCACGGAGGACACGCAGATGTCGGTGAAATTCCGTTCGAGAAGTCACTCGAGCGGCGCCGCTCGCATAAGTGAACAAGGCAACCCACTCCGGCGCGTCTTCCTTTATTGTTGCCACAGGTACTTCTTATTGCCTACGCACGAATTCGTAATGCCCGCTACGCACTAGCGCACGCTCGTTTCGTAAGTAAGCCGCAGATCGACCGGTAAGATTTGGCGAAATGTTAGTGCGGGGAGATGTTATCGCGATTATTCACAAAAATCCGCCTGTACGTTACGACGCTGTACGCTTCTCCCGCGTACTTTCACGACTTTTTTACATAATCGAAAGTGGCCGCGTGCAAACTGAAGAATAACATTAACTGTAAACAGATGTGTCTTTCTTGTACATACGAAAAAAATCTCTTGTTTTTGTTTCTTACAAAGTATATTTGTACCCAGTTCTAAAAGAATCAGTTAAATTTCTTATATATATGTTTTAAAATTGTATTTGTATCAAAACATTGCAAAGCAAAACAATTACTTCAAATTATATTAAAATCATGGCAATTCAAAAATAGTAGAACGACATAGTCAATCACTGTTAAATAAATATGTCCCTGCAACTATATGTTTCATAATAAGCACCTGATGCTCGTAACTCTTTCAAACTGTTTTATTCATTATTACATTACTGAAATATTTTCTGCTATAAGAGATGATATCAGGTTTGAAGATTAGACAACGTCATGAAGATATAGAAATATTGAAAAAAAAAATTAAAGGAATGTCCGATTATCAAGCAACGAGGTCCGTCTCGCTAATTTTTTAACGACAGGGGTTGTAGTGCAACCAGTCATTAATTCCTAATTAAGAAGCAATAAAATTTCAATAACGATCATTAAGAAGTGGACGTTACGGGGCTCAACGTCCATCAGCTAATACACGTTGTGTCGAAGGGTTGCGAAGAATGGGAAACCAAGAACAAGATAAAGACAGAAGAGAAAGAACAAGACAAGAAGGTACGACTGATCGTCAGGTGCGCCAGATGTGCGCTCGTCCCTTCTTCTTCGATACTAATCATTCGCCGATCGTTTCTAAACGACCTTCGTATACCGGTACGAAGAACGACTCAGCACCGTTCGCCACACGACATCGCTATTACAATGAAATTATAGCGAAGCGCTATGCGGTTAGAGTCGTTACATAGCTACGTTTACATCAGCGATATTATTCTAATCCTCTGCAACCATATTATCGCAAGTACGATTAAGATTGTGGTTAAGAAATCAGCGAAGTTTTTGGTTATGAAGATAAGTAGCTCCCGGATTAATTAAATTGATCGATTTTATGTACACGGAAAAAATACATGATTTTGCCAAAGTATCTAAAAATTTAATTAAATACAAACCTGAAAATAATTTGGTTGGACCATCAAAATAATTATGTATAGGATACCTGAGCATAACGATAACATTGCAAAAAGTATTGACATTCTAGCAACTAGTTTGAACGTCCTGTATAATTATTTTAATAATTATTCAACAAAATTATTTTCAAATCTGTATCTAGCTAAATATTTTTGAAATACTTCAAAATTGTTCTTTTCATATACATATGCATTCGCAAAAATGTATCTTTTGTACTTGACGTAAATTGGCTTAAAATATTTCATTTAGTTTCAGCAGTATCGCTCAGAAAAAGTGAGATTATGTTAACCTTGTCGTATGAATGAAAATCCCTGTGAGACAACACGAAACGCGCCGAAAGGCAACACAATGGTCAAAAAGGATGCACATTCGTCCGGATATAATCACCAACGTACAATGATCAAATAAGCTCGCTCGAGGCTGCGAGCATTCGTAACGACGCAGCGGCACTCGCCTGGTACTCAGCAGTATTCTCCTGGTACTCGGTACACACGTTAGGTGCGTGAAAGTTACACCGGTGGTATCGGGTAGCCCATTATATTCCGCGGCAAGGTTAATACTGGATGAATTGGAATTGAATATTATGGCCCGGCCTGTGCAAACAGGGCCTCCGCGCGATGCGTGCTAGCCGATGGTGGTGGCAGCGGCGGCAGCGATGATGGTGGAGGTGCCCACCGGGACGAAGCTACGCGGAAGCGGGTAGTTGCGGTATGGTAACAGGTACGGACCTTGGTGCACCCTGCCACCGGTCACTTGTACAGAATTGTAATTATAACGTCGGTAAGTAAATTATAATACAATGCCGCGCCGGCGCGTGTTTGGTATTCACAAGATAAATAATACCGGCGTACGCCTCCGGAGTCAGCCGCGAGACGGACCGGAGAAGCGGAGGGGACGGACGAACGGGTCGTGCTGGGAAACAGAAGCGAGTGGTGAGAAGGGGCGAGGAGGCGGAAAACGGAGAAGTTGAGACTCACGGAGCAAAATACCCGAGTTCTCCGCGCTTCTGCGGTCAAAGAAGCTTGACCTCGGACCACCTCGAAATCACCTACGCGGAGTTTTCTGACCTTTGTCGAGAACGCCGCCGGGAAAAAATCTCGCGGTGGCTCGCCGGCGAAGAGAGTGTTCGGCATATGAAGGAAGTTTTGCGGTCGCGGAGCTACAGTATCCCGCAGTAGAAATCGTACGCGGAAATGGAACGCGTTTGTGATGATCATTGGTGCATTAGAGCATTATCATCGATCCCAGTAATGACTATCTCGAATTTGAGAAATTATAATAACACACTGTAATTTATCTCGAGCGTGAGAAGAAGTCCAACTCTGGGATTTGCTATATACGTTATGGAGCCCGCAGGATCTTAAATTCAACCGCGGCGAGACACAATATCAATGGCATCACATGAGCAATCAATTTCGGTACCATCGTGGAACTTTTCCCCTCTTTCTCTCTCTCTCTTTCTTTCTCTCTCTCTCTCTTCTCATCTCTGTAACTTATTCCTGTCCATTCCCTCGTAGCTTCGTTCTTTCTTCTTCTCGCGTGTCTCTAATGCCGAGACACATAAAGTCCAATATACGAACGAGTCAGCCGCACGATGACCATGACTCAAAAGTTCCCTCATCGCGTCGGGTAAATAACACCCACGTGACGGTGTCGCTTTCTTCCAGTCGGTGGCTAGATTACCCGGATGAGTTATGATAATTCCTGCCGGACGGCGATCAACGACGTCGAGCAATCAAACATGGCGCCCGGCCGAGCGTACCGAAACCCGCCAACGCTGGTCGGAGTAATATCTTGCGTCGCGAAATAATACGATGCTAGGCGTAAGCCTCTCCCGAGGGTCGGACACACCTGTCCTTTCGCACCTTCCTCCCGAGCGATTAATCTTTTTGCAGTCGAGACGACCTCTACTCATCTTGAGATCGTTAGGGGTGATTGATACATATCGGCAAAATTGATTGTTGTAAACAAGCATCCGGTATCCAATCTATATCATACTTTTCGAAATTACTAGCGTTTGATACGACGACGCAAATAACTTTAAGGCGATAATAATCACGACAGCTATTTCTGCATGTTCATATTACAAAAAAAAAAATTATGATAACGTTCTGAGAATAATTCCTGGTGGAATTCATGTAAAATCTAAACGAGAAAAAATTTTTGTATAAATTCACGGAAACAGTTTTATTCAATTGAAATCGTTTTTAAAGCAGCTTTGCGTCATCATTTAAAAGGCTGACGCTTAAACGCGGTATTCAGCGTAATTGTACTTGAAATCGAAATGACGATTGTGTCGAACATAGAATCGTAACGATTTGAAGGAAGGGGAACGACGGATGTACACCGCTGCGACAATAACAATTATTAACTTCATCTCAATAGCCGGAAATATAATGGCCGGTCCGAGAAATCGCGCCAATTGCCGATCCTCACGTCGTCCCGCATATATGCGCTCGTTAATCGTGCGCGCACACGTCGCGTTCGTGGAAACGGAAAAATAGCCTGGGAACAGCTTTGGGATCATTGCCGCGAACAATTCACCGTGCTACCATAAAATCAAAGCTAGTCCGGTTGTATGGCGGAAAGGGGTGGCAAAAGAGAAGATCGATCGAGTCGCGTCGGTGCAAGAAGGAGTCGGTCAGCCCGATAGAAACGTCGCCGGTGCGCGAGAGAAAGCGACAAGCCCCGATAGCCAATGGAACCGATGGAACCAATGCGCGTGTTGCCAGTTTATTCCTACCGGCCAATCGTGTTAAATCGCTTCGACCTCCTCCACCGTCTCCTCCAGCTCCTCCCGCGCTCCTGTGCATGCCGGCTCTTTCCCTCCTCCTCCTCCTCGTCTCTCTCCTCCTGTTCTGTTGGCCCTTCAGCTATGCCACGCATTACGCGAAAAACACGAGAGAAGAAAATAAGAGAAAGACGAAGATGTGGAGGAAGAAGAAGAGAAGGAAGAACAGGGCATCGAACAAGACCGAGGAGGCAATTTTATCGCGCGAGCAAACCAGACGAGAGAGGGGTGAACAGAGCGAAGGAGGACGCGGAGGTACCGTTTATAGGGAGGGAAAGAGCGGCG
>NW_017255933.1:797949-814374 GCF_001594055.1 Mycetomoellerius zeteki
GAGAGAAGAGTAGTCGAGAGAGAACGCTTACCTACTCCTCTTCTCGGAGCACCGTCGCGGTATTGCGCCGTCTCCGTCTTATCGATAATTGGAAAAAGGAGAAAAAAAGGAAGAAGCCTGCCTGCCAGGGGTAGAGAAGCGACGACGACAAGAAGAAGGAGAACGAGGAGGAGTAGGAGGAGGTGGAGGAGGATGAAGAGGAGGAAAAGGAGGAGGAGGACGACAACGACGACGACGACGACGACGACGACGACGATGACGACGACAAACTAGAAGAAAACGACGACGACCACGCCGGTGCCTGCAGCCAACCCCCTCGAACTCCTCTTCGGCATGTCTCCTTCGTCCCCTCTCCCCTTTCCTGCCGTGTGCCGACCGTCCCGATGTCTCGCGCGACCATCCTTCTTTCTCACCGATTCCCGATGCGCGATCCATCCTCCTTTCTCGGATACTTTCAGTGCGCTGCCCGTCTTCCTTTCTCGCCGAGCCTCCTTCTCCGCGGGGCTATTCCACCTCTCCGTTCTCTCCTCCTGCCCGCCGGATGGAGGTCCACGGAGGTCGGAGGTAGAGAGGAAGCGAAACCCGGTGGAGGTGGACGGCACTTCATGGAGGTAGAGAGGACGAGGAGGAGGAGATGGTGGCGGCGATCGCACGGTTGGGAGGGGAAGCCTATCTAGAAGTGGAGGGGAGAGGGAAGCTACAAGGCACGGTTGGAGCGGAGTAATGGAAGCTGGAGTAGATATTGTATGGCATTACCGGACGAACTTTCCGCGGCGAACATTGCGATATTGGTTTCGAAGAGCGCAGCCGAAGCAGCCCGGATGAAATTGGCCTACGATGCTCTTTTTCGTATCAACCACTTTTGCAATGATAGTAGGACTCGTGACGCGTCAAGTATCCGGAAATGCAATATTATTTAATAGCTGGACCAAAACTTGTAGAAGTCATGGAAAAAATTTAATAATCCATTTTAATTCAACTGATATAAAAAATTAATTTTATTTAAACTAAATTATTTTTTTATTTGATATTTTTGTCTCTTTTAGTATATAATTGTTCGAAATTAAATAAATTACATTATAATAAAAATACGAATTAATTTTCTCTTTCTACCGATTTTAAAAGTAAAAAATGTATGTAAAAAATTGCATTACTTCTAAATGTCGGTGATCTATATGTCACATAAGAATGTACACTTCGTATGTTTCAATTAGAATTTTACATTATATGTACACATAATTAGTCTCATCATCCATCATAAATAAAAATTAGTTTTCGTGTCAAATATATCTACTATAATTACATGTTATTCACACTGATTCTCTTTGTAAAAAAAAATATGTTGTCATGCACTATGCAATTCTTCAATAAGCAATTATTATTTAAGGCATTTAAACAATTAAAGAAGCACACAACGTAAAGAATTGCAAAAACACTGGAAAGAAATACCATTTGCTCGCTTTGCAAACAATGAAAGTCACGTATTGGCAGTCGAACATGGAACAATCATTACAATAACCGAAGAAAAGAAGCAGAATTACACACAAAAGCATATTGAAACTCTGTATTCATTACACAACAATGTATTCCATAAATATCATTTCTTATAAAAATATCAGTTTCTCAAAATTTCCCATAGGCTGCGTTCAGCACAGAAAGCAGCTTTGCAACTGTTGTAAAATTTTTCAACATGATTGGTTTATACATTTAGATTCATAAGGAATCAAAAGCAAGAATTAATCGTATTGAAGAATTTTACAACAGTTGCAAAGCTGCTTTCTCTACTGAACACAGCCATAGTGTTTGCAGTAGTACTTTTATTTTTTATCAAGACATTTTTTATTTCTATAAAAGAATTTGTAAAAATAATGATTTCGACATAAATAATAATTAAATGAATAATAATTGTAATGTTACTTGCATTCCTTGATAGATCTCATTATGTTTATAGTGTTTATTGGAAAATGTAAGATTTTCCCCACTTCCAATACTAAAAAATCTCTCTTACATTTTCCAAATAAACTCTATAAACATAATAAGATCTACCGAGAGATACAAGTAACACTATAATTATTATTTGTTGAAAACATATTTTGTTTTTACAAATTCTTTATATAATATATGAACAAAAAATGTCTTGATAAACAATAAAAGTTATACTGCAGATATTTTAAATTATCAATAGACTGAATGCACATCGAGTGTGTTAATAGTTTAGAGATAACTGATATTAATGGGGCTTAATGTGATCTAATATTTCGTATCATATATTGATTCAGAACAGAAAGACAAGAATCATAGAGATATATTGCATAGTGATATCGTTGATATCGAAGTTTAATATTTACTGCGACATGGTGATACTTTTAATGAAATCAAATTGCTCGTGAAGATGTAACATTGTCCGGACAAAAAATTTTATTGCGGTCTATTAAAGGGTAAGCACCGGTTGCAAATGTAATAAATAATTCATCGAACGAATGCGACGTGAAGTTTTAATTGATGATGATGATAATGGGGCAAGTTACACGTGTTTTCAAGTAATAAAGTATCAACTAATGGTATCCTTGATGCAGAGTAACGATGAAATCAAGTGATCGAGTACAATTTGAAGGTCTGTGCTATAACAGAAAATTGACCGTTTTACAGGTTGCCCGTTCCGCATTAAAAACTGCATTATGTACTATCTCGACGAATGGGTATAATTATATGCAAATTACCCAATTAGTTTTGCTTGACATATTTGCGGTACTTGTTAATTTCATCATCGCTCAGTAACAAACTACAAAGATTATGATTTTGTACATCATGTATTTATTTTTTAGATGATCTCGTTCATCGATTGTGTTCTATTACGAACAACTGTAAGTGATAATTCGAGATGTCTGAAGTGTTACATTATTATCGTTTGCAATACATATGACAACGATTAAGCTAATACCGTTTCTAAAATTGCCGTTGTACCTGCTCGCCTTAGCGAGCGGAAGAAGAAGTGAGAAAGAGAAAAAAGAAAAATAAAGTCGGTGACAATCGAGTCAACAACCTGCGGGCGTTCCGGCCATTGTTTCCTTAGTCGTTGCGTAGAACAAATGATATTTCGAGAGGAAACAATGGCGCTTCGTATTCGAAGTATCGCTCTGGTTCGTGGAAAACATCAAACCATCTGTTACTGATATCCGACAGAAATTTCCGTTTTCTGAATGTAATTGAAGGAGGTCAGAGAACTTCGTATGAAGAGATACTACATGATTTAAAACCCAAACAAGTTATTTTCAAATTTTTAGATAAATATTTTGTCATTGCAATAAACGACAAAATTTTCATATTATTATAGATCATTTTGCTAAAACAATAAATCGATGAAAGTTGTTAATCAACATCTAAAAATTTTTTTATTTTTAGCGGAAATTCAATTTAGTTTATTGATTATTACTCAAATATTTTGTGGATATTTCTTGAGCACATTTTTTGACTATAAATATGATAATCGTTGTTACGTCATATACGGAGAACAATGAGTAAGTAGCTTAGGCGCACACACATTTCTTCGTTTATGCAAAGTAGCTTCTGAAGGAAGACGATTGCTATCTTCACGCTTCATATGCCTTAATTGGGCGTTGTCGGATGACGGAATTAATTTGCGATCGGCAAGCTGAGTGGCTAACGAGAGAATAGACTATCTTTCTTTTATGCATCGATGAAAATCTACCAGAAATTAATATATTGAATGGTGCTTTTGGAATTACTTTATATGATTAAATTATGATAATGGACGAGTTCGTTAGGTTGTTATAAACTTCATATATTGTCCGCTCCCGATTGATTACTTAATAACACTACTAAATATTTATTATCATGCGCTCTCGTCACGCTTTTTATGGTGAAATACCTTCGATATACCGAACTGATATTGTAATCACTCTCAACGCATATTATCTTATTATGGGTCAGTACACATCTCCAAGGTTCGTGGTATCTCGAATTATAATATAAACAAAAGAATTTTATTATACTAAGATTATTTCAGGGCTACAATTCTATTTACAACTATCAAGGCAACTATCGAAATTTTTTACAATACGATTTTCGAGCGGTGGTGAGCGTTAAACGTCTCTCTCAAGTATCTTTTTATAATGAAATATATAACGGGTGCAAAGGAAAGTGCCGCCACATTATTCATCGCAACCGTGAAGTCTGACAGTTGCCGAGAACTTTCCAGCTCAAAATCGATGTCACGGCCGTAGTACCTCGATCTACCGCAACGTTGTCGAAGAAGGGAATAAATAGGAAGTAAAAAAAAAAGAGAAGCATTGTATCTATTCTTTCGGAATCGAACTGAACAGACGTACATTGACCGTTTAGTACATGGATGTAAGATAGAAAGCTGCAATAATAACAGGAAAGCAACACGGTCAAACAGATATATCGTATATATTCATAGACATCCGCGGTTGGATAGATCTCAAAACAGTGTGGATCTTCAATCGACGATCTTTTCGCTTTGTTATACTCGCCCCAACGTTTCAAACACTGAAAATGTTTCATGTGGCATAGCTGTACATATGATGTCTACGTGAATGTCGAATAAGATAGTGTATTTCCGTGATCACTTGAAATTAAGCAATGCAAATATCGCGATCAATCGCTTTCCAAAACAGACTGAAAATTCATCCTAATTAATACGAGAATTATTGTATATCTAACACAAGCCTGTCTAATTTGAACTCCGGAGCCAAAACGCAAAGCCATCGACGCAAAATAATTCAAAATAAAATTTTAGGAACTGTAAAGTATTGATAAGCGTCACTCAGATGCGTATTGACACTTTATAGTCCCCGAAATCTTATCTACATTAAATTTTTTGCGTCGATGGCTTTGCGTTTTCGCTCCGGAGCTTAAATTGGACAGGCCTGATCTAACATATCAAAATTACATGAAGATAATAGCAAATAATAATATTTGTGCATTAAGAAATTTGTTATTGCTGTTCGACAAATAGAGTTCGTCCCTGATGACACTCGAGTCTCCGGTTCTTCGAATATAATCAGACATAACTCATCGACGGTCTATTAAATCTTCGTAGTCTCTACGTTAATGGAAATAGAGAAAGTCTCGCGTAAATTCAGCGGCTTTGCAAAGTTTGCCGCCGACCAAGACGCGGAGTGCGTAAGAATTGCCAGGAACAGTGATTAGAATCACTCGCCGCGTTTCGGACCAGCGACCAAGATCGTCCACGCGTGGAGGACTCAGCTGCTTGCCAGGCCGCAATTACAATACGTCGGAACCCCCCTCGTGTTCTTCCCCTCTCCCCACCATTTGCTACTATACCACCAGCTCACTAACTCAACTGCCGCCAAGCACCGACACACCTTTGCCAGCGTGAGAGAAAGAGAGAGGGGAGGGAGAGAGAGAAAGAGAGAGAGGGGAGGAAGGGGGGAGAGAGAGAGAGAGAGAGAGAGAGAGAGAGAGATTCACTAACACCTACACATATGCCTCGTTCCTCGTGCACATCTCATTAACTCCACTGTTTCAACCTGACGAGGTATCGCCGACTATCAACCAGGCATCGACTTCGACGTAGGAAGTGATTCACGGTTCACCGTGCATCATTTCACGCGAATTCGACTGCTGCTTGCTGCATGCATACGTTAAATATGTACGCAGATCTGTGCGTTTCGTAATTTTCCATTGAACTCTTCTCCATTGAAGGCGCGGACCTTTACGTTGCATCGACTTGAAGAGGTGATTACGATAATTCTTTTAACAGATAATTCTATATTTATTTCATAAAAAATAGTGCAACTTGTGTGCTAACATTATTTAAATTTAAATTA
This sequence comes from Mycetomoellerius zeteki, assembly GCF_001594055.1. Lineage (NCBI taxonomy): Eukaryota > Metazoa > Arthropoda > Insecta > Hymenoptera > Formicidae > Mycetomoellerius > Mycetomoellerius zeteki. Next base: position 803,784 of record NW_017255933.1, read on the forward strand.
TTCATAGAATTAAATTCATAATGAATTATAAACTTTAATTATGTCAATATTATTAAAAAAGTATTATAGTAAAATTTGATTACATCTATTTTTTAAATTAATTTGCATTCACAAACGTATGCGTTGAGTTATATCGGATCAATTAATTGTGTGCTATTGACATATTATTCTTAAATTATGTGAAATTTCCAAGAAATAATAACATTTTGCGTCTATCTCATTGATATTTTATCATTATACATCGTACAGCTCCTCACAATTATGATTTTATAAAGTATAAATCTACAGTAATAATTACTTAATTCTCAAGGCCGTTATAGAATATGTTATACAAGCACCGTGGAACCAATTAGGATGAAAATTTCGATGAATTATAATTCACATTTAACGTACCATGGTAGTTAATCGCATGGATTAAATTCACCATCGAGTCATTATACCGCGGCAAAGTCTCGAGTTTGATGTTTAGATGAAAACACAACGCGTTCACGTGAGTCGTCGCGCTCTGCCAGAGGAGAGCCACCTTGCAGCCCCCGATCCTAATTGTCTACGGAGCCAGGTGGGCCTTCCAGTCCCTTCCTGTCCGTTCATCAAACTGTCATTGGACGATGTCAGCCTTAAGAGAGCGAAAGGGCCCAACGCAACACACACACGCCACAAGTCCCTTCTTGAAAATCGAATTATCGTCAAACGCGGTCATTAGACACGCGTGAGTGGCTACGAACAAAATACCAATAATTCTTGTATTTTGTTCCAGCACCGGAAGCTAATGGATCATTTACATGGTACGTACTTGAATTCATTTCAATTGTGGGAAAAATGTTGGTATTTCCTTTCTCTCTCTCTCTCTCTCTCTCTCTCTCTCTCTCTCTCTCTCTCTCTCTCTCTGTTGTATCTATATTTTAAAATGCGTCCAAGGTAAGAGAAAAATACTTACTTGTTTCTTCATTCATTAAAAGATCATTCTTTTATTTCAAAAGTGATATAACTCAAAAATTAGGTTTTTCAGCAAAGAAAAAAAACTATTTCAATTTAATAGAGCATTATTAACTAATTAAATAATATCAACAAGAAAAATATACTCTTAGAAACATGATCAAATATCATTTTTGTCATTTTTTTTTATTATTTTTTATTTGGCGAACGGACTATGAAGCTAAATTAATTTATTTTTGATGATTGTGATAGTCATCTTTATCTAATTCATTCATGGTAATAAGTCGAAAATTACATTTTTTAATTGTGTCACTTTTGAGGTAAAGAAATAAATTGTAACATAAATTTACACTTAATCTTCAAATTATAACTAAAATTAGGAGCAGCATATAATATTATATCTCCTGTATAAAGTATTACGAATAACTTTCAATATTTGATATATATGACCTATAAAACGTTAATTATGATTACAAATTGCCACGTATGCAGCAGTCAAATCGAAATACGAAACATCATTTTCACGTACACGTAAATAAAATTTATTCATACAGAGTATGGAGAGAAAGAGAGAGAGAGAGAGAGAGAGAGAGAGAGAGAGAGAGATCCACACACACTTACGCTAGAATCTAAGCGCGTACATTCATCAAAGAATAATATACGATATTAAAGACAATTTAAACCACTTTCATATTCATTTTTAGTGATAACTCACCAACATCGCTCTTTAATTATTTTCGTACCGTGGGTAACATAAATCGCGAATAGGTGCAATTTCCTGCGAATACAGTGGCCATGAAAGAATCGTGTCGGTTTTGATGGCATCACCGGGACGCGCGTTACCTGCCATCTTAGCTTCTTTCCATTCGTTACTTCCTTTCGATTATCTCGCACCGTCCTCTATTAATCAGACCCGACAGTCGGTGCTCGCTCTTAATTACTTAGCGAGAGCTCAAAGCTTGCGTACGTAGATTGACCATAAAGATGACTCGGGTATGCTCGATTCTTCGATGGTACCGACAATAAAAGCGCCGACTAAGCCGCAGATACACAAGGAAAGGACGAGCAGTTTTAACTGGCCGTTAAAACTCGATGTATCGCGCGCGACGCCATTAAGGGCATTTAATCGAAACGCGAACATACAGGAATTATTTTTGCCCCGACCTGCTTTTTTCACCTGTCATCGACCGTAATGACGCTAATGGACTCTGGAAGGATCAATTACGTTAGTTACATTTTTTCCTAATATTTGCTCACTCGAAGCAGATTTTATTCTGCTCAACGCGTGTATGTACAAAACCAACTCACATCTCTCTATCAATCATTAATTAACCATTATCTAGTTTATTAAATATATCATAAATTATTTTTAATATTATGCTATTATAAAATTGTTCATATTTTAAAACTTTATTCGATATGCAGTTAAACATTATTAATCATGCTGGTCTGTCCAAATTTATATATACAATATGCATACAATATGATTAAGAAGTTCTAAAAAATAAAAAATAAAAAATTTCATAAAAAAGAGCTTATAATAATAGACAGTCATCAAAAATATCAGAAAAAAATTTTTAAATAAGATATTAGTACGAAAATCAATAAATAACATTTATAGTCAAATAGACCCGAACAGACTACAGCAGGATTAAAAAATAAATAAAAATGAAAGAGATGTGTTATCATAACGTTTGTAAATACTCTTAAGACGTATTTTCTCGTTCGTTTGCACGAGGATCGACGCTTTCACACGGATGGACCTTCGCACGTGTGTGCACGCACGCGTGTGTGTAAAGTACGTTGAAAAGACTGCGTCTGATTTAAGACCCAAGCCTACCGACGGAATACCACTAGATATTAGGAACGTTCGCTCGGCGAACGAAGCTATAGACAGTCATATCCGGCGGGCACCGGCAATTAATAACTCGCCAGGGCCTATTAATGCTATTGTTCAGAGACGCGTGACGAAAGTGCGTCTGTGTGAGTGCGTCAGCCGCGTGCGCCTGCTATCGGCACTCGACAACGGACGTGTGTATGTACCTACGAGCCGTGCACGTAAGTTAAGGTACAGACCATTTCAAAGTGAGGGCGAGACACTCGCAAACAGGTGCTCCCACCTCGTGTCCGCCTGTAATCGGCAGGCCCGATCTGCCGATCGATCGAATCGCGCCACCCGGTGTGAGGGGAAGCCCGCGCTCTTGGAAGAATAAAATGAGATTTTAATCAACTTTTCGTATGCTCACGCACAGCTGGAACGCCTTTTAGTACATAGCTCCCGTTCATAACGTATATTTCGTAGGAGTTGAGCACCAAGAATACGATTCGCATTAGCATCACGATCAGTAGTACTTCTCATTGATAAGAAAATCTTTGAAACAATATTTATTTCAAAGCCATCTCGAATCAACATGATTTAAAAAAAAAAGAAAAAACTATATTATTGTATATATGTATTAAATATTTGTAACACAATATAACAGAAACTAGATATTTTATTTTCAGAGAGATTAAGAGAGGTGGCTTAACATTTATTAAATACATATTATTAAAAAATAGTGAAACATTACATGTATTTCGTGGAGAACCTATATTTTAATCATCCTAAATTTTTATCATATATTTGCCTTCTGCGTCGACGAAGACTTCCTAGTTGAAGACCGCGGCCGAGAACTGGAGCACGAATAACCGGGCGTACCGATCGCGTTGGAGCGCGTCGCGAAATCTCTGATATATCGGTGCGAAGAATCGAAGCCGTGAAATTTATTTGCCGCGCGGCGGTACGTCGGGTGCGACCACTGTGCCATGAAGGTAATAATAACGATACGCTATATGTACATATGTGGAGAACGGTAGCCGTCAGCAGGCACACAATGCCCAACGACGCACACAAGCCTTCCTCCCGTCTTGTCCGAGTCTCATTACTTCGTTTGCGTTACACTATCCGGTATACCGGTCGATGCTATCTGTCGTCAGTATATCGGCTACGAGGGTCGCTTCGAATTTTTACCACGGCTTGATAGATCGCTTCAGTATGAGCGAAGCGCTACTTTTTGCCTTCCTCTTCGATAGCCGCGACGGAACAGTCGTGACCGAAAGAAGGAGGCGAGCAGGGGGCAAGTTCTCTCCCCTATCCTCGGTGGGTATATATACGTTTATGCTAATTTGTAGTTAGCTTACGTACGTTCTCGTATCTCTACCTTTGATGCGTGCACGGTACGTGCCAACGATAGGGCGACTCGTGGAAACCGGTTTCCGTCTTCCGAAATCGCACGAAATGCGATTTATTTTCCCTTTGTCGACTATTTGCAAACAGTCGGCGATTTGGCACCCGCTGATTTCGAGCCTTTAAATGTTCAAAGAATGCATGACAATCGCGTGGAACATTACTGAGATATATTAGAGATTAGAGGTTGTGTCACTAGCACTCAGAATTTTTCGATGCTCGAAAATAGTTCGGGTTTCAGTTGTGGAGTACGGAGAGAATTATCTTGAATTGGACAATATAAAATTATTATATACAGGATGTGCTGTAAATAGTGGTACAATTGAAAAAATGGTGATTCTACGTAAAAAAGTAAGTCAAAAATATAGAATAAAATTTTTTCATATGAGGCTTCATTTTCGGGCAGCATTTTAAACAATTTATAAAGTAATAAAATTCAATTTATAAAGTAATAAAATTCCAGGCGAATATTTGAAGTCGATTTTCTCGAAAACAAAGCTTTGTAGAAATAATTTTATTCTATACATTTTCAACTTATTTATGCATATAGAATCACCTCCTTTCTGATTGTACCATCATTACGGAACACAATGTATATAAAGTTAAAAGCACGATTGTCATTTTCTTACAAAAATTTAATATTAATTGCAAATAAATGAGCTTCTTTTTTTTACTTAAAAATCGGTCTTCTTTTTATTAGCTACTTTTAAATAAATGACGAGCACTGAGTTATTTTTGTAGTAGTTAAAGATAGCGCATGTGAATCGTTTCTCGTAACTTCGAGATTTCTTTTCAAATGGAAATTGCCGATTACCGTCTCAATGACAGAGGTTTCCATGATTTTATACATGATTTTCCCTTTATATCTTCGAATGTTATCGTCAGTTTAATATTTACGAGTTTTGTCAACTTGTAGATATGCAAATTTAAATGCAAACTAACTCTTTCAGAAGTTAAGTTATATTATAGCATATTTCTTCGAAAAGGAACAAAGGCGTTTCAATATTCTTGTTTTATCACAAATCGGTAAGAAATTAATACGAAGGAACTCAATCTATCATTGAAATTGCTAATAAAGGAGACGCAAATGTCCGCACTATATCGTTTTCTTCGTCTATACTGCTATATGCGCATTTACGGATCGCAGGCAGATTAATAGCCCGTGGAAGGACGAAACCGAGGCGCACGTTGCTTCTGAATCAAGATCGTAAAATCCCTGGCTTCCGTTCACACCAAACGGCCCTCCGAACTCGATTTTTCTCTCTATCTCTATCTTCCCCCTTCCCCTTCCTATCTTGCTCGTATAAGCGCGTGAGGAACCAATAAATCTGGATCCGGTCGCCCGGATCATGTGTGCGGCTACTAAGGCGCTTTACACATTATCTCTTGCCCCCTCTCTGTCTTTCTTTCCGTTTCTTGATCGCGTATTCCCTCCTCTCGTCCTTCCTTCCTTCGGTACAGTTCCCATCGAACTTCCTCGTGCGTCTCTCCGGCCCGCAACAGAGAACTCAAATCTAACTTATTTACATATCTCCGGCGATGGTGGTGAATTACCATATTTACGCGTGTATACATATATATAGATATATACGTACTCGGGTGGCACATACGTGCCAATGCATATGGGAGCCAAAGACGGACATCAAGACAGGCGCGTAGGTAGGGGAGTTAGAAGGGACAGAGGGGGAAAGACTCCTGGTGCCCGATAAAAACCCTCGTATAGAGGTATACCTCCTGTGTGCAAAGGCGGATCGTATGACACATACGGCATACGTGGCGAGAAAAAAAAGACAAGAGGGCTATGTCTGCGTGCATGCGTATGTGCGTGTGCACTCGGCTGTGTGCGTACCAGCGTGTGCACGAGATACCCCTCCTTTATTGGGCCAGGTGGAGGGGCCACGCCAAGGTCGAGCCTGGTTCTCTGTCTTTCGATCGTTAGAAAGGGTTGTGGATCGATGAACATGGATTAGCATTGCATTACGATTATGTCCGTATCTTGAAACATTTGTGGCCATCGCGATGTGAACTTGATGCCTTTACGGTGTGGCAAGTATACGATATTTTGTAACGCAAAGTTCTTCTAATATGTGAGAAAAAAACAATTTACTTATTATAAACAGTAACGGTAATTAATAATATCATCGATATTATTGATTATATGCACCATCGTCGGTATTATTATCTTAAATGTGTTAGATTTGTTATATATCATTAAATTAATAAGTATATAAAAATTTAATAAGATATGAGCTCGTGATCAATGGCTTAGACGGCTTAGAAATGTTTGCGCGTGCAAAGCGTGAGTCTGTGAGTGATGGTACATTGCCCTAGAAAATATCGAAGAAAGAGACCATAAAAGTCGATTAAGATCGCCTTGCGCGGCATACGTCGAAGTCGAGGCGGAGGTTTTCAACGGAAAGCTTACAGCATTTCAGGTAGTTTTGTGGCTGACACCTTTGCTCGTTGACCTGGATCAATTCTGGAAATCAAGATCCAGGAAAATTGTGTGCAGGTAGCATATAGACGGTGATTCATTGGGCGGAAAAGCATTACTAGCTAACTAGGAAAATGGATACAATACTTTCGAAAATCTTGCCATAATAATATCTAATCTAGATTACCCATTACATCATTCAATAATTATCGATTTATCAATTTAAATATATTTTTCTCATATAAATTATTTTGTCAAATTCATAAATGAATGAAATGACGGTTTTGTAAGACATGCAAAACAAAAAAGTATTATTATTATATAAAAGTTCACCACGTTTGCGAAAGTAAAGAAAAGCGTGATTATTTGAAATGATCATTTAAAGATAAAAAAAAGTCGACATGAGTCAATGAGTTCACAGTTCGACACGCAAAACATAAAAGTATTAATTACTGTATAAAAATGCGTGACGTTCGCGAAAGTAAAGAAAAACATGATTATTTGATGTAACCGTTTAAAAAGTAGATAAAAGTCGGCGCGAATCAATGTTCGGAGTCAATGTCCAAACGCCAAAGTCGGAATGTTTTCTTCACTTTCGAAACCGACACTTTTGCTCGTTGACCCGGATCAACCCTGGAAATCAAGATCGAGAAAAGTTGAACGCAGGTAGTATAAAAATGGGCGATTGTCCATTGTGTGCGTGGAAAAGCACGTATATCGGTGGAAAAGAAGTTACGTGTGTCATGTACGGAAAACGATACGCATTCAGCGCCCGGCGCTCTTCCTCGTCCACGGGGTGTCCTAGAATTGGAAACGTGAGACGCGAGCTCGTGGATGCGACAAACGTGACAGGTAGAAACACTCCGGCAGCTAAGAAAAACCTCTTTCTTCCCCCAGAGACTGCTAGACAGTGCATTCAGCGCGATTGGTTCCGTTCCATTTTTCACACCGATTGAAGAACGCATCAACAAATAAAGATATATTCAGTATTCATTTGTATTCTTGTGATCCTTAGATATTTTCAGTAAATACACACGCTGTCATCTATAACGTAATTTATAAAGCTAGATATTTTAATAAATAACTTTTCTCCGTATAAAATAAAATTTAATTCAGATTAAAAATTTTAATGTAAAAACAATTTTGTTATACAACAGATAGTACTCAATTTTCTGTTATTCTATAATCGCAGGGTTGTATCTAACAATGAAGTTTCAGACACCTGACATGTTGGAGCTTCCACTCGAAAATCTCAAACTCAGAAGCGATTGGGAACACAACGAGAATGAAAATACATTAAGATTTCCACAAAGGGAAAAAAGCGGGATTATTCACCGTAGATCGGGTACAAAAGTATTAGCACCATTTTGCTCCCTTAATATATTATTTCTACGTCGAGGACCTTCTCAGGCCCCTTCGTCCATAGCCTTTCAATAGACAGTCATATGCATACCTATGAGAAGACGAGACGAGAGGGTGAGGAGGATGTACCGATACCCGAATTTCTTTCGATCGACCGGTCGGGAGACGGTCGTCTCTATCGCGAGTGTGCACGCGGGATGCAAATTTCTCCGTATGCAAATCGTGCATCGGGAAGTATGCAAATGCTCTGAACATGTGCGCCCCGTCTTTTTCGAACCCTTTTCCGCCCAGCACGCCGAAGATGATCGGGAACGCGCCTGATATTTGCATATCTTGGATATTTCCTCATTGTGTATCGGGACTATTGTACCGTGGGTTCCTCCGTTCCGGGATGGGACGCGGAATCTTACGTACACGATGGATCCAAGCCATTAATCCGAATATCTCATTGAATCGAACCGGTGCTAGGATTGACAGATTGCCTCGAGTGTTCCCAGGATCGCTGTTTCCGGCTTCTTAATGTTTTCCCGACCGACCGTATGCTCGCAGATGTTTTCGCGCATCAATTAAATATTGAGCATCCTTATATTTTTTCGCGTCGAAAAATTCGCAAGTTATAAGAAAAAAAATATTAAATTGATTTATTCTTATTGGGCCATATTATTAATTTATTATTAATTTATTTTTTTTAAATATTAAAGTTACAAAGAAATTATTTTTTAAAACTTTTTACCTATCTAATGTAAGTAGATTTCTGTTAATTATCCACGTTTATACAATCAGTAGATATGTTAATATTACTAAGTCTACAACAGACATAATAATAGGTATCGAACAAGTTGCTCAAAGTGTTAATGTAGTTGACAGTTGACTAATTGAAGATGCACCGAGCGAACATAAATAAGATAAAAGAAAATTTAGCGAACGTGAGAAAGGGGCACGGTCGCCTTAGCATATCGAAATTACAACATAATCGAGAGCGTATCGAAATCAAGGGCCAGAGCACAGGGTATATTATACTCATAATACGATCGTACCGGAGATGTTATTGTCTGAAACCAGTCTGGAACGATCTCTAACTCTTTTGCATACTCGCTCCGCGATTCGTAATTATTGGTCCATGCGCATTGATTATTAAACAGCTTATTATACGCGTTTCGCTCTCGGTGTTTTCGACGGTGTCCTGTCTGAATATATGTCATCGCGATTGAGGGGGGGACAGCCTAGAAAAACCGCCAGGTGCTCGCAAGTATGAAATCAATTTGGATAAGAAACACTGCGAGAAGGAGCAAGTTTTGCTCGCAAGTCCCAAAGCCCAACGGGCGCGCATCTGGAATTTTTTCGTAATAGCATTTGCATATCGATCATCCGGTGCAATAAATCTGCTTGTAAGCTGTTTTAGATTTTACACCTTACCGCCCTTAGATTATGGTACGATAACATGTTCAACACTGAAAGTTACAGTATAATAATGTGTAAAAAGCTATACTCACTAAATTATGTTTTATCCTCGCTCACGTCGTAAACAATACGTAAAATGTGTATATCGATAACAATGTATAACAGTGCTTGTTTACAACGTTTACGGCAACAGATATTTCCGATGATGCATCATCCGTTGCCGCTCTCGGACACGCAATGTGCAGCGATGCAGCGACGCGGCAGTGGCGCGGCGGCGTCATGGAGGCACAACGCGATCGTTTTGCAATGTTGCTGAAATAATTGCTCGAAAACGGTAGCGCGCGAGTGTGGAGTGCGCGGAGGCTACGGCCGCCCGGGAGAGATAGATGCTAAATTCCTCTTTGCTCCGAATTAATCTCGGCCGGAATGTAACTCCCACACCCAACTACCCCATTGCCCCCGTGGACGTCGCGCCATGGCGGACTTTCATCACAAATGGCTTCTAGAAGGGATGCAATTGTCCGCGTCGTCGAGTCGATGTGCATACGATGCACGTTTTCGCGTCACCAACAAGAGAGATAGATAGATAGATATCACTATTCAAAGAGTGAGAGAGAGAGAGAGAGAGGGGGGGAGGGAAAGAGAAAGAGAGACGAGTGCAAATGTAGCGCCGCGTTGCGCTCCGATCAAATCATTCATTTGTGTTCTCCGCGTATAGCATTGTATAACGATTGTATAACGCGTATCAAGTCAGGCCAAACGTGTTGTTTGCACCGTAATTATTTTACGTTGCGCAATGTGATCGTTTACCGGCGTTGTTTGGGGAATACATCGCGACGCGATACAAATACATGTACTACTCGGCAGTTTGATAATACCTGATCGGAAAGACGCATCCCGCCAATGGCGCAACGTTCACAGAGTCGTTCTTATGAGTTGTATGTAACATTTGTCGTCTATACGATCGTTGCGTAACCACGCTGATAGCGATCATTTTAAGATATTAGTCGCGTTTTACGTTTAAATGCCTTGTGGCGGAACTTGAGATTGCAACTTGAGATACAACACATTCACAAAAGTAATGCGTTACGCTAACAAATTTGTTACATAATGATATATATTAGAATTTTGAGATATGTATAATATAAACCACTGATTATTCTTATAACCATGGCTGCAATAATAAATTTTGTGTGAAATATCTTTCATAATAGCAATATGTTTGTAGGGAA
>NW_017255933.1:814419-819408 GCF_001594055.1 Mycetomoellerius zeteki
CACTGAGAAAAATGGTCTAGTTGGATTAAATAGTAATTCTAGTGGAAAATGGACGAATCAGAATTTTCTGGTTAAATCTATCAGAATTCTAATTGAGATAACAAGAATTCTGATTGATATAATTATTCTGATAAAAATAAAAATTTTAGTAGATTTTACCAAAAATGTATCAACCAGAATTCCGGTTATCTCAACTAGAATTCTAATAAATTTTCAATCAAAAAAGTTTTTTCAATGATATATATGTATATTTGCTACATATAATTTATTTTTTCATACGATATAATTTTCTTCAACGGATTATCTCAAACGCTAACTCATACGTACGCGTATGCAAAGTAATCTTATTAATTATGCAGGGAGATGAAACTCAGCATTACGTCCATGACGAGAAATCTTAATGACAATCGGCGAATAAGTTGCCGATTGGGCGCGGTGTTCCTGCAATTTTCTGGGGCAATGAAGGGCCAGAGCTTGATCCGCCGTATGCAAATATAAAATCGTCGAATAACAATTCCTATGTTTATTAATAGTAACTGCTCTTTCCCATAGACTGTTGGTGACTCGAATAAACCGGCTAGGCGACTCTATGAGGGCTAACCCCTTTGCGAATTATTTCAAGACAGTCCGAGTTGATTTTTGGACGCAACATCTTCAAATAAGTTGTGAGCGAACGAAATTATAATACAAATTATTTAGAAATATAAGTAAAATATTTAATTACATTGTTAAATAACCTTAAAATAATAATTATTATTCCAATAACGTATCTTTTATAATATAAAAGTTATTGTATGTTATAAAAATTTCCTTTTGTTATAAGTAAGGTCAAATCAAAACTTCGAGCGATTGATACAATTGTCGAACACGGTACCATTCGATCTCACATACACAATTGTAGAGCATATAATAGCGTATTACATTCGCGAATACATTCAGCTAATGAATTATATTTCCGTCATACAATAATACATATGGAACTTAAACGCGATCTCTTAAGAAATGTCTTAATTAATCCTCAGAAGCGTTTATAGCAAATTACTTCTTGCGGCGGTAATTAGGTAAAATTACAACGTTCGCGTTGCACAATAAAGTAGAACAGACGGCATGAGAACTACGTTGATGCAAGAACGGCCGCTTTAGTTTTGCTTATCATTTGCTGCGTGGAAACAAAATCTTATGTTCAAAGCATACATGCCTTAATTGAAATAACGCATTCTTAGCTTCAAGATTTTTCATAATAATTGAAATAAGCGTGTAATTGATTCATGGATTAATATACCTATTTGTGCCTTATTCATAATTATGTGTTGTTGCTATTAAAATGATAAATACATATGTAGTGGATATCCTTGATTTAATAAAGGATAATTAAAATCCAATAAGTCTTATAACGTAATATAGAGTATTTATACATTTTTCCCAATTTAACATCAATTAACATTGACGTTGATTGATTATTTATAAAATCGTAATTCTCGGAGAGAATATAAAGAGGACGTTTTGCGTTTTGAACACAGGAAACGATATTGCCGATTGTACACTGTCAAAATTTCTTCGTATTGTTGAAGGAAATTGACACGCAATTGCGTGTTTGTTGCGTGCGTTCGATTGTTTATCACACGTATGCATGGTAAATACTATAAATACGCACCGTAAGCACTTTCAAATTTTGACATCTTTGTAAATCCCAATCGTATTTATAGCAAAATGATTCAAAATATTTCAGGAGAGAATTGTTAAATAAAGATATAAGCATCTTCAAAAAATACAAGCATCTTTAAATTCGCTATAATATAAATAAATATTGGATCAGTATATCATTATTTACTTTTATTTAATTATAAATAAATAATTATTGTATTATTCGCGCTTCACAGTTTCCGAACGTCATTCAGCAGTAAACATTTTTCAATACATCAACATATTTATTATCACAGGTTCGATACTCTCGTTTATTATTATGTATTGTACAGTGATTACGCGAAATTCCGGGAATTATGGTGCGCTATCGTATGTAATCGACTATTCCTTGTATGACTCGACCCGAGTGTTGAGTGTCGCCACGTACGGCGAAATACGATCCCCTGGACGTTCCTGGCCTACATTGCCACTCATTATGTGATCGAAAGTGAACGCTTAACCCTCGCCTCAAGAGGACAATATTGAACAATAGATTGTAGAACTGACATATATTATGTCGGACAGTGTCGGGTGTAAATCACCAGTAGCATATATAGCGATCTCAACTTGCAAGTCATATAAAAACGCGAATTTTCACGTTTCCGCAAAAAAAAAAAAAAAAGAATCCTTAATATTTGCAAATTTGTTACTACTTTATAACATTATGCACAGCCGTCGCAGACAAGTAATTTATTAACACGGTTGTTAGAGTTATATATTGCAAGCATAATTCACCGATCAAGATGACACGTTTGATCTATTCACTCGGTGCTATAGACAGAGCATTCTTCTTCATGAAATTACGACGAGTGTAAGAACTGGGAAGAGTAATGCCGTTTCCAGTCGTTTGAGGGTTTGTCTTACACGCGGCAATGTTCCTGTGTGTACTTATAAAGCGAAGTAATGTGCAGCAGATGGTCATGGCCATCGTGAGGAACCGAGATCTCGTTTCGTCAGATCCTCAGAATTATGTTTGATTAGAATCAAGCAAGGAAATAATTTAGAAGCAGTTTTAATTCTTTTTGAGACTCTACTCTCGTATTTTTTGCGATAAAATCAGAAACAACACTATTTTTTATGTCAACAATACTTTGATTTATTAAGATTTTATATATTTTCTAAGAATATTATTCTTAGAAATATAATACTCAATACAAGTTTTATATTTGTTAAATAGCCAAGACTCATTAAAAGTAATTTATTATATTACATTAAATAAAAAGTAAATGATTTTTTTTTCATTAAAAATTCTCATTTTATGACAAGACTTCTTAATATTAAAGATTCTAAAAAATTTTAAGGTTTTTACTTTATATTGTCAATTACAATTAAAACGTAATGAGATAAATGAGAAAAAAATTAATGAGAATAATTATGAGATAATTAATGAGAATCGATTATAGAAACAATTTCCGGAGAAGAGATTGCGACAATGCCGGCTGGAATTTTTAAAGAGTGTGCTGTACATTGTCGACCGCGACTCTTAGAATGAAAGCCTCCATTCAGTTGCTAACATTCGTTCAAGTGTACCTTTCTGAAAGCCGTTTCCAAGAGTATGTATATTTTAAGTATACATGTTACGTTGTATCCTATAATGTCTACATGTACATTGCGATCAGTAGAAACATCCAAACAAGATTTATAGTAAACAATAATAAAATAAAAATATCACGTATCAAAAAGAGTCAAGTAATTAATCATAATAAATAATAATTACTTTCTAAAAAGAATGTTAAACACATAAGATAAAATGAGCGAGAATGTATTAATAAAAAAATATTTAGGAAAACTCTATTTGTCGCATCATCCAATTCTATCGATTCACTGTATTAAATTATAAAGCATTTTTGTGAGAAATAATATTGTTAAGGTAACACGGTGAGAGATGCCAATCTCGAAACTGTGACACTATCTCAAATGGACGCCGCTGTGGTACGAGTTGCGAAAGTGCATATACAAGCTTTCGGGTGAGGATGAGAAGCGGAGTAAAGATAAGGGTAGAAAAATGTCGAGCTGTGTGATCGTCCAGAAGCGACAGCAGTGGGGACAGCGAGGGGGGTAGAACCTGCGCCTAAGATCACCCCTTCCGAGCGCATGCTCATACACCTTTTCCCACCCCGTCGCCGTGCTTTGACTCCCGATCGGAAAGAAGACTAGAGAGTCAAACTATCACACGGAAAAAAAAAGATTAACTGCCACAGCTAAAAATTAGGTATGGCAGCTAAATTCAGTAGCATTATATGGACACCTAACGTATCTGCGAGGTCTAATTTTCATTAGCTGTGAAGCCTAAATATTATCATTGTAACAGACAAGCATTTTTGCTATTATGTATATTAAAACCATTTGCTAATGATTCGAATTGTTTTACAATAAATTTAAAACATTTTTTCTTGGAATATATTTCAAAGTCTATTCAATTTGTTATTAATCGTAACATTAATTAACTCGCATAGATACGTGTACTAGATATAGATTATAAAAACAGACCTTTACACGTCTCTTTTGTATAATTTCCGAGTAAAAAACCTTTTTTATGTTTATAGAGGCAATATATTAAAAAACGTAAATTTTGCTTTAGAAAAACACTAAGTCTGATTTCTATAGAAAGAAAGTAGCAAAAATTAGATATAGATAAAAGGATTGCAATAATCGATTTTTAATTGGAACCTAGTCTCTCTGATCATATGTTCTTCCATTGCTGCTGATCAGAAACTTTGTTTCAATTCGAAAATCTTGAGCGTAGCGCAACCCTTCTTTCCGATCAGCCCGTTGAAGTCACCGATACTTCCGATACCTGATATAGTGAACCGTCCCTCGGCGTTGCGGTTCGTGTCCTCGTGGCTGTAGATGGAAGGGGTGCGTAGCACATAAGTGGGGGTAGCCACCCTCACGTTCCAGCAGCCTAGTTTCCATCGGTTCGCGTTATGCGGCGCCACCGTACGGTCTGCGCCGGAGCAGTCTCCCGTTCTCGAGTTGATTAAGTCTTGTCCAACCTCAATGCGTCCACGTCCCCTGTATCATCCTCACCTTAGATTCATCTAAGGGGGGAGATCGGTGACGATCGAGCAAGTCAATCATTAGCGGAATACCTGCTACGATTTATGATGGAGAGCTGCGGCTGGCTGATGATGGCTGGCCGACCCACCTCGAGACCGAGGCGGACAATTCTTTCGCCGGGGTGGAAAAGTGCGTGGCCGGAGGGATGACTGCGAGGGCTGCAGGCACCGAGCGCTCGAGTTAGTCTCGGCCAGAACACAGGCCCAGCAGGATCATCGCACACGCACACGAGGCGCGTGGAGTGCG
>NW_017255933.1:819442-872280 GCF_001594055.1 Mycetomoellerius zeteki
GATCATCGGGCGAGTGCAGTGGTGCTTCGGTATAAGGTGTGCTCTCCTCGCTGCCCCCATTTCGTACGCTCGAGAACAGTCGCGCGAGTAAGGAGGCGTTCCTCGGCCCTGTGCTGACTTCGAGTTTATTTTCATTTTCTTTCACCTGCTTTTCGTGCGGATTTCTTTTCGTTCTTCGCATACGATTTCGCGGACAACCACGAAGATCGGAGAAACGTTTCCGAGAGAAGAGGACGTCGAAGAGTGACTACGGAGAATGGCGGAGAGACTGTGTTGCATCAGGTGATTGTCAACCGACGATTTGTGATTGTGTACTTGTGATGATCTTCAGCTGTGATAAAGTTTTCCCCCTCGAGAGATTTCGTGATGATCCAAGTTAACGCGGGTGATTGGCACGTAGGAGCTATACGCGAATAATCTTGAGCAATTTTCTCTAGAGATGGTTATTGTATCAATGGACATGATAGGTATATTCGAAATAATTTCGATTAAAAAAAGTATAAAATGATGAAATTGCAAATACGTAACTGCGTTTCGTTTTTGAAGTTTTAATTTAAATTTGCAATTTCTTACGTCAAATCATTTTCAAATATAGAAAAATTTTCTGTTTTACATTTACGGATTTTTTGTAATAAAATAATGGATTATTGGAGAAATACTGAAATAGCAGATCAGTGCGATGCGATATCTAGTTAAATTAGATTTTTATAATAAATGCATTTAAAAGCCAAAAAGTATACTTGCTTTATCAAAATTGTATAAAATACAATATAATCCGTAGTATGAATACAATATTTCTGCATTTAATTTGGATTAAATATTTTTTTCATAAAATTATCTTCAATGTCGAGGAGATTTAAAAAAAAAATAATTCATGATCGCGTTACAACAGTAATGTGACAGAAAAACTAAATTCGCGCAACTATGATATTTTTGGCTAAGAATATTGTGATAAATTCAATCTCGATCAGCATTTTCGTGGGATTTTCCTTCTCGTTCGCGTTCCTCCCGCGAATACGTCATACACGTGTAGGTATTCTTTAGAATTATCTGAAAGTCGAAACGGTACCAGCGTGAACGTGACCATCAGACGGATTCCAGATCGTCTCGGGCACATTACGTACCTTTATCTCAAGCGGTCAACCAACTTGCTTCACGGCTCGAGAAGGAGAGTGAGAAACGCGATTCGAGTGGCTCTCTGTCGGAGAACTCGAGACCCGGTTGATAGCACTTAGCTGACTATTATAATTCGCGCGAGTTTCAGATCGGCAAACACGTAAACCTTAACGTCTCGAGTACGAGATCGTAAACTTCATTTGCGTTTCAACGCGCGGAACTGGCGTCAAGTGTGTTCACGAAACTCGTGATCGTTGACGCGAGATCATCATTAGTGAAAGAGAGAGAGAGAGAGAGAGAGAAAGAGGGGGGAGGGAAACAGAAATTTTCTCCATACATTGGTAAACTCCTCCGATTTAGGCAAATGCATCTCAAAAAAATTCGTAGGAAACTTGATATTATGTCATAGTACACATATTGTGAAAAAGAAAGGCACACGAAGAAATACTTATGTTTAATCATGATCGATCCCTGTGTCACACTTCTACAATGTTTTACGCGATCTCGCGAGTCATTGGCGGTTGACAAATGTTTCTTTCTTTTCTTTTTTCTGGAAAAAAAATGCAATTTTTCATGTAAGAAGTGTGATCATGTGAGAAGAGCTCAAGCGTTGTCTCGAAAAGTAATCACCGCGTTCATCCGGATCGAGTTCATTCCGCGGATCCCGTATGTACCTCCCCATCTGTATCCCCCATCGACTCCCTTGCTCTTATCCGGTGTAAAAAAGATTTCGCTTACTGTCGGACAGACGGACGGTTGAGTCTCATGTCTTTCCTACCGCGAGCGTGTCGCGCGACGACGTCCCTGAGCGCGGCTCTTGAACTTACGGTTCTCTCGTTCGTCGCGCATCCTTCGTGTGCCTCCGCGCAAAAGATATTGTTACAATCGCCGGGGAGTCTTCGAAGAGAATCGCGTTGCCCCACGAAGACCAATGGCGGGGACAGGGCGGCGGAAGGGACTTTATCGTCGACCGGTATATTGAGTAGCGTGCGACCGTTGGAAGAAAGTGAGTCTCTCTGCTGCGAGCAGCGAAATTCCAAGACGATCGTGACGCACGACGCGACGTCTCTCGCGGTTCCGTTTTCGACAGCCGGCACTCGGGGACTTTTTGTTTAACCGTTCTGTTCGTGCGCGATGTCGCAGAAGTTCCCGCGACAAGGTAAAAAGAAATCCCGCCGAAGGCGCGTTTCGAATTCCTAGAGGTTCCATTTAAGTGATATCAATGAGCAGTTCCGATTCGACGGTGTTCACAAAACTTCGTCGACTCTCCTTAGCCCACAATCGATTTTTTTTCCTTTAATATAAAAAAAAACCAAACTCTAGGCAAAAATAATGGATTTTATGCGTGATCCTTTTGTTACATGTAGACATAATCAGAAGGATTAGTTTTACGATCAGCTTCTTCCATATTCAGCATTTCATTATCTTCGAAGAAGAATGACTGCGAATTAAAAACACATACACACCCCTGACAGTTGCTTTTTTCGCGCGACACGCGTAAAAATCTGTGACGGACGGCAATGGTAATTTGCATAAAGCGAAACGCGATCGAGAAACCGCGGCGCGTAAGCGATGCAGCGGCGACGCGGAAAATGGCCGAGAAATTCGGTTTTTGTTCTCATCGATGGACGATGTAAATGCGAAATAAACTCGCGCTGCTACGGGCGTACGTCTGGGAAATATGTAATTTAAACTCGAAATGATTTGTCGCAAGTGAGTTATTCCACGGTACATCGAAATCCGAGCGGCACGTCGCATATCAGGCGACGCATTAACTTGTCGTACTATTACGAGAACCGACCGGCCATACCGCGTATATACGAGCAGTAAAATCGTCTCAACGGCATTGCAAAACGCGAGGGTGTATTCGTGCTTTTGGCCAATCGCCGAGCGTCCACCCGCGGTCAAATACTTTCGGTTGGTAATTTTATCTTTATCGTAAATGTAAACGATCGTCACGTGTCTAATTTCGTGCCAGTGTACAACAAATTTAAAATAATTTTTCAAAATGTGCAAAAATACCACACGAATCAGCAGAAAAATAATAAACATTCATAATGCGTTATCATGGTTTTTACTCGAAATCGTTTTGCAAATCCGATATTTTAAATTATCGCTATTTTCCCGATCAGTAATTCTATTATACATAGAAAATCGACATGTGTATAATTTACAAAAAATATTTTTATTCAAAATTAGTATTTTCTGACAAATCTAGCTATGGAATATTTTGTTTTAATATTAATTGTTGCCATAAAACGTAATATAATTTTGCGATACAAGGACTATTTTAAAGAACTTATCGAATAATAGATAAAAGCGATAGACTGTTCAGTATGTGTCACTGGAAGTTCACGTTACTTCATTAAGTGCTCAACAACGAACTGTCAGTCAAATTTATCTGCTCGTTTTCGATCAAGAATAACTATTTCGATTGTAATTCTAATTACCTGGCAAACTTAATGCATATCTCTTCTCGGTATTATAATCAAATAAAAAGTCATTTCATTAAATCTTCCTATACCTCTTTCGAACTCACTGTTGCATTATAAATTCAAAATTTTCAGATTTTTACAAAAATACATGTGTTATGTCACAACTATCAATTTAGAGATACTTTTTTCGTGATATAATTAAGCTATCCATTGAAAAAAAATGTATAAATACCGGGAGATTTAATTTATTGTTAAATTAACTTCCTTTTAAAGAATTAAATTGGAATTGCAAGGATTGTGCGCTATAGCTTTGTTGAAGCTATACAAGTACATAACTCGCGGATACGTAATTATAATTCCTGCGCTAAATGCAAATTCGAAATTCTTAATTTTGCTCCAAGGTATATTTTTACAAGAATATTTTATTTCTATTCAGGATGTCTATGGTCTATTTAAAACCTGAGTCCACGCTCATTGCGATGCGAGTGTGCGCAACCAGCGCATTATGCCACCGCATAACGTAGCCGTTTGTCCGGGCTGCTGGCTTTGCCAGCAATGTATCCAAGTGTGGACAACGCATTATATATTTCTAACCGTCGAAGACGCGAGGATTGCTAATCTTGTCTATCGCGACACGTATGCACGTATGCACACGGATGCACACGCACGTCGCGCACGCCGGCCGGCGTTGACAAACTAATCCTCGCGCTATACCGGGTGATAGTAAAGTACGCTGACAAGCCAGCAGTCGTGTAGTATTTTCGTGGTTTAGTCGCGCCTGATAAATCTCGCGCGTTAGCCCCGCGACAGCGCGAGTAACCGCATCACATCAGCTTCGAAAATTATAAGTTTATGAAATTTTTGCGAACTTCATGGCGCAATCAATATCTCGCGCGAATTATTCTTGTCACTCGTTATGACGAAACGCGTCTGAGCACATTACAAGTGATTTCAAAATAATAGATATTTCGCTTGAAAATCGGACTAATGTGAGGATATGTTGAGTTCTTGTCTTATAAGCAATCGTTTTGTTAGAAATAATTTTATATAACTTTATGTCCTTTAATCAAATGCAATATACTTCCTTCATTAATAATTATAAACGACATCCTTCCTCTTCATGTCATAACGATTTTCAATTATTACTTATCTCACTGCACCGTTTGAGAATACGAACGAGACGAATGAAATTCATTGCAAAATACGAAAGCAAACATTGTCACATTAATAACAACTGGCTGAAATTCCCTAAGTTAAACAGCCGCGTTAGCCGTAGAAACCAATCCCAAACTGCTGATGGTATTGCGAATTAGCGCGGAATACTTAATCGTACAAAATCGATCGTCACGTTGCAACTTTGTTGCGTTAATCGAGCAACAAGTATCTAGTCAGTATTCTAATGATGATGCGCCTGATGTTATGTAAACTATGTTAGGTACACTCAGTATCACATTTAATCAATTAGTCTTAACTTTCTACATTGATTTGTGCAACAATCTATTAGTTGCTAAAAATGTATCACAAAAATTAGCGATTTCATAAATTAATTTCTCTCTCTTTCTCTCTCTCTCTCTTTAATAATATCGTTTCTGCTTGCCATCGACAGAATTAATCGACAGGGTTAATTTAACACTTAGGAAGTAATTCGCACTGAAAAAATATTGAAATAAAAATTTAATCAAAAAATTTAATTTCGCATTGATATAGAACGCACTACGTTCTAATAAACAATTATGAGTCTAAATTAATAATTATACTATTCTTTTCTTGAAATGCATTTTTTCAGATATCATAATATATTATGATATCTTAAAAAATTATGTTAATTATTTGATACTTTTTTCTTAATTTTGATTTTTGTAACTTCATAGAAAATTTTTTCACAGTCAACATGATATCATTCTCATGTACTGTCTAATTTTAATTCATTACGCCGGAAATGAATTCGTTAGAGCCAAACTGCGACAATCAATCTTGCAAAGTCGAAAGTCAATACTGCAGACAATCAGTATGAAAATGAACGTTACGTGTGCTCGTACGTGCACCGGGTTCGATACTAGTTAAGTTAACTGGTGCGAAGTGGGTTTACCGCGGTAAAAGGCGGGTTGTACTAGCTAACCCCTTCGGTGGGCTATTATCTGCACGCGTGTGCCCTTAGCCTATTTTTTTATTTACGACGCGTAAGTCAACCCCATAACACCGTGACAAGAATAATTCTGATATTAAATGCTCAGTGCTGCAGTTTCTCCTCTTTCTTTTTGTGGCTCGATTAGGATCATAAAAATATATAGACATATTAAATTTTTCGTTTGATATTAAAAAGCTATCTTGTCCCTTGATACGAAGAACTTTAGATACAAAGAATTTTTTTTATAATGACACAATTTGCTAGAACAGATACATTGTATAGAAATTTAAAAATTTAAGAAATCTCTCGCCTATTTCGTGAACTGAATTTATTTAAACAGCGAGATATTTAGCTAATTCAATTTTTAACCACGTATTTAGTAAATGAACGATGTTATTGATTAAAGTACGGTATTTCTGTTGATTAAGCTGTTAGATCTCAGCTAGATACAGTTCACAATTTAGGAAGGAAAACTTTTGTCCTGCTTTTTGAAGTAATTTTCAAGTAATTAAGAAAGGAGAGGCACTGGGTGTAATGGCGGATACACCGCGCGGAAGGAGACTTTGGATAGCCTGTAATTTTTATTCTTATGTAAATGACAGTTTAAATGATTTTACTTTCCAAATCATGATTTTTCCGTAACTTTTATCTTATAAAGAGTATCATCTTATTTAATAAAGGAATATTTAAATAGCTAATCAAATTCTGATTCTTAGTTAAAAACATTTTCTACTCTTTGTGATCATTTCAGAGTTTTAATACAAAATTGTCATTTATATATACTTCGTAATTTCTATCATACTCTCCAACTATTTTTCTTTCTTCTTTACGCCTCTTGTCTAATATCTTTCTTCAATCACAATTCAATAGTGACCAAATTAGATCGTAAACTAAGAACTCCAAGAAAAAAATATATGAATCAAAATTGTAAAATTTAATCGATCTTACTATGTGTTACTTCGATTATTGTCGATGTGAATAATTTCCAACTCTGCTCAGTGGAGTAATTAATAGAAACGTTGACACATCTTTCGGAAAATCAAAACAAATTTGAAACCTAATCTGGGTGTTTTTTCAACAAAAGATATTTACTTAAGCTGTTAAGGTGAAGACTTTTGGCGGGTTAGGGACCAAGAAAATAGAAAGAAAGATAGAATAAAGAAAGATAGAAAAGGCGGTGGAAGGAGAAAGGAGGGGGAGGAAGATAGAAAGTCGAAAAAATGAAACAAGCTGATAGAGGGAGCGAAAGAGGGATAGATCGGATGGAAAGGATGGGAAATCAGAAGAAAAAGAGTAAGGAACGAAGAAGGGAACTAGCGATCGGCAGGGGTTGGAAAAGGGCGGTCGGGGAGTTGAAAATATGAGATCCGCTCTGGTAGGGACCACCTAGCCAGCCTCCGCTTCTTTCCGCGGCCTCCCGCTCCTTCTCGCGGCTTATCCCCACTCACGCGGTGTCCTTTCCGAGATGAGACGGCGCGCGACCGTGGTGGGGATACTCCCAGAGTCCAAGATTGGTCGTGTGGGGGGTTGGACTACCCCACTACGAGTCGCAGATCCCGCCTATCTCCCACCATTGGCTCTGCGCCTCCTCCAGGCATTGCATCGGTCGTCCGGTAGCTCTTAGTTTCAGGTTAGGAGCCTGCTAGGACGGGTCTCGTTCTCTCTTCTTGAGGTCATCCGGACGAGAGCGGACGAAAGAGTTCGCGACCCGGGTGCATCAGTGGAATCATAAAACGAGGAAGGAGGCCAAGAAAAAAGAAGAGGAGAATATCGAGAATAACGCCAATCGTCTCTTCATTACTCTGCCCTTCGACAAAAGAAGGCACCGAACGTCAGACATTGGGTCTGCCATCAGAGTGACATCGATGAGACTCAAGAGACTGCTGGAGAACGGATTACATGAGCAGGAGAGCAGATTTCGAAATCGCGCGGCGTATCGATCAAGTGTTATCTTCAAGTGTCACCAAAGTGTTCCGAATCTCGAAGTGATCTTCCTCATGTGACTGGAGGAGACTCCGTGTTCACATCGTCGTGATTGTTTTTTTTTTGTGTAGTCGATTGTGCACCCAAAGTGCGCGAGTGTCGCGGACTGAGCTCCGGTTGACGCGAGTGAGAAACACTGATCCGTTCCGTGATGCGTGCCGTGTGATGCGGCAGCGGGTAGAGATCTGCTCGCATGAGGACGACGAAGAAGAGCATAACGTTAAATATCGGCAGACTGTCTGTGAGAGACTACACTATCCTGATGAGTCTGCGGATGGTCCTGTCTAGGAGCTCCATGACCCTCTGATAGTAGTGATAGTAGTCTAATGATACGGTGACGAATGATACGGATCAACACAATCCGTCGATCGAGGAAGATCGAGACGTTTAGCACAGTGCTAATAATGCCGCGGTGCCGAGCACGTTTTCGACAAATGTGAAACTACCGTTTGGTCTGTGAGAATTCCAAGTGTCGTGATTCAACGTTGCTTATGAACGAATCGCGACGCGCTGAATCCAGACAATCGGTTCGGAAAAACAAGAAAGAGACCGATCCAAGTACTCCGTTTAGATTAGAAATCAATAGATAGAGTACGTGCCGTGTGAGTGATAACTATCAAACGCTTGTAACGAACGACGTTGGAAACTGTCGAGGGAAACTCCTGAAGGTCGAATGCGCGCTGCCACGAGAGAGTGTCGGCCCGGCGATGCTCATCGCGTGGCAATAACACGAAAACGCGAGCCACCGAGTGGACGCGTGACACGCTACACGTTGCGTTGTGGACTGCCGGTGAGAGACGGTACCGACGGAACCGCCGCCTAAAACGTGTTCCCCGAGTGCGACCGGCAACGGAGGCGGAGGAGGCGGCGGCGGAGGCGGCAAACGAGGAAGAGCAGTTTTGCGTCCGCCGGAGAAGCTCGAAGCCGTCAAAGTGGCTTCGTCACTGGGGCTCCAGGGGCCGTCAGCGCCGATCGGGGCCCAACTACTGGCTACTGGTGGTTCGGAGGATGCGCCGACCGCGACCGTGTACCACGCCAATCTGGTAGCCGGTAGCAACACCTCCGTCGTGACAGCGGCGCTCCAGCAGCCCATACTAGCGAGTCTAAACTCAGCGGCATTGGCCAGCATGCAGGCCTCCGCGGAGGCCAACTCGCGGAATATAACGACCATGGAATGGCTCTACAAGAAGGAGCCCTTATTCACGCTTGCCCACTTCTGGCAACAGGTAAGTGCATGACACGATGTGTATTCCACGCTCAGTAACTCCCACGGGATAATAGTTCGGTGTTGATTACTGTGAATTCTCCTCGCATTGCCTGTCATGCGAGACTCAAGTGTCCAATATCACGACCGATCAGTCAAATATTTGGCCGGAAAAGAATCTTGCATTGCCGATCAATGCGAATGTAGAGAAGTTATTCCTTCGTTACGTGACAGAAAAGTGAGCGCGATCGTTGTGCTACGTGCACGTTGTTTCGGTGACGAGGATTAGTGCGGACAGGCTGAGTAGCGAGTATTTTGGGTCACGCGAGAGCAAAGTGATCACGATTGTGCCGATTGGGTGTATTTTGCATTAGAGGGAGAGAGAAAGAGAGAGAGAACTTCGTAGGTGTGCGTTCATTCTACGTATATCCGGAAATGGGCCGCTCCGCGTTGGCATAGGGTGAGATAATCCCGGAGGGTTGCCGGAGGGTTCGACCGTGTCACGCGTTCACTGCTAGTAGGAACGTTTAAATCAGAAAATCTACTCGATGCGGGTAACACAGTTATTCGATACGTTGCCGGTATTTACGCGATGGGACAGACCGTCCATGTAATACGAAAGAAAAATATACACACTTTGAAGAGACTTGCGTTTTCTGTTTACACACGGTGGTATTGCGCTATAAATGTCGCTCCGATATTCTGATGCCATTGATTATTGATAGCATTGCGGTCTTGATAATTGCAAATTAAATTACGGAAAGCATAAAAAGAAAATGTGTTATACTGCTATCAAAATGTTAAACATAGAGTTGAATAAAAAACCGATAAGAATGTTCAACATTTATTACTGGTAACGATGACTTGTGCATATTCGCGCACAAAGTATTTATTAGCAACTACTAGGTAAGATTAGCTTCGTGTACGTGACATATTACAATTGTACTGCGCGATTAAATATAATCTACTGTAAAATAGATAAATTTTGCATTTGTTTTTGCGTCTTCAAAATCCTCACGAATATTTTAATTGATTGCGGAAGTAAATGGAGAATATGGGGCATGAAGGAAAGTGAAAGAATGATATAAGATTATTAATAACATTTCACAGCATAAATGAGAAATATATTACCATTCGAAAATCGAGAATCATTAGATTTGAAAGCTAAATTTCAATATACATGTATTGTCATACACTGTTGTATGATATATCAATATTTTACTTACTAAAATAAATTCAGAGAAAAATGAATTATTAATATTTATGATCTCTTTCGTATTTCAAAATAATGTATATTCGTTATTTGGTGATCGCTATATATCGGATTTTCCCAGTAACTGTCGTGCAACTTTACGTTAAATTTTCGTAAAATTTACTTGTCGATAAATAAAAACGTTTCATCTGTCACATCACTGACATCGCGATTCTTAAAGCAAGCACATGAATTTAATTGACAGGCGGAATATCGGAGCAGGTTAATAACAACGTGCTGTTTAAGAGTGTATTTCATGAGTATTCATACGAATTCATCTGTTTCGATAACCGTTGACGAATCGGTACGTACACCGGGAACAATTAATGAGGAAAAATTAAATCACTGCGTTTCTCTGACAATATTGACGAATAACGTGAGCTATTGATATCTATTAAGACCGATGGTCGTTTGCCGTAAGTCCCGTCATTGGAACTATTTGTATCGTTGACTATTAGTAAGAAAAAAAAATAATCTGTCATTTCTCTCCTCTCTCGTGAAGGTAAAATGGGAAGATATTAAAAAGAATTTAACATGCCCGTGGTTGACGAATGTATAGCTGTCAGTATGCAGCGTGATTTATAAGTCACTTGCTCATTAAGATAATTTGTACGTTGGAAACGTTTTGTCAAACATTACTATCGAGTGGCGAGTCTTGGACACATATCTCAAAAATAGAATTGCTTTGTCAGTCGATAATGTCTGTGAATAATGTTTGTAAATAATGTCCGTTAGAGGTAAATCTTCCACCGCAAAATCTTTCGACACCTCGTCCGTAATTGCTCGTTGGTCAGATTCTCGGCCACTTTGCCGATTCTAGGGTCAAATGCCGAAGGTGTGAGGATGGCTAACGTCGAAGTTTCCCTAGTGCGGTACTTGGTGTTTGGAGGATAGTTTAGCGATTTGGGGATGGCGTGGCCGACTTGCGGCAAAGTGGCCGACATAGAAGGGGGTTGTCGCTAGCTGATAAACGATAAAGCCCCACTGAAACGTGCCGATGTTAATGACTGGCCACAGGAAATGCAAACGATTGTCGCATCCTTTGATTAGCGGAAAATCAACTACGGGACGAAAAAAGGAAGGAATCGGACAGATGTCAATGAACGACGACTTTTCGTTAAAAAATCGATATTTTACCGGATGTTTCAATAATTCATAATTTATTATGTCTTAAATTAGTTCAAAAAATAAACTTAA
The DNA here is from genome assembly GCF_001594055.1 of Mycetomoellerius zeteki. NCBI lineage: Eukaryota > Metazoa > Arthropoda > Insecta > Hymenoptera > Formicidae > Mycetomoellerius > Mycetomoellerius zeteki. The sequence goes on from NW_017255933.1 coordinate 830,758, forward strand.
TATATTTTCTGGGTATTGTTTATTAGGAAAAAAAACATTGATTTTCAAAGATTTTTTATTAAAAAAAAAATACAAACATATATTTGTTTGTTTTATCCTGCTTTTCGAATTTTCTTATTCAGAGATTGTATTTACTATTACAATAAATTATAAAATGTAAGTTAATAAACTGATATCGTTATCAATATAGGAACAGATATAAATTTTAAATTAAGTGTTAAGATTTTCTAACATCATAATTGAGGTATTCGATATTGCTTGGAAGGCACAATGCAGTGCATTTTACTAGTTATTCTCTTTTAGCATGTAATAATGTTAAGGAACCATAATCGAACGTAGGCAACCCTCGCTCGTTATTACCCAACTACCGGTTTCCTATAAAATACACCCGCTTAATAACGCGCGAACTAGTACCACACCGTCCTTCACCACGAGATTATGACCCGCGCGGCTTGGGACTATTAATGGCGCATAGTTTCATAATTATGTCTATTGATTAGGCTACGAGCTAATGACGTAGGCACGCCGTTCGTCTAATCTGGGAAAACTGAAATTTCTTCAGATTAAATCTTAGGCTTTAAATATCAGCTATCGACAAAATTTTGTAATTTTTATATTATAATAATTTTTTTAATATGAAAAATAAAGTATATACTTTAGAGAGAGCATGGAGAGAAAAAGGAAGAGAGGAAGAGACAGAAAGCACGAATTAAGTGATATTAATACTTAATATAAAAGTCAGATTTTGTTAGAAATAAGATGTCGTATAATAATTGGATTGTTCAATATGTTTTTTTCAATTATTTTAATAAGATTATATTCTAAAATTATTCATACGGTAAAAAGTAATGTCTGAATAATATAAATGTAATGTCTGAATAGTATAAAGTAAAGTAACGTCTGAATAATATAACGCACCAAAACGTTTCTGACTAAAGTGTAAAATCGTGAAAGCGAATTAACGTCTCTCACTGCGACGCGGTAGTTGAGCAGTGTGAATTCGTACTTTTAATTCGATGCGGTTTCTAAATCAAGCATAGTTGCAAATGGCTTGCCATTTTAGAGGCATCATTAGATCAGAGCCATAACTAGTAAAGGCGAAAGACTATGATTATAATAGGAATTATACACTAGGTTCTTTTCGACGAGTCTCTGATTGTGAGAGTAGTTTCTTTCATAGTAATTCCATAAAGCATCCATATGACAAAACGCGCGATAGTATAAAGTACGTTGCTCCGTCTGGCGACGCGCAGAAGATTGCAGCGCAATTTTCTGACTCGCGCACTATCGACGACAATCGAGTGAGTCTCCCAGCTCGTTAGCATGGTACATTTCTCGACATCATCATATTGACTTTCATATTGACGCTGATTCATCATTATTGCACAACATAAAAAACTCACGTCGCAAAAACGTAATATTTTCATGAATTATTTCCCCCATCAATTGATTCATAATTACTTACAAATCTTTTTTATTACAAAATATTTTGTCAAAAAACTATTTGTTCTATTATTTATTTTACTATACATGAGCATTCTTTAAGAAACTTTTTCGAAATTTTGAAAGTTACAATGAAAGTTGAATTATATTTCGAATATTTCTCAATGCAAATACTTATAAAATAACGGCAATAATTTGTAGCATATCGTGTCATAAATGAAAAATTAATATCAGATAACGATTTTTGTATTGTCTCTATATTCAAATCCAGCTAGTCGTGCAACATTTTGCAAAATTAGGTCGTCGTGAATCCATCCTGTTTCTATAAAACAAATCTGTAAAAAAATCGTTGCAACAATGTCTGCAATTTCGACACGAAATAGCAACTCTCAAGACCATGATTGAAAAAAAAAAACACTACATTCAATTCTAGTGATCAAACTTTCTGTTCACTGAACGGAAATTGCATTGACAGATGTGAATGTGTATATAGTGAATATAACTTCCTTTAGATAAGCATGCATGAATGCCGACAAATATACATTGACGTGTGGAATATAAAGGACGCTTTTGCGCAAAAATAAGTTTTTGCATGTTCGAATCTGCTTTTGATGCTTAACAAATTTAATTTCTATTATTATTTTTTATTATTAATCTGTATGCTTATTTACCTAAATTTACTTTTAACACGCACGGGGCTTACAATAGCATTTTTATTTAAGAATATTATTTTCCGAAGAAAAGATAATTTCGATTGATGATTAATATTGTTGCTACTGTAAATTTCACAAATAAATGATCATGCTCGGCGATGAGTGTCAATCGAGAGCGTGAGGAAAAAGAAATACGATTCCTAAGTATCAATTCCGGTCTGGTCCAGCAGCATCCGTGCGCGTGGAACGAGACCTCGGAGCGTACTCCCAATTAGGAGCGTGTCGGCCGTGAATGGACAAAAGTTTTGCCGTGGCTAGCCCTCTCCTCCCTTCGTCTACAACCCCCACCGCAACGACGAGGCATCCCCTCCGTTGGAGACGTTTCGCGGCTCCGCGCAAGGCAGAGGTAGGGGGAATCCCCAACGAGGTTCCCGAAATCCCCGAGAGACGGCGACACTTATCGAGGCGCGTCGCACGCCGCGACATGAGTCACGCGGACGTGAGCGGGAACGGAAGACCACGCGAGCGAGCAAGAATAAGATAGAGATAGATGTACGATGCGAGAGAGAGAGAGAGAGAGAGAGAGAGGAAGGAAGGAAAGAAGTTGCACGAACCAGATGTCAGAGAACGAAAGAGTACATTTCTAAAGACATATCGATTGAATCTCACTTCGTAGCAAGATGAATTAGGATAAGAAATCTGATGATAGAATAAATATATTAAGCACATTGAGATGCACTTAGAATATAGAATATCGAATAGATGGAATCGTATAACGTACGATACATTTAAGATACATTAAAATGAAGAAGTTAATTTATTTTTTATTATTTGTTTTTACGTAATCAATTAAGTCTGTAGCAACAGTTTTTTAGAATATTTGAGTCTCACTAAAATGCGATGACGGAGGTACTCCATTGAAATTGTTAAATTGTTAAAAATACAATATATTGTGCGTGCGTACATTGAGATCGCGAACTATAAATCACGAATGAATGTTTCATGTTATTCGTAGGCTTGACTGCAATGCAATATATTTTGGATTTACGACGTGCAATATCATTAGCGCGGATTATCGTCACTCGTTAAAAATTAATTATAGTAATTGGATATCACTATTAATTAAAAAGAAATTAAAACAGCCAGGTTTAACAGAGCGGCTCGGTTATAAACCTGCTCGAGTATTAATTATGCTTAGTGAACACTCGATTTATTTATTTATCTACGTTACTCAGCGTTAATCATGATTTACAGATAGCGCAAAATATTATATCCAAATCATTTTATAAAATGAAATATTCAGTTTATTTTTTTTATTAACAATAATAAATATTAGTAATTAGCGACGTAAAATGAAATTTAGCGACATTTTCAATGCCAAAATATTAATATCCTCACTAAGTTTATATTCCAGATATACGTGTCATTTAATACAAGATTAATATTTAAAAAAATATTTTAATAAATTATACAATGTTGAAAATGTCAGTTATTAAAAAATTATTGATTTTATACGTGTATATAACAGGAAAGGAATCGATGAACTCTATTACAATATTTTTTATGCCTCATTAATTAAATGTGGATCACACGAATCAGTCGCGATTTTAAACTCGGATGCATTCAAACATTTCAAACAGGCCGCAATGACAATGGCACACTGAAAAAAAAATGCTGTTTTGATTCAATTAAAATCTATATTACGGGCTGTCACTAACATAAGTAATTAGTTCATATATATTTTTATTGACATAAAGGCCTTGATTATTGAAATAATTTATGTCTTTATGTCAATAAAAATATACATAAATTAATCACTTAGGTTAGTGACAGCCCGTAATATAGACTTTAATTGAATCAACAGCATTTTTTTCTCAGTGCACGTATACAAAAGGAGGACGAGAGTAAGAGAGGTCGACGAAGGAATCATTAGCGTGTTATACCGACATCGAGATACTGTATAGTGCGGCGTGTCGGCCTCGAAATAGAATATAGGGGCTTATTTCGGATTCGCCGTCTCGTTGGTCTAGTCCAGGCTTGGTCTAGACCTATGTACTAGACCGAGGTTCGCCCGTTTTACGAGCTGCTAGTAAGCAACGTGGTCGGTTAGGGGTTGACTATAAGCGAACGCAGGTGCACGCAGTCACGTAGGTATATATTTGCCGTTTGCCTTCTTGCCTTATTAAAATACATAATGAACGAACCGAACGGGGAAAAGCGTCCCTGCATTCGCATTAATCGCGTTCATTTTTCTGATTCTTAATCGGTCTTTGCAAAATTAAAATATCGTGTCAGAAACTAAATACATTTGGAACAGTGCATGCAATTTAAATACTTGCTGCTATCAAACCTCCTTATTTTTAAGATATTGTATTACGAACAATAGGGATACTACAACAGGAGAAGAGAAAGAGCTAATGATTGATTATAAAAGCAAAAGAAAAAATTTCTTATCATAGTCCTTTCTGCCCACGCTGTAACTGTATCGAAGACATAACGATGGCTAGAAAGATAAAACGATAACGATCTAATGTTGCGGGTAGGAATGCGAGTCATAATGCGGCCGGATGAGACTACTCGCGTGTAGACATGGACAAGGAATTCCATACGACGAACATGGAAAGGTTGGACAGCAAATATCTCATGGGAAGAAACAAGACGCGCCGTCGTGGCAATTTTAATCAGTTATATAAAATAACATTCAATCGCATAAGATAAGACCGGACGATAATAATAACAAAGCTTATACGCAACCATCGTCAAATAACTGGTCCATTTGGTCGCGAAGAAAGGAAACAAAGTTTCTGTGGGGCACCAAGAGGATTATTAATTTCCGCGGTCGTTATTTCTGAAATCGGTGATTTAGCTGTCGGTGCTGGAGCCGGTGAGCACGGCTGCCTCGGCCAAACTGTGATTCACCCACACTCTAAAAATATCCAAATACACGCGTCGCGGGAGATACTCGCGCGTCGAGCACCCACTAACTACCGGATGAAATGCCACGCGAGGGAGTACCGCCGCGCTCACGCGATAACGATTCACGTAGGTAGTATTGGCGTTAAATTATTTTTCCGTCGATAGTTTATTCGATTGCCTAGATGATGGACGAGACAACGAAGTGGTCGCATGCATGCCATACGCATGGGAATGCACGAAGATTTTATATGTGCCGCTAACTGTGTACATTTATTGCTGTATGATATATTTTCCGTGATGGTCGCGCTGTAACATGAAACATATTCGACTTCTTTTTCCTCAGATATCAATTACAAGATTAAGGCAGATATTAGAAGGGCGATGTTATATATAAATATACGACAAGATTTTATATTGATCTTCTCATACTTCTTCGACTTTAATAAATTTTTTTTATGGGTATTTCTTAATTTAGAATTTGTGCATTTTTTTGCATTCTATTTTTGATGAACGGTGAAGGCAAAAGCGATCACGAAAACATGTTCGGCGTCTTTTTCTTTAGAAATCAATTATAAGATTAAGGCAAATGTTAGAGGCGATTTTTTTACAATTATACGAGATTTTATATTATATTTCTTTGGCATCAATCAATTTTACGAGTATTTCTTAATAACACTTATGCATTTGTGTTCTATTTTATAAACGGTAAAGACAGAAGCGATCATGGAATCGGAGTGTGTTAAATTCTGTTCCTCGAAGGCTTGAAAACGTCACTTTCTGTCGATCGACTATAGTAAGCTGCTGGTGAAAGTGAACACAAACGTTCACTTCGCGGGTCACCGATTCTTAGATGTTCCTGTCGATGTATTAATTGCACGTTACGATTTAAAAAAGAAAGTACGGTTTTGTTATTTTTGTATTACTGTTACATTATAAGGGAATGTAGCCTCGTAATAACAAATTGATAATTCATAAAAGACATTTTATATTCATTTTTCAAAAGTTCCATAACTCGTCTTACAAAGCTTGAAATAAAAACTTTGAAAGGTTTAAAAATCTATCGAGTATAAGGTCTTCTCACGAATACTTTCAGTGTTAGCAAAGTATACATGTGTATATATATTATTACACGAATCATCTAGTACAACGTCGTCGCGATGTTCGAGCAAATATTTGCCGGGCTGTCTTATGGCCGTCAATAAGCCATTGACCGTTCCGGCGCATCTCCGTAAACAAGATCCACAGAATATACCAAGAGAGAGGATACTCCTTGTGAAATCTAAGACCATATTTACAATTCGCGCGCTTCACGTTACACGCGCAAAGATAACACGTCGCCCCGCTTCATTTCGCATATTACATCTGAATTTTAATTAGCAAGACGGCGATACCTCTTAATTACCACGACATGACCCACGTGACCTACGACCCAAAGTCCCGAACCTACGGCTTGCACGATCGCACCCACGCGCGTACATTCACGATCGATTTCGAAGAGGTTCTTAGGACGCGTCGCCGCGTATAGTCCCCGACCTGGACACGCCGAAATCATAAACTTGAGGGTTAGATACGAGAGCTCGTATGTGTGGTACGAATAATACCTGAGTAATTGCAAATTGGCACTGTAGACGCTTTCGTGTCTGCCGGCTGCTCGTTTCGCGAACTATACCGGGTGTTGCATTCGAGGAAATGTTATTCTTTGTATGTACGCAGAAAAATCAGTTTTCATTTAGAATTTGAAATTTAGGATTTTTCATATTCTAACGTTTTATTTGTTACGGAACGTCTTTCAAGTTTCTTTCAAGGGGAATACGATATAATCAAAAATATCGATCGTTGCAGTGATTTACATAGTTCTACGTGCTGCATGCGTGAAGCTATCTAAAATTACTGAATCGCTTTTCTGACAATTATTTAGAAATGTTATACGAGGTGTTCGAATGGATCACCCTGTAATATCGAACGTTCTACGTGTTGGTAGTGTCGCAAGTTGTCTGCGTCGCGTGTGCAACAGATGCGCCAGGCACGCGAGGCGCATACTTCCATGGGACACATACGGGTCGTGAACTACGAACCTTCGTGAGACTCGCGAGACTTGTACACGATAGCAGAAATATTTGGTGAACCCACTGAATTCCGAAATTCGAACCTTATGCTCTTTTAGTGTTATGCTCTTAAGCTTTTTCGTGTATAATACGTCATATATATTAATTACTTTTATTATGTATACATTACGTTACAAATGATAAACTATTTAAAGTCACATTATCTGTCTGTAGAATAAGATACAATAATGGATTTTTAGCTAAGTCCGAATTCAAAAGAACGCTCGCGCGAATTGGTACGTACTGTTGTTGATAGATTAATCATTGTCACTATACTCGTTGTTCCTTTCAACGACGAAAATACGCTCTTCTTTTACGAAGATGCTCCGAATAAGCGTGCAGAGAGTTTCGAATGCCAGTCGCTATTGTGCTTCGCGTCTGGGACCTCCGGCGTCGAAAGAATCGTCATGAGAGCAGGGACGGAGCATCCCGAATAGTGGATGAAAATAAGACGAAGATGAAGATATAACATAAATAGAGTCCAATACAGAAAAGCAATGACAATAATATTTCTTTTATTAATAACATAATAGAGATCGCGGCATAAATATTTATACTTTAATTTTTACAACAAATTGTGTCTAGCGATTTTACATAATTTTTTTAATTCGTGAATGCTGTGATGTTTTTCAATTTTTTGTAATTTTTCTCTGAACTCTGAATCCTCTAATCCAATAATCAACAAAAGATTATTATCACTATATTTTTTTCACATGACAAAAATTTTTTTATTGATGACGATTCTTTCTCTGTTCCTCCCACTCTCCCTTCTCTGTCTCCCGTTCCTTTTTTTATTCTCCTTTGTCTCTTTCACTTGGAGCGGTTCCAAAATTCCGAATCGCATGGGACGACATCGTGGCGATTCCTGCAGCGATTCGAGCTTAAGTGAATTCGGAGTGAGCCGTAAAGCGAGGCTAAATAAACTTTGGCCGCAAACGTATCTCGTATTCGGCCGCGTCTGATTTAAGGGAGCAATAACTGTACGATCATTGCGCTTAGGCTAATTTACTCGGTGGATTCGATTTCGTGCCTTGCAAAAGTTTTCGCACCGTGTCCTATTCAATATCTTAATAATGTTCCGTAAAAGAGCGTGAATCATCTCAAATCGATTTATTAAGTATGGAAATAAAATTGATTTCATATGCTGTCAAGCATATCTCAATTAATTTCACTATCATAATTATTTTATCATCACAAATATTTATATTAAATATTTATATAAAATATTTATATAAACATTTGAAAGTTGTATTAAAAAAAAAGTAGGTTTTGAATTTTTCCTCGCATCTTCGCGAATTCTATTATGTATCTCTACTATTTTTTTGTAAGTTAATTTTGCCAAGTGTTTAAGAATTAATCTTATTTTATGTAAAAAAATTCGATGAAAAATTTTCAATATCTACGGGCCTAATCAAAAATAGTTCCATGAACGAATAATCACAAGATAAAAAAATGAAAGAGCTAATTCAAAGTTTATGGCTCAACCGATCGAAATAAGCGACAGAGGTCCACGTGGAGAGGAACGGTGACTAATATCAGCGGTTTATTTACGCGCATGGAATTTACGATCGCCGCGAAAAAATTCAACGTCTTATTCCTTCTTCCCGACGCCGACGTCACGATGGCAACGACGACGGAGGGCGTCGCAGAAAGGAGGCACCACGTCTGCGTTCTTACACGCCTTCACATTGTCCGCTTACCGACGCAGGCGCGCGATGCACGCATGAATTTGCGTTCGACAATGTGCAATTATTGCAGACAGATAACCGAAGCTGCTTTACATGATTATTAGACGTGCGAAGTGGACGCGGACGAGCGGGTAGATGCGAGGGACAAAGATGGTGGGTATAAAACGGCTAGGAGAAAAAGAGAAAGAGAGAGAGAGAGAGAGAGAGAGGTGCTCGTCGCTGACTCGAGGAGTTCAGCGAGCAAGCAATTACCTGGGAAACATAATTTACGGGAGATTGCCATAACAGACGAATACAAGCGCTCGCGGAACAAGCGAACTTGTTACATGCCATATTTCCACCTCATTTCACTCGAACACCCTTAACCCTTAATTCATTTTTCTAAGTGGTGTATAATTAGCAAGGAACATGGTATTACTCTATATTTTATTTTTCCCGCGATTACGTTTAATTAACGTGCACGACGCCATGTGTTCATTGAACGCTATTTCTACCCCACTCTATTATTAATTAATTAATTAATCATGTACGACCGTAATATGCGATGCACCTGTGACTTCGTTTGGCAAATTTATCAGGAAAATGATAAGGAGCTCCTTTATTTAATCACTGATTAAGTGGATATTAAAAATCTTTAAATAGATCTTATATTGATGTTATCTACTAGTTTGAATCGCTAAACTGAATAATCATTTCCCGCATTCCACTAATTATCATCCGTAAAAAAATTAAGCAACGACGATAAACATGCTTTGTACATCTTTTTTTTCAGCTAACCGTTACGTTTTCAAGTGTTGTGACATAGTGCTGGAACTAGTTAGACAATCCGCAGAAGATCACTTCCGTTACGTATTTACCGGCTCGCAGTAAATCGTGTAAAATAACTGGACCTCGCGGAATACGCACAATTGCGGGTCCATAATTGAATACCCGAAACGAACGGTCAAACGGAAGAGCATTTGATAAGCAGCCGGAAGTGGCGGGCAAACACCCAGCTTTCCTCTCGCCTCTGATAGCGCGCGCGCCGACAACTGGCCGACATAGGCTATACGGTCAATCCGTTCGCCACAAAATTGCCGCGGCAATTCGCAAGTAAATGTTTGCGATCGACTTTTCATAATTGAGCTATATTCGGAACTACGCGGTCGAAATGAATGCGCGTTGTTATTGACGTTGAAAGTCCAAAAATAAAATTTTTTCGGACGAAATTATTAACTTATGTACACTCTAATTTCAAACGATTTATATATAGAAACGTAATTATTTGTTAATTAAAATAAAACGTTCCGGCGAGAGAGACTCGCATTGCGCGCTTGCAACGTTCGAATAATCATGGGCCTTTGCTAAATATGTACACATATAACGCGGTTTATTGTACTACTAACATAAAGTAGTATAATATACGATTCTAATGTGCTCTGGAAAGATACCATTCAATTGTTTGGTCGGAGCAATTGATAGAATAAATTTATGGCCAAGCATTGACATCGAATGGATAGGGCAATCATATACCGAATCGCTTCGAGAAATGGTACGGGAGAAAGGGAATGGAGTGACATAAAACAGGGTCGATGACTATTTATTATTTGTTCCAACACATGAAGAAGAAACGTATCGTATGAATATTATATTATGTAAGCTCGGATTTTTACACATTTATTGGATAATATATGAAAGAGAGAGAGAGAGATGGAGAGAGAGAGAGAGCGGTTTTGATCGCAATAATTTTCGGTGACGCAGACGTCTCGAAAGATTTGCTCTGGTCTCCTTCTATCGAACGTTGTCACAGCACGTCAATGCGCACACACGTCAACGCGCACGACGGGGTCATTGTGGGCTGCTAATCATCGAGGTCGATTTGAGCCTCTAGTACAGGATCACGAGCCGGATCCGGTCATCGCGGCATCGGTGGAAAAGGAAACCCGCTATCGACAATCGCCGGGCCCCGGCCGTCTCGTTTTACGCATGTAAATTCATCCGGACGTGACGTGGCGAGCGGCTGGTCTCGCGGCCGTGTGACAAGCTAAGGCCAGAGCCCCCGCCGATCGACGTCCATTAAGTCGACACGACGCGGGCCGCAGGACAGCTTTCGATCTCTCGCGTTTCCAGATTTTCCTCGCTCAGCGATAACGGAGCCGCGGGATCCGAGCGACACGGATGTGGATTCGCATTTCGCGCGACTGAGTGCGTGAGCATCAGATGTGCCAATGTCTAACGTACAATCGAGATGGGAGGTCAATTCTCTACACGCCAGAGAGATATTAACGATGGTATACTGTCGTTGCGGCAACAGTCATTTCTTTATAGCGATGATTTTTATCCAAAGTTTCTTGCCTGTGGACATTTCGAGATGTTTTCCATTGAAAATATCTTAAATATATTTTTACCGTCGAACTTGGATAACATCACCGGCATTATTGGCAATCAATATTTTTGTCTTATCTGGCAAAGCGCCATGTAATGCATGGCACAATGCCGACGTATTGTTCATGACGCGATGCGCGGTAACTGATGCAAATAATATTTTTCTGGTTCTAGTCGCGATTCTACGATAGAATTTTGTTATCATATGCAATCGCGTCACTATGCACCTGTCAACGCAAACATTATATTCTGTATTATATTATATTCTATTCTATATAAAATTATATTCTATTCTATATAAAATTATATTATATATTCTGTTATTATTATCTCTCAAATATATTCATGACTTTACCACAAAGACCAGTACTTGCGGTTTATATATGCCTTTAGTATTATTAATTCTTAGCAATTGTTATTATTACGCGTAAAGTATATATAATATATAATTAACCCTCCGTCAGTAATCACATTTCTACTTTCTCCATCTGCAACCTGTCTTTTTTTTGTCCGACCCAAATTTTTTTACTGTTCTAGATTTTCAAAAAATGTGCAAAAATTCAGGATCATTTTTCAACATTTCTTACATTACATCGCAAATAGTACCTAACAAGATATTTCAGCAACTAGAAACTGGACTCCGTCCTCCTCTTTTTATTTCGGAAAAATTTGAAAGTGAAATTTATGCTTATGCTAAAAAAGACCTAGATTGCAGACGGAGGGTCAATTGATAAAATAGATTTTTTTTCTTCTCTCATATCCAATTATTAATTATTTAAAATGATTGTTATGAACATGCAACAGAAATTATTGCACGGATAGATCGTGTACAGTATAATATATAGTATAGGCAAAATACACTGCAGTAGAGTTAACAGTGAACATCTACTGGATTAAAGTTAAATCATTTAACTGGAAGTCGTATAATGTACTTTCGTGAGCGATAGGAGGGAATGTTAATTAATGGCCACAAGTTGGCGCGACATCGGACTTGCGCCACTGCAGGTGTAATACGCAAGTGCCTAATGTAGAGAACTTCGGTGAGACTGGGTATCGCGAGCAGACGGAGTCAGTTGGAATTGAAGGAACTTTTCGCCGAACGATAAACCGATTTGGCGAGCTGACGCTAGTTAGCCGGACACGAGACAGCCATATACGCGCCCGGCCCATTATCCTGTTTCGGACGCGACTGTAATTAAGCCTGTTTCCAAGGATTAGCGCGCGCACACGTAGTGAAATGTCCTCTCGGGCGAGTTACCCTTCTTTCTGACCACGGGTCCATTACAGTCCGAAATGACCGACCGTAACTCCACGAACGTGTACAAGTTATCGCAAGTTAATTATAAAAAAATGTAAAAATTGATGCTGATCAACAGAGGCGACATGAATTAAAAATTCAATGTTTGATCAAAATGCTGTCATTATTTTCGAATTTTCTGAAATTCTCACGCAAACGAAAATATTGATAAATAAAAAAAAGTTGAATTATAAATTAAAAATATGAATTTAACATTTACAAGTATCTAAAGCTAGCTGCAATTCGCTCCGTTTCTATCGCACCGTACTCTCAGTATCGTAGCGAACAAGTGCATAGTAGTAAGGCGAGCTCGCACTCGGAGCTCCCTTTTTTTCTAAATTGTATCTATTGGCTCGAAGCGATTGAAAGTAATTGAATGAAGCGGCCGGTTATTTACGAACGTTTAAGCGGAGCCAACTATCTGTCCATTCATTCGGTCTTGTCCCTTCATTCATTCATCATTCACTCTCGCCGGTGTACGGTCGTTGCATGTATAGCAGTAGTAAAGGCCCATTCAATTGATCGGTGATTGTCTAAATTATAAGATTGCCATACAATGGCTCTCATCTCGACCTATTGGGGTCCCGTTCGCCCGTTGCGTCACCACTTTAGGACCGGATCGTAAGCGCGATCGTATTAAAAGTGTACCTACGAAATCGGTCGATGCTCTCGCTCTCGATCGATAGAAAGATCTGCGCCGAAAGTCACACTCGGTGATCGCGAAGAACGTTTTACGCTCGAGTGTGTGGGGAAAGTCACGTTGCGGATACTCATTCATGGAAACCACTGGTCACCGTGGTGCACGGAGACAGGATTAACCGTCTGCTGTTGACAACACGATGACACGTGGGAAATCTAGGCAATGTTTGTGCATGCATACACGTGTGCTTGGGGTCTTCTCTTCCGGCATTTCAAAAACATTTAAATATCGTAAAATGTCAATTATATTTTTAGAATTAATTATGATGCTGTGTGTATCTGAGAAATTTTAATCTCCTCTAGTTTATTATTTTTGTGTAAAATTTACTGGCAATTAAATTATCATGATGGACGACAGTCGCGCCACATATTAATGTACCGTATATCTTACTGTATATTATATTTTAATATAATGACATCTTTTTATCGATTTTCGTAATACTACATATTTCAATTGTTTTTTTAATAATACAAAAGAGAAAGAGTTAAATTTATTAGATTTATTTAAAAATTCAAAATATAATTCTTAGTCTATAATCTAAGTCATTAATTATTTCCCGTCGTCAATAATTACAATGTATCGAGACTTAAATAATTCTGTAAGTTCTAACAATAACGCGACACGAGCGGCTTGCCGGGTTACAGTGGCAACTGTTCTTTCTTGAGGTCGATGAACATTTCACCGAGACGAATGTCTTGGCGAGTCGACGCGGAGTGCCGTCCCGTAATTTTACGAGTTTGCTCGAGTTAGATCTTTTGCATTGCGATTTGTAAAAGCTTAATGCCACCACTTCACGTGCAGACTGAGCTGTTTATGTCCCGGTAAGCGCTTTCCCTGATCGTGACTTTGGAGAGGAACGATTCGAGGAACGTTTATCGAAACTGCGTCAGTTCGCGGGCTACAAATTACTACCGCATACCTATCCCTTATCGTTGCGCTTATGATGGATGAGCACCTTTCGTTAATAACATTTCCGCCGGATGTACTATTAGATACTTTTACTCCAGATAAAGCACGGCTGCTTTGGAAAAGACGTCTTAGGTGCACATTAAAGCACATTTATCTTCATATTATTCTTTTTACATTCGCATACCAGTGCGCATGTACATTAAATATTAACATAAATTATATTTGGAATAATATTACGAAATTGTCAAATCTTTAATAAATCTTTCGAAATGTGATGGACGTCATACCACTGCCGACTTCGTAATTTTCTATCTTTAGCGTGAACTTTTCGAATGAATATTTAATTTGATCGAAAATACTGAAGAAAACGTGAGTGTTGATCGCACTTTGGTATGCGATTGCATACATACACATATACATAGATGGATGAATTTGCGCACCGTAATCGCTTTATCGGAATATTTCTGTTGCTGCAATCCATCAAGAATCGTAATAATTAATACATCGACCTCGGCTATATGCAATATTTATTGAGACACTAGTGGCGGATCTCGCAACCGCGTTACAGCGCATTTGAGCCTCATTTTTCCTACGTTAAACTCACCTGCGTCATCCGATCCGTAGATATGCGGTGCGTGATGCGAGATAAAGCATAGTTCGGCGTATCTTCGGGCGAATCGTCGGGGCATCGCGATGCAGACGATGGCGGTGTAAAATTTATCGCGGTATCGCGCAATCGCGCTTACAGCGCCCGTAGTTTCTTCTTTTTCACAAGGCAAACGCCGCATGCGATCACGTGATTCGCAGACATACTTACGTGCCCGCGAAAATTTATCGCGGCACGATGGGCGTTACTTGCAAAATGCGCCGGCAATCGATAACGACCGGCGGCATGCACGACGATCGTGTTATATCGAATTTCTGTCTTGCTCCACGCGTATCGCAGGGTCTATCTGGTTTCCAAATGGACGAATTCGTGCAAACTTTCTTTGCCCCCGGTGTACCGATCCCGTGCATGCCAATTGAGTAAACAAATTTAATTTAGCTCCGTTTACGTATATCTATTTTTAATTTATCGCTACAAGTCTAAGCTTATGTCATAAACATTTAAAATCTAACGTATTGCAATTTTTAATGAGCTTGTGCCAGCTCATTCGATTTTGAATACGATTATCGAATGATACGCGTGATCTCTCGGAGGAGAAAAAAAAATGAGAATGCGCAATTGATAAATGTGCGGCGGATCGTTGCACGCGTAAAGTACGTGAAATCTCTCTTGTTCTCTCCCTCTCTACGATGGCGTGGCTGTTCGTGTAAACGCTCATAAAGCAAAACGATTTTCGAACACTTCGGTGTTCACCGAGTCTCTTCACCTCCCTCCATCACTGCACCGAAGTTATCTGTGCATCGGCGTGAGTATACACTAAGTACGCATAAGTACACCACTGATTGTGAGTACACATACATGCAACGGCGCGTACGCGAAAGAGACGGCCGAGTGCGTACGTATGTACGCGTATCGCATGTGCTCGCTCGTGCGTTTGTGCATGCGTCTGTATGCGTCCGTACATGTGTATGTTATACCTAGCAGAATCAAGTATTAAGCGGATACTTGCATGCAGCCGTAAGTAGCTCTCGTTGCGACTCCCTCCATGTATCCGCCCGCTCGCGCTCCTCCGATTCTCCGCGGAAGTGTTGCATTGAGACCAATCGAATAGAAATTAATTTAATATAAAATTAATCCAATACCGCGTGATACACGTCACGTTTGTTGCGCGCGCTCCCGAGAGTTCGCAGATCTGCGTCAAGATAGAATTTTTGGATCACGTTTCGCGTGTGGCCCTTATCAGGTTTTAAGCAGAAGTCTCCCGCGAATGAAAGTATAATATGGGAGAAATCGTCACTTATTTATACGATTGCTTTTTAATACCAAGTGCTTTAATGATCACGAGGGGCATTTTTACATTTTTTTTATTAAATATAATATATATTAATTTGAAATTAATCCTGGAAGGTTTTATTACGTCATCTATTTGCATTACTAATTGTTCAAACTGGTTCTACACTGTACTACACTACACTGTACCGGGCGTTCTGACATTCAATGACTTCAGTTCGAGGGGAGTACGCGACTTCTGCTATAATTGCAATTAGAGGTTTAAAGATCATATCGTACGATAACCATTAGACTTTCCTTGCGAAAGCGTTCTCCAACTTTGATTTCGATTCGTGGCCAGAATCGCCGCATCAAGCCGGAAAATCACACGACCACAAAGATGCGCAAAACTTTACGCCATCGCCTTTTACGAAATGCTTTCAATTAGAGCGCTTTCTAGTTGTAACTCATCGCAATTAGAATCGACGAAAATTACGTACGCGTTGCACGCTCGAGTCGCTTGTAATACACATAGCTGAGTAGAGAATCGGTGTGGCGGATTGCAACGCGATACGATTTCTATCCATAAACGTATCTACAAGATGCGTGCATTTACCTGCACACGGATGTTTCAATATCGCTCAATATGATTTTAATAATTGATTCTTTTGCCAACCTTGAGATATCGAGTTTTCCTAATTATATCGTCCCACATTAATAACTTTCATCAAAGCTTTTATTTAGACACTCTATTGCGGACTTTTTTTAAAATAAATATATAAATATGTAAATAAATATGTAACGAATATAATTGGTATTATATTTTTCACATATTTTTGTAAATAATTTATATAAACTTTGCAATAAAATTACGTAAATCATGTTATATAAAATTGCGTGTTTTTTATATTTTAGCAAGTTCTTTATTCTTATAAAGTTTCACCGTCGAAGGATTTTCTGCACACACACTAGTAGCGTGTGCGAATTAACAGGTATGGGTTATTAAGCAACGCTACTCGCACGCGCGTTCGTTACTCCATTTTTTTTCCTTTGTCCATCATCTCCAGTTTTCATCGTGTTTCGTCGTAACGCTCTCCGTCTTAGTTGACGATGCAAATGTGCTCGTAAAAGAGGTACGAACTTAAAGAGGACTCATCTCGGAGAAGCGAAAGGGTGAAATGGAGGAGGGTCGTAGAGAGAGAAAGAGGGAGATAGCAGGGGACTGGGTGTTGGTTACGCGCGAATTACCGATACACACATGCGATATGGCCGGTTGATATTTATACGACCTTGTACTGTCCGTTTCGGACGTGGACAATGGGCCACGCGGAGTCTCGTCGGGTCCCAACGTCCGTCAGATGGTGATAAGGGATATAAGTAACACCTGAACCGTGCTTCCGTTGCGCGCTGCGGCACCGACCGGTGTGTTTCCATGTTAAATTCTCAGTGTCGACGCACCGCGCGATTGCGTCGCGCCACTCGAATTAATTCGAAAACCGGAAGGTATACAAATAATTCCTTGAAAAACGGTATTGAGAAACATATCTCCTTCTTCGCGAGTACATTAATATATTTATATTCTCGCCTTAAAAAATCGCCAATAAAATACTAAGTATATTATCAATAATTATAACGGGTAGCGGATATTTTGGCATCTGAGTTTTATATTAGAGTCCAATAAATTATGCAATTTTCATATAGTTATTATAGAGCTCTTTTTTTCCTACTGGAATTTAATTCAAAGAATGACAAAGAGTGACAATTGAGCCAGTGTTGAAAAAGAATGGCTTAATTATGTCAATTTTTAAAAGTGAGATTTTACTCTTTAGAGTTAGATTTCACTCTAAAAATTTTAGAAAATGGGATATCCATTGTTATTGTTATTGATAATACAAATAATATTTTATTTATGATTTTTTTAAGGCAAGCGTAAAAATGCGTTAGTGCATTACAAGCAAAAATAAATTAATTTTTGTTTCTAATACACTAATGCATTTATATGTTCGTTTTAAAAAAATCATCAATAAAATACTAATTATATTATCAATAATCATATCGGATATTCTGATATAATGCGTGTTATATTAGAGTCCAACAGACTATATGCAATTTTTATGTTATTGTAGAACTTTTTTTTTCTTATTCCCAAGCAAAGATTAATTCGCGATCACCGTTGTCTCACCTCATTAGCATGATTCCCTATGGCACAGCATGCTATAGCATGCGATATCCGCAAGTCGATACAATTAAGGCATCACCGTTAGGCTCAGAATCAAGCAGTTTAAAAACAATCCGTGTTGTATAAGAAAGCAACCCTCATTTTTTTCCTGCGGCGCATAATCAATCCCGTTAAGTGGCCGGATGCCACTCGTTTTCGCGGCGTTTTCGCCGCGCGGCGATGATCGGCGGCGCCACTCGACGCGCACCGAAAGAGCACAAAAGCGTGGCTGCGCGAAAATAGCGGTAACTCCCCGGCATATAATGCGATCCATGGTAGCGGATACGCCATTACGGTAATGCGCTCGCATCACGCGCCGCGTTTAGGTATATATGCGTGACACGTAGCGCTGTGGCCCACTGTCGCTCATCATAAACTCTTGAAACAATAGTCTCTAACGGCCCCCGAGCGGACTCATCAGCGGCGTCGAGGTGTCCGGTAAACTCCAGGAATCGGGAAGGATGTGTAACTTGAAGGAAACGCTAATGATTTTCTAGGGCACGGATGTATTATAATTTTTCCTCCTCATGAAAGAATCTTGCTTTCTTTTGGAAAGAGGAACGATCATTATCTAACGATTTTCGATTTCTAATATGAGTATAATTGAAAATAATTCGAGTAATTGTTACTCAATCTTAATTTGTTAAACCAAACTCTGAATCCACATATACACGTATATCTATATAAATTATTATTACAGACTATTTCGTTAATATAATTGGCATATTTAGTTATATATATTTCTTCTCTCTATTTTCACATTATTGTAACTGTAGGGATTATTCGTTAATCAAATCCAATACTCGATAACGATTCAATTTTCTGATTGACAGCATTTGGTTATCGCTGGTATATCGTTTTATAAATACATACATGTGTGAAACGAGCAGTTATAAATTTTCCTGCATATACAACATCAGTGGATTACACCGATTTTTATTGCTATTACATGACAACCATAAAACTAAAAATTGATAATACTAGAAGATTATGTAAATTTCAAATAAGGTGTAAAACGACGTTGCACAGAGATGAGGGATACATTTGTTTGGTTAATTTTCACTGGCATGCGGCCTCCCCGCACGCATGCGATCATTAGACAGACCTCTCGCGCGTGTAACCGTGTCGACGTGTCGTAATTATGCTCGAGACGGATGCGCGTCTTTTATTAAAAAACCACAAAGCCTCTTACAAGCGCGCGAAACATGTTAACTGAATAACCCGTGCAAACTGTGCTCTTCGAGCATAAACCTAAGCCTTCTACTAAAATGAGATGATTCGCACATTTCCTTCAACTGATAAAATCGGATTCGATTTTAATTCATCGTACATACACATTGATACGAACAATTTCGATAAATCATCGATGGATTTATTTATTGACCATGACATGCAAATCCTATACAACAAGAGAATCGTCCCTCACAGATTTTTAAGACTTTGAATGTTGTACAGTATAAAAAAATATTAGATATGTAGGTACATTTTATCTGCTTATCTCAAGATTTAGGGATTGAACAACCTCTTAAGAATAACGGAATAATCAGATGACAGAGCAAATATCTTCGAAACTATGAGGGATATAAATTTATGGTACTTTATATTTTTAACAGTGTATTCAAATTTTTGGAAAACGTCAAATTTGTAATTTATCCTTACCTTCAGGAATTATTTCGGCACCTAAATCTTGAAATAAGCCGATTAAAAAATGTAGGCCTAATATTTTTTTATGTTTTACATATCTGGAGCTCATCAAAATTGATAAAGGACACAGCTTCGATTTCCTTGTTAGATTTTGAACAATCTTTGGAATTTCTAGAAGTTCCTAATTTATCGCAAATCTTATAGATACATTATTATTAGTATATGACAGTAAAGACATCGTTGTATATTTTATTAGAATCGATTGTTGATCTCCGTAGAGGAGGTGTTAGATAAGTAAAGATAAGCAACGGGAAGGAGGTTGCGTATTGACCGGGGATACTAACATGTATAACATTATCCAAGCTTAGTCTTAATGACTTTCGGGTCCACGATCTTGCTACCCCTCTCTCTTCCCCTCTCTCCCTCTCTCTTCCCTCCCACTTCTCTGTCTTTCTTTCTCTTCCTCCTCTCTCTCTCGCACGCGCTTCCGGCGATATACGGGCGTCGCGGCGCGGCGCGTCTTATCTTAACGACGCCCGATCAGGGATCCGCTCTTCTTGTTTCTTCAGCTTCCGAAACGCATAAAACCGGTACAACGCAGGGAGGCAGAACGGGGTGAGAGGTTTGTCGTCTCTCGATCGGAGGGGGACACGAGGACGATGGGAAAGGAATAAAGAGAAGAGAGAAAGAGAGAGATACTGTCGACCTAGTCTGAACCACCAAGGAAGCTCGAAATAACACGCGATGAGGCGAATAGCACGTGTAGCCATTCATTTCAATCGCAGTACCTTCAGATACAATGTTTCTCGAGCGGCAGATATTATACGAGCGAGCAGCGGCCCGCTTCCGGTTGTAAACGAGTGACTCGAGGAGGGCGGACGAAGGGGGCGGGTCCTCATTCAAAAGGGATTAAATAAATTCGCAATTGGAAATACGTACTGGAAATACGCTGAGTAAATGGCGTCTACATATCTGGATTACAATGTTGGACGACAGTAATTGATACCGCTGCCTGTTCCAGCTTGTTCGTAGAGAGTACCCCGTTGACGACTTAGATCTTTGCGCGAAGCACGTGCGAGACTTTCCAAGGAAACGCAAACACGTGTGTACGCACGGCTCTCTTGTTATTAATCATCGCTACGTGTCTGATGTGCCTGTGTATATAGAAGAAATATTTTGACATTTCGCTCGAGAATCCTGGCTTAAACCGTCAACTACTATGGCGGAGGAGATTCTCACTAGTAGTTCAGAGTAAAATATCTTGTTCATAATGTGTGTTAATGGTAATCAATATATTTTCTACGTGCGTCTAATAATTTAAGAATGGAAATTTTGAAATGTCTTCGACTCATTTTACATGATTTATTTTAATCAAATGTTATGTGTGCTACTTGTATTTGCAACGTATTTTCGAAGAAACCGGTACGATCTATCAAGCGTATAGGATTATGTATTAGATTTTATCCTCAGGGCGCTTCATAAGTAGGCAGAGCTTGAGAATCGTGCTACCTACCATTCGTCTGCGTCTCCCTCTCTCCCTGTCGCAAAAATCACGATTTAACAGCTATCGCGGGCCACGCGAATTCGGTCCAATCCGTCCAATCGCTGTGTTTGCGATTGAAGGGCTGGCCCTTTTCCCGTTGGACCCGTAAAGGGGGAAGGCCGTGGGGGGAATTCAGGGGTATCCCATAATGCCCCACGCTTAATTTTAACGACACCCGATATGCAGATCGACGCGACTGGGTCTATGCAAATCGCGCGTAACGACGATGAGGAAGACTGGTTTCACCCGAGACCGAATTTAGCTTCTCTCTTTCTCTCTTTTCCTTCGTACACGCGCATATGTACACGTATTCGTACATATGTGTGCGCGAACGAATGTGGCTACCCAATAATATATCGGCTCCTTCGCCTCTCGCGTTTTATGTTTTATGGATCGGCCTTTGTATTACTTACGAACGGGGGTAAAAGGTTCGCGCGCTAATATGAATGCATACCTAATGCCTGCTTTCACGGCGCGAGTATGAGTGGCAGTCACCAATGCCGATGGCCCCGAGACGACGAAGGCTGCGCGCGTGTGAAAGCCCAGAACGGAATGCGAAGAGGGTTCTTACCGGTGCGCTTTAAGCGACGAATCAATTCGATTCTCATGTTTCGCACTATTCCACAAACGGAAGCGCGCGTCGACGACTCTTTTTAATTGGAGCGCCTAATGAGCGGACTTTTCTAATTACCACCGGTAAGCAGGCGACGCCGTGATTAATCTCTTTGCTAGTTTTAGATCATTTAATTGCCGCTTCGGTTCTCTCGCTTCAATTAGCGTCGAATGTGACGCGTACGCGCTAACGATCGAATCGTCAGAGCGAGCCGGACTTTTGAAATAAATCGGAGCTGATTATATCCTCCGTTGAGTCTTCGGACTTTTGTTGATTCCTATCGGACGGAACGATCCGAGAAAACGTATCTATATTTCTTATATTTGTAAAATCAAGATTATGTCTCCATTTTTCGATTGTATTAAATGCATTACATTAAATTGAATGCTCCCCATTAAATATGAATATGTACGCCAATGCACACGGAAAGAACGGTTTTGCTGAAGTATCTAAAAATTTATCTAGATACAGATCTAAAAATAATTTTGTTGAGCCATTAAAATAATTTTGTACAACATTGATGACAATATTGTACCTAAAACGTTTTAACATTGTAGCAACCATTTTAAGTGTCCTACATAATTATTTTGATGGCTCAATAAAATTATTTTCAGATCTATATCTAGCTAAACTTTTAGATATTTCAGCAAAACCATTTTTTCCATTTTTATGTACATACAAATCTCTCGCATCATTCTCGAGAAAATATAAAATACTAAATACTCGTTTATAAAATATAATTATTTATAATGGTATTTCCCTTGATTTTAATAATAAACTTCTATTTCGTAATATCAAATACGGCGCAAAAATTCAATGAATTTCAGAAATGAAAAACGGCCCGACAAAAGTGCAGTTGCGAAAAAAAGTGAAAATGAGAGGAAAGTCATCGCCGTGGTTCATTTGACCGACGACTTATCAGGCATCTACTCCTCTCTCCACAAAGAAAAAAAAATACATCTACACGTACGCACGTAAATACATACGCTGACAGAAATTTCTCGCTGGCCCTCTGCAGCTACTCGAAACTTCGTCCACGAACATCCCAAGGACTGACTCGTTGTAAATCCAATTAGCGCCTGTGGCTTTGAAGTGGTTTTCCCCACTCGAAGTTCCAGTTCCTATCATCGTTGCTCGCGATGTCAAGGGCTCCTTGGGAGCAGTTTTTCACTTTAAATAATTTTCCTTTCGGTTGGACCATCCGCGTTCATCCGACAACTATCTTGCTGTTACGATATAACTTTTCTCAAGCCGGGTGTTCATCCGGATTTAACTTCAGTCGTCTTGCGATGATTGCTTCTTGCGTATAAGAGAGATTGTATGAAAAAAAGCAAAGGTTTCGCTTTGGTTAAAAATTAGAAACTGATGTAGAACGAACATCTATACACTCAGAAAAAGGTTTCTTCAATTCAAAGAAATATTTCTTTGCTATACGGTTAAAGAAAAAAATTCTTTGATTTAAACGTCATTTCTTTGATTTGAACATAATTTCTTTAAATTAAATAAATGTTTCTATTTGATTTCAAAAAATAATATTTAAATCAACAAAATGACGTTCAAATCAAAGAAATTTGTTCTTTAACCGTATAATAAAGAAATATTTCTTTAAATCGAAGAAACCTTTTTCTGGGTGTACTGGCGAACACCTCACCCTCGCATTCTGGTAGATTGAGGATCGAGGAATAAATAAAGTTATTTACAAGAAGGGACAATTTGTGTAATCGGCTGCGATTTCTTGTTCGCTCTCAGCCAACTGAAACGATGTCCGTTTAGTATCCCGGCGTTTATATACGGCGGACTAATGCGCTTTGTTTTTTGGCGCCACATCGTGAGTGTCCGTTTCTTCATCTCGGCAATGCGCAGAACGGCTTTCCGAGACAGAGCGCACGAGACACGCGTATGCACGCATATATCAACGGCAACGAGGGGAGGCCTCAGACCCGTTCTTCACCGGTGATCCTCCGGCCGTGTGTTAACGAGCAATATGCGTCCGGTTCAACGTTTATATAGATCGTCGGCCGCGTCGACATCATCCGCGCGTTTCCCTCGCGCGAGTGTGTTTACACCCGTCGTGTCATCCGCGTCGCCGCGATCCATTTTCGGCGTCACCGTAACCTCGCCGTCCACTAGCAATACATTGAAAATACACGGGAAACACTTTTAAGGGACACACTAATCCCGGCAGATGTAAAATGCACGTCGCGTGCGCCGGCGTTATCCCAAATTTATCTTTAGCCTTATAGAACTCGACAGAACTCGACGACATTGACTCAAAATTGCAACTTAATAGAAGCTGGAATGATCATCGATTTCTTGTCGATTGTTATTTAACAATATAATAGAATTAGTAAGCTGCGGTACACCGCAACATTAGAATCTATATAATGGCCCGTATATGACCATTTATCTTAATTGTCGATACTAGGAATCAATTATCTTTAACTCAACAATAACCGTCATGTGGCACGTATTTTTCTCCGATAGCACTATTTATAATCATCTACATTTCAACTGCAATAAGTCAATCAAACGTAATTTATTGGTTGAAGTTACTTGTAAAACTTTACGAGCCAGGCTATATCAAGAATCTAAGCAATGTGATTTAGTTTAAGTGATAAAAATTATCAATGTATTTTTTATATAACAGTAAGAGCGAAAACGTGTTTTCATAACTTTAGCGATGCTTTTCCGTTTTTTTTCCCCCACTCTAACGATATACCCAAGTTACATCCTTTCCCTCAAATGGTATTATTACTTACCTACCTCTACAACCAATCTCACACTCAGCAATAAAAAGACCCCACAGTATGATTACCGAAGACCCGCGAATAAACTTGACGTTACTCGACGCGTCCGTGAAAGAAGGCGATTCCCACGTTGCGGAGTCGTGCAGTATGCGACAGACAAATCGTCGAGAGAATTATGTCCATGCGAGGGGAGACCCGACGGAAGGGAGAACGCGGGGCGGCAGGGGTAGGAGGACGGGTAACGTCTTCAAGTTCATGGCTGCGTTTAAAACACCATCTGCGAACGGACGTAGCCTGCAGAGAGCCACTGCAGAGGAGAAGAGGAAGGGGAGCTGCAAAGGAGGGAACGGGGAAGCTTCGGGGGGAAATAGGGAGGTCGAGGGGGCAAGGGGGATTCTGCCTGATGCATTCTGACGCGTGATTATGGCACGGAGGTCAGAAAGGATCTATGCCTCACTGCACCTCCGCCATTACCGGGGCATGATCGCGTATCTTCGGGCCTGATTGCGAAAACTGGAAATTCGAGAGTGTCTTCCCTCGCTCGAACGATCCCGCGGATGTTTGCGCGCGCGTAGAGTGCGTTTGCATTTATGTGCGTATGTGTGTATGCGTATGAAAAGTATGTACGTTTTTTTTTCTTTTCCGTCAATTTCTCTCGTTCTTCTTGAGCTTTTGTAGTCATATTTGAAAGGTTGTACGATAAAACGGAAGTATCCTATATATAATATTAAACATGCCATTAGCTAGCTCTTCTTCGACGCTTGCATCGTTAAATCTATAGTATCAAATTTAACCTACTTCAAGTCTCCATTGCTTCTACTCAATATATCGTTATTTTATACTAAAACAATAGTTAAATTTGACATTATTTAGATTCAAATTTAACCATTGTTTTAGTATAAAATAACGATATATTGAGTAGAAACAGTGGCGACTTAAATTAAGTTAAATTTGACATTATCGATTTAAGTGCAATGAAGATATTTTTTAATTCATAGATACATACGTGAAAATTTGAAAAGTATCACGATATTAATTTCTGTAATCTCTTTTTATTACGTGTTGTAGATTCATACAAATGCACGCTTTCATTGTCCATCTGCATTCGATACAAGGAAATTAACTGTTAATTAACAATTATTACAACCACGTTGTATAAGCAACATAGTATCCTATGCAAAATTCGACTGGCCATTTATCAAAACAAAATCAACTCTATAAAAGTGTTGATCGATCAATTAATTATAATCATTATGGTAGATTACTCGTAGCTGAAATATTTGATGCGCAATTGTTACTATTGCGATCGGAAATTGACTCATCATTTAACGGGAAAGGATAAACTCGAGCGGGCGCGAACGAGCGAGTATAATTCGCGATAATTACGTTGATGCGGCACTTTTGAGAGTCGGCACGTTACGTTTCCGCCCGGCGGAATTCCGTATTTCATTTGCCTCTAGCAAACAGGATCCGCACTACCGTTGCGGTGGGACGGTGACCGTTCGATTCCGTTTCTCTTTTTCTCCGCGCTTCACGTTCGGCTTTCTCCTTTTTTTCTTTTTTTTACACTCGTCACGTGAAAGGGAACGAGGCGAGAGCCGGGGCTGTTGTGGGGTGCGCGAAAGGGGTGAACCGCACCACGTGGTTGCCACGCGCGATGCACTGCGTGTACACGGAGGGTGATAGAGACCGCACAATTTGCACGCTACTCGATATTTCTCAGAAGCGAAATTTTACGGAAATCATTTCTTTTTTTTTATCGGAATTACGAAACTCTTCGGAAACCCGTGTTGCGTAAATACGTTGTCGAATGAATATTTTATCCACACGCTGTCACACCTTCCCTCCGTCCTCTCCTCCTGCGGAGAAACGTTGATACATATGCGAGAGTAAATAATGTTATTTGAAAGATTACAAGCGTTAAATTTGTATATCGTCGAGTACAGCATTTACACTTGACTTATACTAAAATAATACATTACGCTGCACATTGCTAATGAATATGTGATACGGTCTCACTGTACGTATACACACGGTATGTATATGTGTGCACGTTAAATGTTTACACACGTATGTCACAGCTCTCTATCCTCACTGATCCTCCGCGCGCTATCGTGCACACTAGCGGTTAGAGGGTGTGAGAGTCAGCCACTTACGTTTAGCATGTAAACACGTTGTCTGCAAACATCACTTTTAGTTACCCCTTTAACTCGACGCATAGGCACAGGTGCACGCACATTTTGGGGGCGGGCTGCGCGCTATTGTCTGTACGCGTGTGTGTATGCACGAATAATTTCTTTAATAAAAAACATTACGGTTACAAATATATAAATAAGACTATGTATGTAAATGTATATATATATATATATATTATATACAATTAGATAATTATTTTTAATATTCGCTGCACGGAAAAAACGATTTCGTTGAAGTGTCTAAAAATTTAATTAGATACAAGTCTGAAAATTTTTGTCAGACTCAAAGTAATTATACAAGACATTCAAGGTGATTGCTAGAATGTCAAAATTTTTTTGCAGTACTGCTCATATATTTGAATTTCCTATTATTTTAATGATCTAACAAAATTATTTTCAAATTTGTATTTATCTAAATTTTTAGATATTTTCGTAAAATAGTTTTTTTTGTGCAACTTATTATATATTATATTATATTATATTATATTTAAACGTTCTTGTATTTAAAAAATGACAAAATGATCATCATTCATCAATTCTATTATTCTTTGTTCGTTTTTAGAAAGAGAGAAAGACAGCAAATGTTGAAAGATCATAGAAGCATAATTCAATTATCCGAGGCATCTTACTCATCCGTACATAGCATCCATAAACTTCACTGGCATCGATCAATCGGTGATGTAATAACGCGATAACGGCCGGTGAGCAGCATGCCGAATTACTTAGCACACGCGCGAATGCTAATCGCGGAAAATCATTCATCCCGCGGATCGGTCGATCGGCCGACTCGGTGGAATACTAATAGACGTCCTAGAGATTTACTGCCATTCTTATCTAATGTAGGCACGTTAAAAACGACGTGTTCCAGAGAACGATCACGGAAAAGGAAGAAATAACAAAAAAAGAGAAAAGAAGAAAAATGAGACATCCGACGCGTCGAGATCGCGAAGTCGCTTGGTTACGTAAAACGCTGCCACGGACAGATGACACCGCGGTAAAAACGTCGAATTACGCGTTTCCTGCCTGGCTGTCGAATTAATACATACGTGCCCGATCGTTCGACGAATAAGTGAGTGAGCGCTTCCGAAGGTGCGTATCGATTGCAGTCGTGCGCTTTGCGAGTCTTTTTGAGGGACGACACTTCCCTTCACGTCCGGATGTTTCTCGACGATATGTCGTTTCTGCGGCGTAATTGTCAACACCTGCGCAAGAACGACTTCAGTTCTGAGTGACTCACGATCGAATATGTTCGATAATTTTCCTCTCTTTAGATTTCTTTTCAGGCTACCATTTTTTGCGAGCATGTTTGTTTGTAAGTATACTATAAAAGATAAGGAGTTGATCATCTGTGAAGGATCACGAGTGAATTGCAAATCGGTAGTCGTCAAACAGGCGTGATCTTAGTAACAGTGTAGTACGCCATTCCGTTCAAGGCTAAACGTGCTTTAGCTTCGCCTTAATTGGGTTTAACCGTTCTAAGCTATCCGCGTTTAAGACATACACAGGCGTCTGTAATACCTCAATTATTCTTGCCACATAGAGGCAACGTGTCATCTATGATTAACCATTGGAATACTGGTAACGTGACACAGATCCTACATACACACTTAAGATTAGATAAAAATTATTTAATTTACAAAAATATGGGTTGTCTTAAATTAATAAATTGATCTAGTATTAATTATAATTGCTCTACACTCGCTTTGCGAAACATATGCAAATTACATACATCCGTTAGAGAAGACAAAAAAAGATCGAAAAGGCGCATCAGAAAATGTGTTTTATGTATCGAATAAGCATTCACCTTGACTATGTCTGCAAAGTGTGTTGTTAAATGCGGAATCGTTAATTAGAAGAAAAGATGCTCCGCGATTAGACGCTGCTTGAGAGGGGTTACGTATCGAGAGAGGTATATAGTTGCCAGCTAGAGCACGGTCGGCGTTAGAGGAGAAGGTTACTAAAAGAAAAAGAGAGAGAGAGAGAGAGAGAAACGAGGGGTCAGAGGGGGATTAGCGCGCGAGCTATCGTGACAAATACGCGCATTGTATCGTGCGTGTGCTCTCTGTGTGTGTCCTACATAAACGTGTCTCGCGGTACGCGTGTACAGTCGACATCGGTGAGAAAGAGACGGCGGCACATATAGGAGGTGGTAGAGGTGGATATAATATTATATCGAGAGTAGGCGTGGTTTAAAAAAGGAGGCGGTCCCCGCGATACTCGTTCTCTCGCTCTTTCCCACTCGCTCGTCACGCTCCCACCTCTCTCTGTTTTGCTCTATCCCTCTCCGTCGTCTTGCTATAATGTTCTCCCCCTCTCTCTCCCTGTCTCGCTTTTTATCTCTGTCTCTCGGTGTATGCTGTGGCATCGAACTCAGGACCGCGGATCGAGTCCTTTACTAACACATTCGGAGTACTTTAACTCCAAGCAGCATGCGGCACGTCTATAACGAAGAAACGAGAACAGAGCATGTTTATAGATAGATGCAGCGGGGCAAGAGGGATACGACTGCAACGAGGCGTGCGGTATCCGCTTGCTATATCATTGAGATTGTCTCTATCTCATCCTAATGTGTCTCTTATGTGTGCGTATGTGTATGTACACATATATATATGTGTGTGTGTTTGTGTATGTGTGGCCTTCCTCATCTTCCATGTGCGTGCGTTGCGCTCGATGAAACATCCGACGCGATTCTTTAATCGTGTACGAAATTACGTAGAACTTTCGGTTCTCATCTTGTACGCGAAGATTTCTGCAATTTCTTGCGAGGAACGATCGCGTATAGTACCACCTTTCTTCCTATCCGTTTCCGCATCCGCATCGTATCTGCATTGTATTCCCAAGAATGCGCGTCTCGCGCGTTCATACATATCGTATTGCGTATCGCGATGGATACTTACGTGCGGCAACGACGGTTACCGATACGTAAGTGTACGTCCGCGGCGCACGGATAGGAAGGTGCTGGCGAAGTGGAAGGGCCGCGGGAGACCTCCGACCAATGATATTGTGCGGTTTTATCTCAATACGCTTATCTTTCGGTGCATGAGCGTTTTATATCCGCGCTCGAGTGCGCGCTCCAACAGCCGCTGGAAATCTATTGACCGTGCGTGCGCGCACACGCGAGCCCCCCCTTCCCCTTCGTAGGCGTACACCATGCATTACTAAATTTTATATAGTCTTTGTAATATTGTTATAGATATATTATATATTCTGTACCATATATTGTTATACTACATTGCCAATATTTTAACCGTCGACTGTGGCAACCCAAAATGGGTCATTTGGAATTGAAGAAATTTGGAACAATTGTAGAGTACTATGCGAGTCTAAATTATAGGTTAAAAAACTTTGATTTTCTTTGATTAAACGCTGCACTGAAGAAAGAGTTTGGCAATACGATGTCAAACGTTGAGTGAAATGATTTCAATTAAATGTTCAGTTAATATTACTAAAAATAGTTTTATTTTTTTTTAACATTTAGTAATTATTACCAAACAATTGGTTATATTGTTTTATGTTCGGTAATACTCACTTAAATATTTAGAATATTACAATTATTTTTAATTATATTAATTAACATTTGATTGAAATTATTTTATTCAACATTTGGTAGCTAAGACTTTTTTTTCAGTGTGTAAGGCAAAGATCCACTTATGTTCTGTATTTCAAACGAAACGCTTTAAAACTTATAGTTTTCATAGCTATAGTTGAAAGTTAAAAATAATAACAGTAATATAACAGCATTGAATTGTAAAAGTTGACTTGTTGACTATCAACGAAATTTGAAAGCTGAGATGGATACAATTTAGTTATTAATACCGCGTTAAAAATAAAGCGAAATCTTCGTAGTATCATTGTTGGTATTGCTGCTGGCATATTAATATAGGTGCAGTAGTAGGGAAGTCATGTTCTCTGGCTCAACAGCATAATGGTTTCGTTGTGACGGCGTACAGATCGCGATAAAACCTGATGAGATTCGACGAAATCGTAATTGATCCGGCGATATCAGTGAACATTAAGGATATTATCCTTTGCTCGAAGTGATGTCCGTTTTAACGACCGATGGATTTTATTGACGCCACTGATCGTTGAGATACATGCGCTCGGCTTTTCCGAACGCGAAATGTCCTGTACGCGATCTAATCGCAATCTGTTCAATCTCTCGTGCGCGAACAATTTTTATAAACATCAAATATTTTGAAATCTTGTTGGTGCAAAAACATACTGTAAAGATTGCAAAAATTCCGGCGTTATTAAAATACTCAGAGTATCTCGTTATTATACTAGAATATATTACAACAATCATTAGCGAATTACAAAATAAGTGATATTAATATGAGATAACATAATTTGTAATTTATGAGTTCCTCATTATTACAACAAATATGTATATTCATCCAATGAAAATACAAAACAAAATTTTGAACATTAAAATATCAAATAGAAATTTTTATCGCGTTATTATATTGTTTGCATTATATGGTTGCTTTCAAACATTATAGAAATCGATATCGTATAATTTTATTAGTAGATGTCAGACTGACAATAAGTCGATCGCATAAGCACGAAACGCGACAATGGTGTACCATTTAATGAACGATGGTACCGACGCATTCGCTGTGGATCGACCGGAAATATTACACATATTTTGTCACTAATAGCCGAGAACTTCCGTCCGGTTTACAATCGTAGTCCCATTCGGGGATGAACCGATGCAGTGAGTTGAGACCATCAAAACAGAAGCTAGGCGCAGCCGCGACACTCGCCTGGGATCGCAGCGGGAGCTCCATAAAAATATTTTTAGACACGAGAGATTCTCTGACTTTTCTCTCTTTCTTTCACTTCTTTCCGACATGGAGAAGCGCCGCGTATAAAAAAAAAAGGAAAGGCACAAGTCCCCACTGGGGTGGATGGAGAGGAAATGGCTTAGATGACGACGATCGGATTCGAGAAGAACATGTGCAGTCGATACGTCTCAGCTGCAGCTCGCGTCAAGACGGTGCAATCCGAAGAATACGAGAAACCAATTTTCGGAGATGTCTGTCACCCCCTTTGATTTTTCTGGCGAAGTACCTACACCAAGATTGAGACCATGTGCGTTGCGCGAGTCTTCTTGGTTCTCATTTTGCTTGTTCCATGATTTCGAAATACTCCTCGCTCACGTCGCGACAGATGCCTATCGGATTATTTATGCAGTAGTTCCCGAAAATTGTAATGGAGTTTACTTTAACGTCCGTCATTATCGAGTTTCCCCATCAATTTTAATTACATAACATCTGTATTTATTTAATAATTGTGAGAGAGTGGGAGAAAAAGAGATGGATAAATCTTGAATTTTAATATTTATATCAATTAATATTTTACCGGATTGATGAGATTATAGAGAAAAAAATTACAAATCATTTAAAATACACATTGAAGTAATAATTTTAAAATTATATTTTGTTATATTTTTTTATTTGTTGAAAATAAGGTATAAGTGGTTTACAAAACGAAGAAAATCGCTCGATAGCTTTAAATGATAACTTATGACTCTACGTAGGATTAATGTTATAATACATCCCAGCAACAAGTGATCCACGTGCGCCACGGAAGTTCGACCTCGTCGTTGTCGTAATACAAAGGCAAGCACGCTGGTATCGTGTCACAATAGTTAGGCTGGATGCCCTACAAGCCAAGTTCACCTTTTAACCCTCCTATTACCTTCAATTCCGCAGCATACCCTTTTCACACACTGTTCATGTACATTTCATCAACACGTGATAACAAAAATCTATTAAGTTCCTCTGGAATTTTATATGGAAGAGTAAAGTTATAACCTTAGTGCAAATAGTCGAGACTTTTTCTTCCTGACATAGTTTTGAACAAATGAGTTTAACTGGAAAGTATCTTCACTATAAAATTGAACTTTAAAAATTATTTCGCGTTCGTTAAACTTTGTTTGATAAATTAATCTATTGATTTAATTTTCGACTTGTAAATGTAAATTTTTATTCTAAATCTAAATTTTTTTTATGGAAATGATATACTTCTGAAACGCGTATATAATCCATGAAATCATCGAATCTTAACGATACACGAAGTTACAACCTTTAAGTTAGATCTTGTTTGCCATCTGCTCACAGACACACTTTTCCACCCCTCAGATCTCAGCCCGATAACTTTTGTTTACAATTTTCACGCGCAATTGCAAGCGAATGGTTGGAGTTCATAGATCGATTGTATATAGTATCGTCGACTACCGAGAAAACGAAAGGATCGCTCGTCAAACGTAGTAGATCGCTTTTGTATGAGAGCGCCGCAAGTGCCGAGTCACGCCTTGACAAACAGGGATGTCAAACAGATGTTTCGTGCCGACCTTTCTTTGGGTCTGTGAGAGAGCCTGACAGATATTCTCCTCTCTTTCTTTCTCTCTCCTCTCTCTTTCTGCTAGTAAACCATGCAGATCGTTTACCTTTCAGTACTCGAAGCTTGAACGCTGATCGTGCGGTTCAAGAAAGCGCGGTAGTGATTCGGAAATTGAATTGTATTTTTTTGGGGAAGTATTACATCTGCACGAAGTCACGCGAGAGTAAAGATCTTGAAAGAAACTGCATGACAAAGCGAACAATAAATTTGGGTCAGTCCCTCAGTTTGTGAAATTTTAGATAAAAATGATTTTTATAATGATATATATATATATATATAGTTTACAATTATATTTATAAGAATAAAATGAAATTATATAAGAGAATTTGCGGTTTAATTAATTGATAAATTAACTTTGTAGATTTGTAGATTTACGAACGCGTTAGTGAATGATTCAAGGAAATGGAGACTGTGTGAGATGCACCGTTTTGATTTACGTTTTCAAAAACTCGGTAATAATCACAGATGATCATCAAACACAGTCGACAAACCATTGAATAAAAAATTCCTAATATTTTCCGTGACGCGAATCTCCATGTTTTCCGCATAATTTGTCGTCCCGATTTAACGGCTGTGCAAAATTCGTCGCGTTGCGAGCCGGCACGCTTCCGAGGGCGGGATTTGCCTCGATTTGTGATTCTACGGTGAAAATGTTCTACCGGCGAATAAATCCGGGAGCGAAAAACGTCGAAGTCCCGGCGGCGTATGATTGGCTGTCGGCCATCAGAATCGGACTGTTCGTTTGAGTTTGGTCATTTTGGTCGCTCGGTAAATAGAGATTTGACAGGCAACGTGTCGGGGTCAGCGTTGCACCTGACGCCGTCAGCGGTTTTCGCCCTCTTTCTCTTCCGCGCTTTTTCTCCGTTTTTTCCCTGTTTTTCATTCTCTCTCTCTTGCTTTGGTCCCCTCCTCATCCTAAGCGCGGTGCTTCCACACCCCGATAACTTTCGCTGTTCGAATATTCGCCCAAGAACCAACGGTATTTCTTGTGGCCCGAAATAATTGCGAAGAATTAAACCGACCGTAAGGTTGTACAAGAAAAAATATTCGATGCTGTCATTAAAATTTCACAAAAGAGAATAATCATGCAATAAAAATATAACTTACCCACACACGAGTGCCTTTTTGTCCAGCAGCATTCTTCATGTGACTTCATGATATACACCTGTAACAAAGAAAATAGTTTCATAATTCCTTCGTAAAAGGAATTTTAATTATTGGAGATCTCAATATACTCGGATCTTTTTTTACGGAGAAACAATATTGATTTTACCAATATTTATAGGAGATCTTCAAAGTATAAAGAGCAATTTGAAACGAATTTATTTATCATATATTAAAAGATCCATGAGATTTATTACATAAATCTTTAACATTCCATGGATGGTCTTTTTCGAGCTTTGCTGTCGATGTAATAACCAAAATTAGTTATTTGACATCCCTGCGCATCTAATATTATGTTAAATAGAACGATATTAATTATCTCGCTAAATGTTATTTATGTACATGTATATGTGAGTTGAACGCGCGCGTGTGAGTGTATACATATATATGTATGTGTGCCAACGCGGCAAGAGCTATCATTACACATTGCATGACGTTACTCTGTCGTCAGTGGTGCATTAGGCAACCGGCACGAAATTCGTTTTATTAAGGAAACGTTGCACTTCTTTCTCGAGTGCAGCTGCAGCACCGCTAATTGCAAAACGCTTATCTCGCAATATCTTCAGTTGCTACGTTTGTGGCTGCGCGAATTCGGTTTGTAATCTCGCGAAGAAGCGTACGTATTAGACGCTTATAGCGTAATTTGTTATATTAACATTACCCGCGGCTTACGATTCTTTTCTTTTATATTTTTATAAAATATAAAATACATTTTTAAATATTTTATATTTTTTAATATAAAATACAAAATCATATTTAAATTTTTAGAGAGCTAATCTCGTAAGAAGTATAAATACAATAAAAGCTAAGACGTAAAGTCATATTTTTTAATTTATTTTTATTTATTTTTATTTATATTTTAATTTTAAGATTTTTCTTAAAAACTATCAATATATAAATTATTATAAAACAAACGAAGATTCATTTATTTCTTTAATTTTTTTCATTTAATTTTTATAATAATGAGATTATATTTAAAAAAGGACCAGAGATATCCTGAATCAACCGAAAGATAATCATTGCGTGATAAAATAAAACGGATCGATGTTTATTTGAAATCGAAGTCGACCAAATGACTCTTTACGAGCTTTTTCCTCTCTCTCACAAGGATCGTTTTTCACGAGCCACCTTTAGACAATCATTACTGTCGTCCCTCATACCCTTACTAGTGCCATCCTTGTCGTAGATACACGCTCTGTACTAGCAATGCATACGAATACAATACTTGAGTGTGTTTATAGAGACAAGATCGACTGGCATGTTGTTTGATGTTGATTCTGGTGTTTAGGTGTCACCATGCTCGTTAGATAAAGCTCTTAGGGTACCACCACCCACGCCGGAACACCGGAGTGTGCGTATGTTCCGCGAATTGAAGAAGTAATCGTCGTGGGATCGATATCGATATAGAAATTAATTTTATATATCCGTGTTTTTTGGCACTTTAATTCAATAATATTTAAATAGTTTTATTAATCTGACATTTTTCGCCGATGTAAGAACTGAAATCTGTTATATAATATTGTCATGAACACTAATACGTTCTAAAATAAAATTATGCTAAAATAAAGTCGGTCAAGGAAAATTTAAATAATTAAAATAAATTATTGTATTTCAATAATTTAAATCATTTTCATCTTTTTAATATTAACATTAACATATATATATATATTTCTTTTAAACATTTATCATATCAGATTAATTCAAATGCCTTTATTTTGTAACTCTTAACAACATTATCACATCGTTAAATTGTTATTGCACATGTATTATATATGATAAAAAAATTGCGCAGCAACAATAAAACGATACAGATATTATCATTACACAATAAGAGCCTAATTTATCATTTTATAATTTGCACACCGACAGAGGAATGTTCTGTGTGACCTGATATTGTGTCAATAGCGAAAGATTATTAGAGATTGATTTCGCAGCGGCTTCGAGACTGTGAAGTCGAGATCGAAGGTGTCGAATGCGCTTTACCGAGGAATAAAAACATTTTTAATCATAATGCGCGCCGCGCTTTCACAACGTGTGTTTTGTCTTTCTCATGGACCATATCGTATCGGGTTGGCTTATCAGCTTCGATACCACTATCGACTCGAATTGTTCTCAGTGCTGCGGCTACTACCGCTACCGGAAGTGCGGTATCGACGGTATTTGTACGGCCCCTATGCTCTCTCTATACATTACGCGTTGCTTCTCTATTGCGACTCAATTCTACTCTATCAAAGTCATAAAATATAATCCACATTTCAATCTTTTCGTATTTTACCTCTCATCATACAATTGAATCATGTACTAGAGATATGCACTAGAGATAAGAAGAAATCATTATCTAGTAGAATAAGGTCTTTATTTTGAGGATAAATTTTTAGATTGAAATCAAAATTTAATTAAAGTAATTGGAAATTCTAAATTGAAATTAAAATAGAATTTTGAGATCATTTTTACTAACTTCGTAAAATACTGTAAGATTATGCCATCGCATTTAATACCATATATAATTAAATTGTTATTTTCTATAGATTAAAAAATTTAAAAAATGGATTTTGACAGATGCGCTGATTTTTACAAATACCTTTATTTTCTATATAGGAAAAATGTTTTTATTGATTTTGTATACACTTTGGAGGCACATTATATGTTAAATTAAAAAATATATTCAAATAATTGTACTAATCTCTTCGCATTGTTCAAGCAAAGCATCGACGTCCTGTTAATCTCACAATTTTGTGCTGCATGATGCGAAACTTAAGAACTTCGCTGCTAATTGAAATCAGACAAACAGGATTCCAAACGCAATCTACCCCTAACGATCGCATTCCTCAACTTCGCATTTATGTCGAGAACGAGGACAACTCCCTCCGTCTCATCCTCTCGGTAAACTTTTCACGACCATTTTCGATCCTCGTTCGAGCACGAGAGAAGGAACGCCGCGCTCATTATCCCCTCTCCCCCTGCCCACGTACGGTTCACACATCCGCTTCCGGCCGGGGATAATATAATAATCGGTCGACCGGCACAATACGTACGCGCATTATTTGCGACGATAGGTCAGCGCGTGCGTGCGCGCGCGCGCAAAAGTAAGAGGAAAAGAAAAAAATAAAAGCGGCAAAAAAAGCACGAAGGAGAGATGGATTCGCGATTAAAGGCCAAGTAAGGAGGATGGAGGTCAGAAACCATGGATTATAGCGTGAGACACGAAACGGGGGCTCGTGAGAGCGACGGAGACGGAGGAGCGCAGAGAAAGACAGATACAGAAAACGTGACACGGAGCTCGTTTACGTGGTAGAGGTGGAAGATCGAACGCGAGCACAACACGCAGGACGTCCGGACGTGTACATGTGAGGCGGGGGCGGGAGCAATGATGAAAAAAAAGCCCGTGTATTTGTTTAATTATCAACGGTACCGCATTAACTCGTTAATTGAGCGTCAGATGGCGAGCATTGTATCCGGCTGACACGCTTTGTATCCGCGCAATGCACGTTCGTTGTATACGCACACACGCTTCATCACACACGGGACTTACCGCTCACGTACGTCTATGTGTGTGTGTTTTATAAGTGTACATGTGAGAGTATAGTTATAGTCGTTTCTTCTTTTCTCTCATGTAGACGTCCAACTAGCGCCGTTTCTTGACGCGGTTTGTTTTTTTCTGTCATTCATTTCTTCAACATATGTACATGCACGTACGTACGCACACGAATATGCTAGTGTGGGTGGACGAGCGCGCATATTTGTCACACATGTCCCACGTCCGGCGGGTTCGGCAGACAGCGGCGTTAATCGTATGCACAAATAATTAGAACAATAAGTGCGTGCCATTATTCGTGAACAAGGCACGCTTTGAGAGAAACGTTCTTTCTCTCCCTTGTCGCTCTCCGTATCGTTTTCTCTTTTATTTTTTTTTTTTTATTTCACTGTGTACCCCAAGGTACGTCTCTGCGGAGTACACCGGGAGATCCCCTTTTGTCGATGCGATCCACGGTGTAAACGCAGAGAAGAGAAGCGGCTGTCTCTTTGGGGCAAAATGATCGAATAACTGCCCGAACTGTCTCGCACGCTCCGATTCTTTTTGCATTCTTCGACCTTGCGATTTTAAAAAATGTATCCTGCACGCGGTTGCGAATAGGGCTTTTATAGATTGCCGTACAGCCATTTTCAATAGCTGTTGGTACATTGTAGATATATTGAAGTATGATTAAAATTAGTTGAAAATTTACATAAACGTAATAACATAAACCTTTAATGTCTTCATTTATCATAAATAATTAATAATTAATATTTGTTAAATTTTCTGTTATCTCCTATTGTGTAATTAATAGTTAACTATTTTGTCATAGTAACTATGATTAAATAGTGTATTATCATGCTACGTACATAATTTATTTATGTTAACATTTATCGCAATATATAATATAGATAACGGGAATTGACGTATATTAAATCTGTATTACATACATGAATTAACGTTGTTATCATTCTCGTTATCAGGTTGTAGCAATCGATTGCTATCATTCTAATAATCATAAGTAATTATCTTTAGAAATAATCATGATTAAAATGTGGAATAGACTACTACAATGTGATTTTTCAGTCGGAACAGTGATTTAAAACATTAAACGATATTTAATAATATTAATAAAATAATGTCTTTTACTATGTAATTACTCTAAAATTATAATATCTACATAAAATTACCATCATTGTACAAGTTGTTTTATTACAGGTTTGACAAAATATTAAATTAAATAACTATTTATTATATCGCGTGCAGAACAGGTGTTTGCTATTTTTCAGTTTTGCAATGTTCTATCACGCACCAATAATAATGTAAAATAACAATTAACCTCAGTAATATACGTCGTTTGCTCTGATTATAAATCAACTTATTCTCGCTTGATTCTGAACCTTGATTGGCGCCGCCGCGCCGTATCGGACTTGTTTGTCGCTTTAAGCTTTAAGGGTGCTTAGAAAGAGGGGTTGCGGCACGGCAAAATCAGGAAAGGAGGCAGGGACAAGGGAATGAGGGAGGGATGGATGGAGAGGCGGTAAGCATATTGGTATTGAGTGCCGCCAGCTGACGATACTGAATTCAATTTAATGGAACGCCGTAACGCGAAATGGGACTTGCACTCGATATTTATTATATGGTGGTGCATTAATTACCGCGGCCCTGTATTCTTCGGGTACTTCTGCCGCCGGTACGGCGTTGGCTTTCCTTTATCTTCCGTTAATAATAGTAATGATAACGAGTCTAATAATTGGATCCCGCAGATCATTAGCGGATTTCCATCGTCGACTTAATAAATTAGGTATTCATTGCGTATCCTTCGTGCGACCGGACACGAAAGAAACAAGTTTAATTAATCTCAATGTAAAATGTATTTTTGATAAGACGGAAGACACATTTTGACGATTCCATTATTTATTCCATAAAATAGGATCTCTGGTTAATCGGTATCTTATAACTCTCAATCTAATTCGTCAAGAGCCTTTTGAATAGTAATTGTTCAATATCATATAAAAAGAATGAAAAGGATAACAATTGAACGATGAATTAATGATAAAACTAATAATAATTCAATCCTGTTATGCGCAAAGTACAATGGCAACAAGAATTTTTAACAATATTATATCTAAAAGAATCGATCACAATATTATTTCTAATTTTTGGTTATATGTCGTGGAACAACATGTTCTCAACATTACACAAATACATGAAGACAAGTCTTCTCACTTCGTCACAAATTAGACGCTCACGGGTCCGAGTTTAAAATAATTAAAACGTTCTGGACAAAAGACAAAAGCGGGTTACCTACCCATCAAGCTCCGCGATGATATAAGGGCAGAGAGAAGGAAGGAAGCGAAAGGGTGAGTCGGGGCGAGGCCGTGGAGAGGTGTGGGACTGGCTCTAGAAGAGGTTTGATAGGCGAGCGAAGAAAAACA
The DNA here is from genome assembly GCF_001594055.1 of Mycetomoellerius zeteki. Lineage (NCBI taxonomy): Eukaryota > Metazoa > Arthropoda > Insecta > Hymenoptera > Formicidae > Mycetomoellerius > Mycetomoellerius zeteki. The sequence continues at coordinate 871,190 of NW_017255933.1, forward strand.
CAGACTTGATCAAAGTGAAATACGCATTGCCAGCCATGTGGGTAATTATCCTGGACCTTTGCATTAACCCCTTCTTCCTTCCCACTCTCGTCGAGTAAGCCACCCCCAGCGTCCATCGCGTTCCTCTCTCACACTCTACGGATTTTCCTACCCTCACACATAGCCGGAGATCCACCTCGGGATTCTGCCATCCCACGCCTGCATTCCTCTTATTCTCCGTGCTAACTTGGATTCGTTTTCAGTGTACTTTCAGTAGCGTATCACGCTCGTTCCAGGCGCACGCATACGAGCCCAGGTGATTACGATTAATTCTATCTACCGCTGGAATTATAATGAAACCTTAAAACGAAGTCCGGTGATACAGACGCGGCTGGAATATTTCTCTGGGGTAATTCTCACATAATCAGGATGAAGAATATTCTTCTGAAGATCCGAATTCGCGAATTATATATTTTGCGTATCTTTGCCGTCAAGTTATGGATGCTCAAAGATGCCCCATATGTAATTAATTAAATATAAATATAATAACAAATATTATAAGCAATATCGAATTAATTAAGTTATTGATTGTATTTAATTCTTTGTGATAATTTTATTAGAACGTCTTTGTATCGTATAAAATCCGATTAAGTAGTATTTATAATTATTATCATCGTCCTATCGTAGCAGATAAATTACTGCCTCCTAAGTATTTTTCAAGTGATATGTTTTTAAACAATCGTAATATTTGCACAGATTCGTAATGCTTGGAAAATCACTTTTTACTCGAACGCACAGTGCTAGCTACACATTCTCAGATCTTCTATAATTCTGATAGCATATTAAAAGCGTCGTAATCAATTGCCACAAAATAATGCGCCCGCGTGTACGTACACCGCATACGTACACGTGTGTGCACGCATTGCATCCAGCACGACGAGAAGACAGCGATTGAGAATGTTAATGCCTGCCTCGCAAAATAATATCTAAATGAATTAATACCAGCCGTCGGGCACGGTGAAAGAGGGGGTTGCCCAAAGGAAGGACGGCAGGAGCGGCATGGAACGGAGGAAAAACGAGCTGCTAAGGGTAGAAGGGAGGGAGAGCTGAAG
>NW_017255933.1:872290-941542 GCF_001594055.1 Mycetomoellerius zeteki
AAAGAGTGAAGGATCGACTCCAGTTGGATGCAGGATGAACAGACACAGAACTCACTTGGCACAGCAAAGCAGAATACGCGAGAGCAACGAAGAACGAGAGAGAAAGAGAGAGAGAAGGGAGAGAGAGAGAGAGAGAGAGAGAGAGAGAGAGAGGCGCTAATTAGCTAAGTAAAGCCGGCGCATTATCGCTTATTTTCAACCCTCTCCAGCTACCCCACTCCCCTCCATCTACAACGAAAATGGCAAGTTTCTCTTCGCCCCGTACGTAACTTTGCCCGTATAGAATATCGCGTTGCAATTCGAATTTCCAACCCCTTCTTCCCCTTCTACCTTACCATCAGATCATCCACCGTTCTCTCTGTCTCGCTTTGGGGTGGCACCATCCCCTGACTTCCTTTTACTTCTAGCTAAATCTCTCCCTTTTGACTTTCCTCTTCTGCGTCGGGTTTTTTTCCCGATTCAAAACTGCGATCAGCAGTAGAGATCGACAGATAGTTTTATGATGCCTCCGTTGAATGCAGAGTGTCTATACGACGCATGCACTCGATGGACTGAGGTATCGCAAAGATCTGCATTTCTCTTCCATGATGATCTGGAATTCATCGTTTACCTGTAGACGATGTGTATCATGTTGTATGAAGATTAAACAAGAAATTTGGCAATAATTAAAATTTGTTAAAGTTTATAGATGGATATTGTTGTAACTATTATGAAAAAACTGTAATGTAAATGAAATGGTTTAAAAACTTTACAAAAAAAATTGAAAATGAAATATTAAAAATTATAAAGTAACACAAAATTAACACTTCAAATAATAATAAAAAATTTATTTTTGATTGTAGCACTTGCTAGAAATATATTTCGAAGTTGTTATACATATATATATATATATATAAAATATTCCGATGAAAATATCGGATTAAATGTATTTCCATACCTAACAGGATACGAGCAGGATGGGAAGTAAAACAAATCGCACATGCAAAAAAATAGTAAACGCCTAAAATGACAAGTATCTACCGTTCGTCCTTTCGGATATTCGCTCTTTTTACCACTCGTCAATCGGAAAAATGAAACACAGCTGTGAATGCAATAATTCCATTCCACATACCGATCGCGCGAGAACGCACGGTGTAATTAACTCCCATTCAATTACATTTAACAATTTTGCTCGCCTGTATCTGAGGGCATCCTTACTTTTACATGTGTTTTACGATTCTATGACAGCGCAACCTACATATAAAATGATAAATTCATAACTATGACATGAATGATTGAGAGAAAAAGAAAGAGAAGGAGAGAGAGAAAGGTGATGGAAAAAGGAAATGATTTTTTCAAGGAATAGGTTTTTAATGATTGATAAAGATAATTAACCGAGTTCCCTGCCATTGCTTTCCTCCTTCTATCTACCTTCCCTCTCTTGCTTGGCCGTACAGCTTGGCAATCCTTTGATTCGAACCCCAGAGTTTCGCTCTTCAGCCCTATTACCACCCTCGTCGTCAGCGGCGTCCACAGCTTTGAAATCCCGATGGTAGAAACGATTTTCAGCTCCGTACTTCCTTTTCTGTCCGTCCTTTCTCCTTATAGCTTTATAGACGTCTCTATATCTATATGCTTTTATCATCCGCCGCGTTTCTTTCGCGATGCGAAAATCCAAGTCGCGCCGCGTCTCAGGAATTGCTCGATAAATAGCCTTCGAAGCCTGTTATGGCTTGATCGTTGCTTGGAAATTATGATAGCGTACCATTTCATCGATCCTTTCTATTTGTTTTTGTTTTCATACTTCTCTTTTTATTAGATCGCGACTGATTAATAGTTTCGTAACATCACAGCGATCTGGCGGTAGACTAGGGCGACGAATGTGAGCAGCGGGTTCCGTGAAAGTTCGTCGACAATTATCTCCGTAATTGTCGCGAACGAGCGCGGTTAAATGGAAAGCGCGTGGTCGTTTCGAAACTTTACGGATTCGATACTCTTTCTCTGATCACGAGACCTTATTTCTCCATACGCGGAAAATCTTTCTTCAAGTATTACATGTATTTCCGGTTACCGAGACTGATTTTAACGGAAAAATGGAATCAAAGCTATTCCACGCTACAACGAGTTCCAATGGAGGGCGAAGCATTCGTCGAGAGTATTTTATCTCGACGCAGCCACGCATTCGATACGTCGTCGCAACGTGTAACTGAGGCAGGAAAGCTTGGAAAAAAACTATCTTTCCCAAGAGACAGACTAATTACTGAGAACAAGATCGTTTTCCAGTAACCCTTTGCCGTTTGTTGTTACCTTTTCTCTTGCGTCCCCTCCCTTCCCCTTGCCCATTTCGATACCCACGAGCGTCGAAATAAAAAGCCGCGGCGAACTCCGTTCGCTACCCCCTTAACCCTTTTCATTCACCGATATACACCGTCCCTTCGTCCACGCATGGCGTCCACAATGAACGGGTAATAATTTAAAACATGGATAAAATCGATAGAAGACCCCCGCGTGCTCTTCTTCCAACACACCCTCGCTTTTCTCAACAGACTACCCCCTATCCCTAATACCGCATCGATTGCGTGTCGTGTGCGAGTTCAATGCTTTCGATTACACGCTTGCAGGTGTACGTGCAATATTCGTTCGACACGTGCGATGTCGATCTCTCTTCACACTTATAATTTCTTGGAAATTGTTAGGATATCACTTATGACTAAGAACGGAATATATAACATTCTTACTAAGTTAAAAAAAAATTTACCTCCAGTACACAGTTGGAAAAAATGTGTTGAATTTAACATAAATCGCATGTCCCAACGGTTCACTCAAATTTTTGAGTTAATTTTACACAAGATGAATATGTTAGAAGGTAACACAAATATTATGTAAGAGAATAAATATAAAGAAAGATAACATCGACACAATTTGTAAACAAACCGTGGGAACATAATTTTTTTCAGAAAATTAACATTTAGGGTATATTAAATTAACATATATTTCATTTATTTGTCTTATGAATTCACGTTTTAAAACATATTATTTTTATGTTACTTGTTCACTTACTCATAAATTGCGTCATTTTGACACTAAGAAACATTGAATATCAATTTCACAAAAAACCTTTAAATAACATAATCACATTATGTTAAATTAATATTCAAATATATTAAAAAATTTAACGCAAACTGTTAACACAAACATGAGTGGACCGTTTCCAACACAAATACACAAATTTTTTTACTGTGTACTATTTTTACTTAAATAAATTCATAAATACATATATGTAAGTAAATATGCGTATATCAAGAACACAAAACAACGTTAAGTAATAAGCAAAGTGATCATTTAATTCAGTTGATTCGATCTATGGATACATACATACAAAATTAACGATTCTTTGTTCACGATAGTCTCACTATGTATGATTAACGTACTTAAATAGTTCAGTATAGCAGACATGTGAAAGTTATTTATGAACTTTCGTTACAAATGGATAAAAGCGAAGGGCTTTATTCGTCGATTATAAAAAATTTCATTCTAATTGATATTTCTTAAAAATAATCCTATAGCTTATCCGTACTTTATCTCTCTCTTTTTCTCTCTCTCTTTTTGAATATTACTTATTTAAAATGTCTCGTCATCCATTACACATGTCGACGATCGATATATTATAGTTCAGCTTAATATTTTGTTAGGTAATAAAAAATTCGACGAATTTCTTCTCGACGATAATTTAGATAATTCCAGCAAAATGTAAATACACTTAATGTATACGACATAATGCAACTCAGTATTGATTTAAAGCATAAAAGTGTCACGATAATATTAGCTATTATATATAACGAAATCAGCGAAACATACGATCAAGAATAGATATTGTAATTCTTTTGCGTATCTCAACAATGACGTTTTGTTATCGAAACTGTTATAAATCGTGCCCTGACATCTTTAATTCGCATTTGCGTCTAATGGAAAAAAAAGATCTCGTCTTACGTCAATATTGGAGATTTTATCTTTTGACCGGTAATAAATCAATTCCACGAACAAGTCATCAAATATAGTCAACAGTGATTCAAAGGAAAATTATTTTTATAGAAATGAAAGTAAGATATGAAATTGCTGACGAAACGAAAATAGTTTGGAGGAAAATTAACCTCTAATGAATGAAATCAAATATCCAAATTCGCATAATCTTATCCATTGGCATGTCTGCTCGTATATAATTCTATCACGTAATTTTATCACAAACACAATACATAATGGGAGAAATGATTTGCTACGCAATGTGGCTATAACTGGGTTGATAACGTAAGATTGAATTGGGAAATTATATGGTGCTGTAACTAGCGATTTCGCGACATCGTGGCCCAGGCAATCGCCTTGTAATTTATCCGGCGCGCGTAATGACGAGCGAATGAACGAAATTTCCTTCAGCAAGGCGCCCAGTGGGCCGGGTGATTTCAATCGTAACATTTCCAATCGTAATCTTCGCCGCGGCGGTGCTCTAAGCTCTTCGGGAGAATTCAATGCGGAGAAATTAAGGGAATTGAATTAACCACGACGGCAGTTTTCATTATCGGGAAAATTGGCAATTTTCCACTGTTAGGCGCGTAACGCCCGTTCTTACGCGGCCGGGTAGGTAATCGTCACGGAAACTCCTACGGGGAGTTCCCGATCTCTCCGGTTAATTAGTATTATCCGTACGAATGAATTTTAATATGATCTGTTATGGTGAGCGGCGTATAGATGCCGGCCGCGGCGTGGCGATCGAATTAATTCGCTTTTTGAACCGTTTTCTCTTTCGCGAGATAAAACGGCCCAACGGGGACTGTACAATGTTAATAAAGTCGCTGACGATTTTATTAAAATATTTCCATCGACTTTTGCACTGCGTTGCAATCACGAAACTTGATGCGTTTCGTTATATGTTATCTATGTGCGGAAATCCGATCGTTTTAACCGCGGTAATACGGTTAAATTATTTATACACTTTCAAGGCACGATACGCGGTTCTTGTTCCATCAATTCATGTGCATGTAATTGTCCGTACTAATAAATCAATATAATTAATTCGCTGATAATAAAGCTTGCGGCGCAATTAATTCGACTCTATCAAAGCAACGCGATCTTTTTTTTTACGAGCTTCAAAGTTGGCGAGTCAGCAATTACTTTTTATTATCGACTACCGGAATTCTAACTAATTGCGAGACAATTCGAATCGCCGCGGCCGAATCCTCCCGCTGATCAGCGCATACGTCGACTCGCTTGTCAGCGTTAGTCATCGCTATAATTAGGTCTATTTGCAACGTTATATATGATTCGTTCCGAGAATCAGTCTTCCGATAGATTTCACGATGCCGCGAAATTGCGCGGCGCCATCGAGAAGAAATCGAGCACTGACTAACGCCATGATGCTGGAGTTCTCGAATCGAGAATCGTCGACGGTTGATGAGTCACGAGACAGCTCGTCTTTCACTTCTAGCCGAATCCACGAATTCGACGCAGCTTTGATCTTCAACGCAAACAGCTCTCAAAGAATACAAATCGAACGCTTAACATTTCAGAGAGTATTTTCGTAACGTCGTCGATGCGAAACGAGTCACATTATTTAGGAACAAAAGCCTTAGAAGCAAAAAGCTATTATCTGAAAACATTAAAACTTTTGTGACGTATTATTATATATACTATATAGTTGTGTATTTGTACAATCGCTGTGATTGCTACTGTAACGCAATTTATCTTTCACGAATGGGAAGAGGAACTCCTCGTCCGAGGAAAGCCAGGAATGAATTTCCAATCGGGTATTTCTGTACAACGTTTCAGTCACGCTCGTCGGATTGACAAACACCTGGTCAGATAGACGCCGCTTTGCTCCGGGAATTGAATTTTGGTTATGGGTCAACGACGCTTCTAAATTTGCGATATATCTCATCATCAAAATGTGTAACATCAAAATAGATTAAAATATATAATACAAGCAAGAGCGTTATGCTTCGCAGTCATTTCACGTGATGATTCATCGAATGTAGAAGCAGAATTTCCTGTTTATATACTTGATCTCGTAACTCTGGAATAGTTGGTATACCTTGCGTTACCTCATATCTTGAACGATACATTCAATACTTATAATATCGACGCATTCATCGACGTCGTCAAGATGTACGTATCAGCGTGACTTCTCGATTCGCCCGTCGACTCTCCTGAATCGGCGATGGAGGCGCGCACCATCACCCTTCTACTTACGAATCACCTGTACTCGTCGGCACAAATCTGTCAGTGTATATCGGCATGCACTCATGCGCCTGGAGTTTGACGTACCAGTCAAGAGCAAGCGCGGCTTCCATCCGCCAGTATCGCAGGCACCCTCAGTCGTCGTCCCTCCCCCAATATATATATATACATATACATCTATACGTGTATATGTATACACAATACACAGACACGCGTACGTATATCTGGCGCAAGTTCTGATTAGACGTAGAATTAATGATTCGAAAATCAATACAGGGCCGTCCTCCCGAGAGTATTAAGACACCGTGGGGGATGCCATCCAAAGACAGAGCGTGATAGAGAGAAGGGAGTGAAAGGATGCTTGCGAGCGGTGCGGAAGGGATGTGAAGGTGTTGGATGGGTGCTAGTGGAAGCGCGGGGTAGCAGGGGAGAGGGCTTGATAGAGCGAAGGTTGGGGTTATGGTGGTGGTGACGATGGTAGTATATCCGCTAGACGAGCAGGGGGGAAGTAGAGAGGGGTGTGGGCGGGTTAGGCGATGGAAGAAGGGTGCGCGGGCTCCTCGTTCCAGGATCTACTATTTTGTCACCAAACCCTTCCTCGCCCTTTGATAACTAATTAGTGTTTTACCTCCCTCTCTCTTTACCCTTTCCACGCTTAGCTGGGGGCCTCTTTTATCGTCCCAATCAGGGGACGTCCTGGGAGGAACCCCTTTTCATGCAGGAGGCGCATCGACGTTTCCAAGCCTCCCGAAAAGATGAGAATCAAAGGATTTCCAGGGCGAAGCGTCAAAAGTGCGGAGGAGGAAGGGGTTTGAGGGGGAAGGAACGAAGTTCAGATAGGTAACGAGCGGACGAAATGAGAAGGGGGTTGGCGTAAGGAGAGAAGACGTTTATTAACCTGTTAAGACTCGATTTATTTTTCTTTATTTCTCCTGGGGTATTATAAAGTTTGATTACGCAGTGATGGCATGATTACTCTTCGCATTTTAATTCCAAGATTGAGCGAGTGCTCAATTATAGGCATCACTGTATGACATTGTTAGACTTTAAATACACTTAATTGGAGAAATCAGCTATAGAAAAACAAGAGCCTAATATTGCCTTAATAATCAATAATGTTATGGAGGTACATTATTACATAAATTGTAATAATAATTATAGATATATTAATGATATAGATATTACGACAAGTATTATGATTTATGTAGCAATGTCATTTCATCGAGAAAAAGAACGAGAGTAATTTTAGAAAATATTAATAATTTTACGAGAAATTAAAAAACCTGCTGCCTTTTAATCATCTCCGACATCGTTTCTCGCGCGTTAACTCTGATTCGAGCTTCGCTCGCGATTGTGCGTGGTGCTTTTTTTTGCGAAAGAAGAGAAGTTAGCGAGTTAACCGATCGACCGCACGTGTAGTCAGGAAAACACTCGAGGCTCGTGCCGTACAGAAACGAATTTCGCTCCGAACAATGGAGGACTCGATATACGGCGCGGCGGAATCAGTAAAGGGATGGTGAATACAGGGCCGCGGGGACGATTGTTGAAATTTGCATGAATCGATCACGATTGTTTGGCCGCGGAATGAGCACGCCACCACAGGAGAAATAATTCGCAATCCGTGTGCAGGCCGAGCAATCGAGTTACCGTTTGCCATTTCGATTCTGCTCGGTCCAACGGACGACAATGGCCCTCCGCCAAAAGCGAATCATCTTTGTGATCTGTCCTGAGCCGACTGATCATGGTGCTGGTTGTTCAGATGCTTGTGCTGCTTTTTACACGGGACTCTATTTTTTTCTTGTTTTTGTTCAATCACAGGGGAGACTGTGTTGTTCTTTGAGATTCCGCGTTAATACGATTCTCTCGAATCGTAGAGTTTACTTTTCGTTTGATAAATTATCAAACAAAATCAGAAATAATCAACTGATACCATGTGTAAACAAATGGTAAATTCACGATAATTTGTTTTAAAAAATACATAGAAAAAAATATATAGATAGTATAATAGATAAGATCATGTAAGAGTCAGGCGCGAAAATTAAAGTGCAGAGTTAATAAATTAAAAATAGCGACTTTAATGAAAATGAAAAATATGTGGAATATATAATTTTAGCTTCTTTATATTTAAAACGACACGTCTTACTCTTTTAATTGTGCGCTGTTTGGTTGCACGAATGGCAACCAACATAAAATAATATTCAAATACATTATCATCGGACATGCACTTGTTAGCATCACAAATTGGCATATTTATAGATTCCACGGGTTATTACAGCATATACAATTATCAATCCCGGTAATTTTATGCGCGTATTGTATCATTCCACTCACACTGCCTAAGCTCTTGATGAATAAAAAATACGCATAAAATATTATTGCTAATATGGCAGCGTAGCTATGGTCGCATGTTCGACAGACCGATTACGCGCAATTAAAAAGCTGATTAACGCAAAGCCACAGTTCACGAACAATCGTCTCCGATCCATATTGAAGTCGATACCTGGTAATATGACGCGTGAGTAAATGTATGCGAATAGTTGTGTATGTGTATTAATATGAAATGTATGTGTGTTTATGTGTGTGTGTGTGCAGATATACATTTCGCGAGCGGGAGACAGTAGGTTACTTTTAGTGCACGAGGATTGGTACCTGAGCGAGCACAATACGGGCTATATTTTTATGGGGCCGCCGTGGGGGTCTAATGGCACCCTGCGGGTGGAGAGACAGGGAGGTGAAATAAAAAAAAAAGCGCGAGCGTGCGCGCGTAAGAGGAAAAGCGAGAATGAAGGAGTGAGAGGGAAGGTCATGGGAGGTGAGGTGTGGGTAAAAAAAGAAAAACAGGGATTTGGTATAGACGTCATTGTTTCCGTTCGGCACCCTTCTCACTCCTCTTTTCTCTGCGTTCGCCCCCGTGCCAAAAGTTCCCCGCCCGCTACGGCGTGCCGCCCCGGCCGAAAACTACCCCTTACAACGGGGTGCCTGCCATTCAAGCTACTTTTTCATCTCTCCTCTGTTTCTCTTCCCGCGTTCTTCCACACATAGATTACAATATTACCACCTACCCCTCTTTCAGGCTTGCTCACCCACCCCTTCTTCTGCCGTATCTCTCCCTCTTTTTCGCAGCGACCGACGCCGCCGCGGCGGTACGCGTCCTCTGATATATACGTGCACTTCTGATCATAACATAAATTTTAATGATGGCCGTGATGAAAATATAAGAACGCCCCGATATTTATGGCGTCTGTCCCGGCTACCGTCTGCATTCTCCTCGCATATATGCGGACGCATCAACCCCCTTCTCTTGCGGACAATTTTCTGATGTGTGGATCCTCGTTGTATAATACAAGTTGCCAAATGATACATGGAGAACTAAATAATCTTCGCAAATCGTATGTGCAACATGTGTTATCATTATATCGTTCTCATATCTCTGATTGTGTTTTTAAAAAAATTATAATTAAAATTTCGTTATTAGTTTTATTATTAATTTTTCAGTTTCGGTGAAAATATCTGTAAATATCATTAAATTCGTTTATATATAATATAATTATTGTCATTCTAACTTATTTGTACCATCTGAACAATTAGCAGTATTAACGAGTGCGAGACAAAGTTTTTTGCTTCTCGAAGCTAAGTTTGGTTCGGCGACCGATAAAAGGGAAACGTCACCGAGACCGCGCTTTTTGTTCTTCTTGCGTTGGCAGAGGAAATCAACGCTGACGCGACTCGAGAACATCGCTGGAAAGAAAGATCCCCCTCGTGGATCGCTTCATGTTTTCTGCCGCGCCTTTCCTTGGCAGATGATCACCAATCTTTTTTTCCGCTGCCATCATGATTTATTAGTGCAGCGCGCGTGAGAAGATATCCGGTCCTGTTTCGTCGCCACTATCGTACTTATGCATTCCGAAGACACCGATATAACTCCGCTATAACATTACAGACGGAGACACACGACGAAAAGCGTGTTCGGATACTATATTACACCCGGACATTTACATTGCTCGTTAAATTGAATCTAGTACAGGAAATTCCGTCGTTCCATTGCCGAGGGTAAAACAGAAGTTTTTCTAGGCATTAATCGAGAAGGGAAACACGCAAGGCAAATTTTGTTGAGATCTAATAATAGTAACGATCGGATTTTTACTTCGCATCCATCGCTTTTTCACATGAAGTGTTTATTTCGAAAAGGAAATAAAATTTGAAATATTTTTTCAAAAATTATTCTCTCTCCTCTTTCTCAAAAACAAATGTATCAGATCGATTTATGTCTGCATCTTATTTGAGTACAGAAGTTTGAGTAAAGACATAGAACCTGTTTCAGAACTTGACTTATGTCACTCTCTCTTCGGAGATACATGACTCATATCTCTGCAATGCATAGCACTACATAATGATACTATGCAGATACATTGAATTAGAATTCAATAGCAACTGCAAATGCATTAGCAATGTGAATGTAGATTGTAGCGGATATAATGATGTTATTGATCTCGACTCGAGGCGTAGAGATTATTATGGGGATATTGGTGTATTTTCGGAAGTCGCCGAGCTCTCTACTGGTTCGAGGCATCAGCGACGTCAACGCAGATTCAAAACAAGAGCCCGTGATTGGACGCTCCGGGCATATCGTGAAGTGGAAGGGAAGAAAGACCAAGGATAAGGGGAAGAGGCTAGGAACTTGAAAGAGTGCTCGTGTCTAATGATGTTTAAGAAAGGGCTTTAATTTTTCATTAGGACAACGGGGAACATCAAAGGCGTTCCTTTATTTTTTAACCAATGCCCCAAGGCTAGTTTTCGTCCATACAGCCGCCAGTATATTATCCGTTCTCGACTTCCGTTCGAAATACTCTTCAGTCGATACCCCCAGCTGAACGACGTATTGACATTTCTTAAATATTGCCGTCCTGATGCGTCCATACCGAGAGACAGTCTATTTGCCCCTGAGAGAAGCTCATTCTATCTCTTCTCCTCCCACGCTTGCTCTGTGTAACGGATTGCATCGTTTCGTCGTCAGACGTCATCGGCGCACGTGGGAACCTGCTCCCTATGCCACATGGAGGATCGTCCTTAGCTATTAAGGGCCCGCGCATATGCGTGTGCTCAGAGTAAAGAGCATGGCAAACGGTCGACGACCCTTGAAGAAATGTTTTCTCTTTTAGAATAACGCGAGCGCGCGTTTATTGTTCTACGATTTAACGAGCTCCTTGTAGATATCTTTCTATTCCTCTTCGTTTACGAATGAAATTCACATGTATATGTGTATAGATGTATATGTCGACATATTGCAAGATGGTATTTAACATAATTTTTGTCTAGATTTATGGTCGTATAATTTAATACCTTGTTGTCGCGTGTTTTGATTCTCAAGAGATACTTGATCATTTATTACATATTGCGATGCGAGTGTGAGATTTATTCCATTAACTCGAATCACAATGACAAACGTGTGGAAATATTAATCGTGAAATGTGAAACATCGTCATCTTACTTGTTATATTTCATTTATAATCAAATGCAACAGGAAAGCATGACGGTACAATCAATGATAGCGACCATCGTTTCTGATGCTCGGGCATGAAAATGCACGACAGTCATTGAGAACGGAATCTGATAAAAAGAGGGGAAAAGACACTCGCAAGCTCCTTAGCTTTCTCTCCAGTGACTTCTCGTGTATGTCTCCCGCGTCCCTAACCGCATATTGCAGCATGTACCGGGGCTTAGAGCCGATCGATATCTTAATAATAAATACAAGAGGGGTTCACTCTGATGGCTGGTTGGTGTGAGATTGAAGAGGGGGACTGTGGGGAGGTGATTGGGGGGTGGAATGACGCCACGTTGTATCGGTGGCGTGGAGGATTTGCGTTAGATAGAGCAAACAGGAGGAAGGATGAAGCGAGAGAGATGAAACGGGACGAAAGAGACGAGACGGAGAGAAAGCAGGAGAGATCAAGGGATAGTGAGAGGGGTGAGCGAGAGGGAGATCATTCGCACCTCGAGGTGTAATGAGAAAATTTGAAATATCGCGGGCGTCTCCTGCTCTTCTCTCCCGTCATTCCTCTCCACCACTTTCCTCTCTGTCTCTCTTTCTTTCTCTCAACTCTTAAAAAAAAATATAACAACGCCGGTAGTCATAAACGACTGATCCGCGTATCCTCATTCCCTCATTCTCTCTTCTTCTCCTTTTTCCCCCCTCTTTTTCCGCCACCCTGTAGGAGATTATAAAGGCGCCTAGTATAAGGCACTCTCTTCTTCTACTCTCTTTCTTTGTTTGTTTGTTCGTTTCCTCTTTGTCGCTCCATAATGCCGCCAACCGGGCGAGGGGTTTTCGTGGACAACCGCGATTACACACCCGTCGCCACGACGCCGCCGTCGCCGCCGTTGCGACGCGCGATCGACCGGCGACCTATCGATCGACCGTAAGTTTAACTCGACCGAACATCACATCTGTCATAAAAATATCGGTGTAGTTTTAATGAACATTCAGATATGGTTAGCACTCGAAATATGGGTCACGACACTTGACCGGTAGCTCGCAGATATAAACCCCAATGAGTGGGCGTGATCTCGCTCGGCGTTACAACCGGTAGTTGCGAGTCAAAAGCGACATTACAATTCTTTATGCCCACATAAATTTACTCTCTCCCCCGCGCGGTATTACTTCGGGCTTTCCGCGGTTACTCGTTTGTCATTATTTGTCACGAAAAGGCGGTATCGGAGAATTGATGGAATGCATTATTAGTTATTACGCACACATCTTTAACTGCAGTTGGAAAAGAGTTGCGATCTCGGCGATGGGAAGGAAGATGTATCTTTATGCATGATGAATATTGGAAGCATCACGCGAGGCAGATTGTGCGAGAAACGTAAATGCGCTGATGTTCATGGAATAACGCGCGGAATAGTTTTTCCTTATCGCAGAAGCAATGATACGTATATTGATTTGACAATGGCATAATGTTGTGTTCTTGTTCGACGGCAACGGCGTTCGTCGATGCGACTCTTATCCTCCGCGAATTCGACGTTCGATAGCGTCTTACGACGTGATCCCACCGTCTGCCATTGGCATTTTATCGCGCTCATTATCTCGCTTATTACTCGTCTACCAAGATTTACATTTCGCGCGAGCGATCGATCGGACATCTCCGTGATACCATTCGCGTCGGAATTTCCCGTGCCTCTTATATTAGTCAACTGGCGAGAAATAAACAGAGGAAAAAGAAGAATGATGTCGATGATGCGCCGGGCGCGCTGATAAAAATAGACGCGAGAACGCGTGAGGTCGAAGGCACGTGATCTATTCGGGATTCCGCGTTCGGCGCACAAAGAATGCTCGGCGTTCGACGAGGCAAATATCAGACATACCGGTGTCGACTTGCGCTCGAATATGTTTACCGTGAGAGGATTACATAGTTTATTCAATCTTTTATCTCGAGTTACGTATACACGTAATGACCTACATTAAAGTCACATATAAAGAACTATAAAGGGGACTGAATTCATAAGGTTAGATTTGAAATCTACCGTTGCTTTTGTTGTTAAACCTTGGGAGTTTATAACGACCTGAGATAACCCGACTCGCCATGACGGTCGAATCGACTGAAAGAGCCGCTTTTTGCTATTCTCAATCTTCCTTGCTCGACGGCTGAGAGAGGAAGGTAAAAAAGAAAGAAGACGGCGAGAACTCGAAAAATCTTATTCTGGAGTTACCTGAAATTGACTGCGCGGAGATTAATATCCCGCCGGTCAATCTCCGAGATATATAAATTCTATTCGTCTGCTGACGATATTTTAGACGATAATTCAGATCTGTAGAGAATATAGTACCATTATGTTATTAACGTATTATAAATTTATTTAAATGGATTGTATATGAGAGAATAGACTTAAAAATAGAAATAAAAAATTTAAAAAAGGCACATTTATAGCGATACATTTATAAATAATAAATTAAATATACTCATGCATTTTTTCGCATATGCAACACAGTCACTCCAATAACAGACAGTTGGATTGATTATAGCGGTGTAACGAGCAAAAGAGTCCACCGAGAAGTCGGCCATTATGCAATGATATAGCGATAGCGCGTTGGAAATCGATTCTTTCGACTTTCGTCCCCACCAGTGGAAGCGACGATCGCGCAAAGTGCGTGACCGTGTATAAGATGCAGGAGGTAATCCCACAGTTAAAGTTCTTGCGCCCGCGTGCGGTGCAGGGAACAGAGATTCTCTTACATTCCTATGTCGAATCGGTGAGTACCGATCGATCGACACAGCCGGGCATCGTGGAAGTCAGATAACCGTCAATTTGCAAAAGGGGTGTAAGACGGGCGTTGAGGCCGAGACGAAACGACTCGACTCGACGGCACGGCGATCGACCCGATCGAAGTGCCGGCATACATCGCGATTGCTCATCTTTCCCTCTTCAGGGTTGAAAGGCGGCCGTAATCGATGCTGGTGTAATCGATGCTGTCGGACGATCGAATCGAAACTACGACGGCTGCTGCCAGTAGCATCTTGTAATGATAGGCGAGGACGACGGACTCCCAATTGCCGATCTGACATGCGTCCGTAACGAAGTAATTCGATCGTGTCACGAAATCCACTCCGTGTATTTTACCACGCTCGCCATTCCTTCCGCGAGTTCCTAGGTTGGCGCAGCTGCTGTGATTTCGATTCGTTTTCTCGCTGACGCAAACAACGCACGATGAGTAAAGCAAGTTTGTCATTTTATTCCGACATTATCAAATTCTTAACGGCAGCGGTAATGTTAGATCTACACGATTCCCAGCTAAAGGTTAATGTGTTGGTCGAATTGGCACGATCAATGAAACAGATGAATGATTTACAGTTTTTTTTTATGCCGTACTTAGAAATTTATTAGAGATTATCGGACGATTAACGAGCGCCTGTATTCTTTTATAAACGGAACAACGGCGTTACAAACCGATGCGCGGACACTTTAATCGGCGATCGGCGCTTTCTGGATCTGATATGGAAGGTGTAGAGCGAGACGCGCGGCAAGGGTAAAGGATGTTATTCAGAAGCGATAAAATCGTCGTAGTGCATATAATGACAAACACATGCGTTCTCACCCCGATCCCTGACTTCGCGGTGTGTATAGGTCGCCCTATCGAGCCGGATCTATATAACGTGGCATATGTTTAGGTCATTAATTAGCATCTGGAGCCAATTAAAGTAATTACGAATTCGACGGTAAAATATCGTTGCAGCCTACGGAACGGTCTAGGAACGCTCTCTTGGCGGCCGCGTACAAGCGATTCCAAAGCCGCATAGCATACACGCAACAAAACCGAACCACGTCAGTTTTTATCAGACATCCGTCATGTTGTGAAGGCGATCGATTGTTCTACGAAACTATAACGGGGATACTTATATTGCCGCCATGAGGCAATGTAAAGTTCCCCCGCTAGCATTACGCGACCGGTCTATTATTCTCGGTATCGCGATCTCGTTACTAATGGCATCATTACTATCCGTTTCGACAAGTTTGGAAACTTTACCAACGGCTACTTGCAGAGCTTATCGAAGTTAAATATTGACTCGTATCTATAATATATATTATGACCTAAAAAAGAATGTAGTACATGATATTATGTACGTTGAAGCGGTGCTAAATGTCAAGAAAAAGAATATATATATCTCTCCGCTGCACACACAATTTAATTTATTCACACCATTTCTCATTAAAGCGAAAACATTAGATTGCATCGAAAATTCGAGATCCTTATATCACAACGCTTTTTATAAAAGCGCGCTGTGCCTCCTATTTCCGGCGATGCATAAATATAGTGGGAAATATAAATTAGCCGTACATCGTAATGCAGTTTAATTACAAAATAGGAACGCGCGCTTATCGCCATTTGTGCTTATTTTGCAGTGGTGAATATTTAGCGCAACAATAACAAGATGCATCGGCATGATAACGCGTTTGACGCTATAAATCATCGTCGGCAAAATCTTTTACGTTTAGATCGCGCGTTATGACCGCCGACGCTCAATCGTTCTTGACGTTCGAAGAAAACCATTATCCCCCCAACGACTTCCGCTGTTAATATAACGATCACGTTAGTTCCGCGCGGGAGGACGATCGTTATCGGCGATCCTCTCTCGATCCTCTATCTATCAGGCCGCGAGTCCTCGGAATTTCCCCCGCCACGAACACCAATTTCCTGACGTGTGTCCACATGACAAATACGCAGGATGCTACCAGACGGCAGCTATCGATACGCATCCGCCATTCGAACAGCCGTATATTACGGCTCGCTCTCGGATATGTATTTATGCTTCCCGTATCATTTCGCAATTATCGATAACATCGTCAAGGCTTTTTGCAGGAAACAATGGGTCATTACTTGCCTGCTGTAGCCTGGTGCCTCTGTTTCTCCTTCTATCTATCTTTCTCTCTCTCTCTCTCTCTCTCTCTTCGCCCCCCCCCTCTCTCTCTTCATCTCTCTGCTTGCCTATGACTTTGTCCACGCTCGTCCGCACCTCTCCCGACCGTTCGCCGATCACGACGCCATATGTGTGTCTCACGAGATGTCATACACATTGACGGATCAATACACATGCTTATGTCGAGTTCCGTCAATTAAATGATTATATGAAATTTTCAATGTCGTTGCTAATTTTATTTTCAGTAATTGCACTTTTACTCGAAATCAATATTCTCTTACACAAAGTTGAATAGCAAGTCTACGACTTTGTTGACTTTGTTGACACCTATGAGTCAATTCATTTTCTTCATTCACACTGTAGGTAGATTATAGACTGTGCACTTGAGAGATAGTGAATTGTCGATCGAGATTGTCAGCGTAACTCGAACTTGTTAATGAATGGACGGATCGTAGGTTACATCATTGACGCTCAATTGTTGATCGCAGAAGCGACAGGTCCGGTTTCCCTTCCGACGCGGCGAGCCGGTATAACCTGTTTGATTCGAGCGATCGATCCCGAATCCCTTCCCGGATGCCTTCTATCGGATTGCCGCGAATGTGGATAAAACGAATAACGGGAAAAGAGAGGAAATGAAAGAGTCGCGCAGAGAGGACAAGAATTGCAGGCAGGAATACCGGATAACTATCCGGCATGTACACGCCGCGAGTATAGCCGGGGATAGGCCGGTTCGAGGGCCGAGCTACTTTGAATATAAAAGCTGCTATAATTAATATCCAAGCCGGAATAACGGGGCGGCGAATAATATTTATTAGATACTTTATAGAGAAAGTTTAAAAAGGTAATCCCCTCTTTATACTTAACGATACGTTCGTTATTTTCGTATCAACTCTCCCTTTTTCTCCATAGATGAAAAAGTTTTGGTTTGAAAGAGCCAATCTATTTGTATGTCTTCGCACTTACGACATTTGTTTGTGCTTTACCTCAATAAAGAGGTAACGTTGCAACAGACATCGCACATCGACACGCTAATTAACGAGCATTTTGCTAGAGATCTGGCAAAGGCAGATGCAGTCGGCAAAAGTATTTCGTCGTTAATGATCTCCTTGCAAGAACTTCGTCGCTCTTTTGCATAGCGATATGCATGAGCGAGTTCAGCAGAAATGCAAAAACGCTACATACGGGGTCTAATTATTGTGATTGACATGTTACAGTAGCAACGATGTTTACACCATGAATATTAAGCAACAATTAAATTCGCAAAAATATTAATGGCAATCATTGTGTGATGATTGCGTCGTCACAACCCGCATAAATTATATTTACAGAATCGCTCTTCGCTCCGGGACACAGACACGTATATACTCAACGTACACGTTTATACTCTTATTTTATACACATAAGAAAAAAAAACAAGATAATTAGCGCAGACATCTATTTATATTGTATTTATCGAGAGTTACGATCTTTCCACAATAAGTCGAGAAGAACATTTCTTCTCAATAATATTATTCAGAAAAAAATGTCTTAAATATTTAGAAATTTAATCTTTAAATGGGTAAATGCCGTAAATGGTGTAGTAAATATTATAGTATAGTTTTATTATTTATATTTCAGGTAGTTTTCTTTAAAACTTTGTTTTGAAAAAGGAAAATAAAGTATCGCCCTGATGCTTAGAAATCTTACAGTTTATTATTTTTACATTCCTCATAAGGATATAACTAATATAAATATAACTATAAAAATAAATTTTTTTGGGGTGTTCTGAGTTCTGAGCATGCCATCTACCAACTGGCGTATCTTTAGACCACTTTCCTATTTAAAGGTTAATTGTTTCGAGAAAGATTGTAATGGGTCTTTTGAGAGTGGAAACCCCGCGCAAGCGATTCAGGAAAATGAGAGAAACGGGAAATCATAGTCACGGAACATAGAATCATACAGATACGTAAATAAACTTCTCGGCTTTTAATTATAAATCTATAATTTAGTTTAATTTTATTTACGATTACATTTTATAAATTCGACCCTTGTCAACCTATCAAACAGCGACCTAATCTCAAAATTTGCCGCATAATATGTGATACACAATACGTAGAATAAAGAGAAAGGTAATTCTCGATCACATATTCGAATCAACTGAATAATTATATATTTGTCCTGCGGACGACACCGCACAGGTGGTTTGACATAAATTCTCCCGCGGGCAGCATTCAAATTCCAGTAACATTAAGGAATTACATTATAGAATGGCGAAGTACATTATAATGTCTAGGATCAAAGAAACTGCGACGCCAGCATACTATTTCCTGCGCTGAAAATATCAAAGCAGCCTCGCGCGGCTCGACGGGCCGTCGTTTCTATTTTTGCCGGCTTTTCGTAGCTGCGAAATTAGGTGCAGCCGGCGAGAATTGATTGATTTCGCGTCGCACGGCTCCGCAACGATAATTTAACGATCCGGACCACCGTGAAAAATTTGCACACCTTAAGCGCAATCGTCTGCGCCGTTAAAATTCTCTGACTGCATTGCAAAATTAACCTCTTTAAAGTGAAACGGAGTACAACCTCGTGCGAATTACAAAGTATGTCTCGGTAAAAAGGACTAACGTTTATTATTATTAACTCGAGAGCAATGACATTTTTCCGTTCTGCTATTCAGTCTCAAAATTAGTTCGTCAAATGTCTGCGATATAAAAGAACTTATACCAATAAAGTTGATAAAAAATGTCAATACTGCTCATTTATATCTCGTGATATTGTTAATATGACTCGAATCAGTTTTGCAATTCAACATAATGTGATCTTCGTCTCGCATGTTTGATTAAATCACCGAGAAAGTTAAAAATGCGATTTTCAATTCTTACTGAGTTAATATACGTATTACAAACGTTAACATTCATTACCGTCTATTCTCCTTGTTACAGAGAGCGACTTCGGCGGAGAAAGAAATAGCCGCGTTAAAAGAACAGCTCGCCGCAACGAACGACAACAATTCTAAGACTGAGGGACACCAATTGTCTCAGCCTCCGCAGGGAAGCGATCAACAACAGGTACACGATGCCAGCAATCCCAGAAGGACGCCGAACAGCAACCTCGAGCAGGAGCTGCAGGCCAAAGACAAAGAGGTGCGTTGGATCATACTCGTCCTTCCGCTAAAATGTTACTCTCTCGTGTATTGCCATGTGAAATGGTAATTGTAATCTTTGAACTTCTCTCTCTTCTTCCCTTTTCTCTTAATATTTAATTAAAAATAAAAAATAATAGCAAATTAAATAATTTCCTCAAAAATAATCAATAACGCAACAATTTAAATTATTTCTGATAAGTAAAAAAATTATTAGTATCCACATTCTTGTTTCTTTCAAAAATTTTTCTTCATTGATAACAACATAGGTGATAAGATAGTACTACTGTAATTAAGAAAAGCAAATCTCACACGGCTCACGCGAAAAGATTGACAAATCGAACATTCCTTCACGAGCAATCGCGAGGCTTAACCAACTGAGGGTTGCTGCGTGCAAAATCACCGAGTGGATGCTAGTGCAATTTCTGTGTGCAGACACGGCATGTTGAAGTGAATGACTAACGTTGCTCGTGTTCGATATCTGTATTCGATGGATTATTGTCCCTCTCCTTCTTTATCCGACTACGCAATTCTGTTCTACGCAATCACGTTCCTATACCGCACGCATATCTGATACTCACCCCTTTGTAACCGATTGCTATCGTCGCTCGGACCTTCAAATAGCGCACTTTTCAATCAAATTTTTTTTCAAATTAATAGCCACGTTCATATAAAGGTGCAGAAAAGGTGCAATTTTCTTGAAAGATAGCTAAGTACGATACAAAATAATATACCGGAAAAAACCCTTGCGATAAATTGCAATTAATTATTAAAAATTGTATATATCAGTATTATATTAAAAATTAATATTATATCATATATCAGTATCATATACTACATTATAAGTATACTTAAAATTTGATTATATATAATTGAATTAATTTGTAAATTAAAAGTAGGAAGTTCCGCATTACGAATGATACACAAATTATGCACAGTAACATTCTATCAGTTGATACATTTCCATAAACTTTGAAATAATTTTTTATAATATTATTATTAGATATTATTAACATAACATATATTATAATTAAAATAATATTAATATAACATTAAGATTAAAATTTAATGAGACCTTATTAAAGTGTGATAATATTATATATCTAATATATTACAGTTAACATTATTGAAAAAAAAATTATATGTATAAAAAAAAACATTAATTATTTATTATTTCAAAATTTATGGAAATGAAATCAACCATTGAAACTAGGCATAATTTGTGTGTCGTTCACTACGTAGAACTTCCTACTTGTATTTTACAAATTATATTTATTTATAAAGAGATTGGCATATAAATTATAGACACAGAGACGGTTGTGGGTTTTACATGGCGAATTGCATTTAAAAGCGGTAACATGATTGGCATTCAAACGGCAGGTAATGAATTCGGGCGAGCCGTTTCGCAACTCTCACGTGGCATTTTTCTCTCGAGAAAGATACACGATCAGGACCTAGATTCACGATAAACGTTTCAAATTACTCCGCCACGTTCCCGCGAAACCACGCAAACTCGCTCGCAGCTATAAGTAGCGAACGTGTAACTAATGATACTCGATCAGCTCTATCAAAATAGATAACAAAGTCAATTTAGAAAAGCCGTAACGCGCCGGGGATTTCTCCAGCCGTATCGCTCTCCAGCGTTGTCCATTAACGTCGCGTTCGGATGAATAGGTGCATCTCAGTATATATTTAGTAACGACGAACGGCACGTTCATACGAATCTGGTCGGCTTGCTCGGGTCATTAAAGCGCCGGAATGCGACGGTGGCAACGCGCGAACCTTTATTATGATTATGATTCGCCGGTCCGCGATTTCGGAACCCCGTGCGATAACATTATCGTATATTTATCGGGAGGGTAAATAACCCCGGGGAAGAGGGCAAGCGCGCGCGCGCGCGCGAACGCGGTTTCACTCTTGGCAAAAATAGCCGCGACGATCGTGCAAACCCACGTCTCCACGAGAAGCTACACGAGTAACATTGCTTTCGTCTAACTGCCCGCTGCAATCTCACTGCGAGCTGCGATACACAGCTGCCGCGTGACACGGATGAATGGAGATAATGACGGTCATCCCTCACTTTTACCGCCAAATATTCGACCTAATAAACTACGGTCGTCTCATACGGGAGACTCCGTTTTCTCGAGTTTCGTTTTATCTAAGTATAGGGGGCATCGTGAGGTATGCCGAGTCGTTACGCTTCTGGTTGATGTGCAATTAAAGTCGATTAATTGCACGTAGATAATTATATATAAATGTATGTAGCGTAACGAAAATATTATGTCTGCGTCTGACGTATATGTTATTATTGTATAAATCACGTAACCGAAGTTAAAAAATTCTTTTTAAGATTGTTGATAAAATTATTAATCTTAATTATATATAAAATATTAATGCGTAGATTTTTATTAATAATAACAAATTCAGGACAAAATAATAGTAGTTTGTTGCTACCAAAAAATCTATTTTTTTTCAGTCGTTGAAAACTATAGAAGAAGGATACGCGTTATATAGATCAAACTGCCAGTTGAATAAGGTATATAAAGCTATTCAAGTCGATAAATCTTCGAGAGGTAATATAGAATACGAGTTACCCGCCGCTACTCGAAGCCTTTTTTCCCCCGGAAGTGGTCAGGAAGAGCCTAAGTGGTAGTTGCACCCTTTAGTGCCGTGCACTTTGCGTGGTTTACGAAGCAGCGTGCAAGGAGGTCGAGCCCGTAAAAATCTTGCGGTAAAGGAAAAGAAGTGTAGCGAGATTGGTGGGAGGAAGCGTAACCTGTTAAGGGTGTATAATGCGAGAGGGGCGAAAGCAGCGGCGCAGTGGGCAGAAGGGTGGCGAAGGCGGATGTACACGAGTCCTTAAACAAAGCCAAAAACACTTAAAGCGGCGCGCGCGTGAGAAAGGAGTGATAAAAACGCCGCTAAGAGTTCAATAAGTATTCTCCTTAGAGCCAATAACAATCGCTCCTCCTTTTCTGTCGCCTTCAACCACCGTCCGCCCTTCCTCTGTTCCCTTTGCGCCTTCCCGCGTCTCCGTTGTCCCCGCGCGAGGAAAATCGTTTGCTTCGAAGCCTCCGAGCCTGTTGTAATCCTGGAGCCGATAATCTCCGATCCCGTCCCTCCTCTTGTCAACGTCTCCTTGGTCCTTGTTCGTCCGTCCCCTTGTCTCGAAAATAGGAAGGGGATGGCGCGCGTTCTGTTCTCACCGACGATGCCTTTTAACGGATAAGAATTTGCTCCGCGGACAATGTCTTTATTGAGAAGCCATCGCGCGCCGTGGAGCACCGGAATGATTTTTATTATTCGTCGATTAAAGGAACGTAATGGCAGTTTCAAGTCCCTCCCGAGCGACGGGATGATTTAAAGACGATAATGAGGAGTAAATAATGCGATAGTGTCTTCGAAAGAGGGGAGCGAGGATGGGTGTCTCAGGGAGAGATGGTCGCGCGATACTCTGGAATACGCCCATGAATTATGGAGACTTCGGAAGTACGTTAGTTTATGATGGGTCGATAATTATCAGACACGTGTGTCAATGTATATGTAGCTGATACCGTCTTTACTCTGCTAACAATTTTGGATATCTAATACGTGTTGTCTGATTCCGAATGTAAAAATTGTACGAATAAATATAAATTTCTCAATCTCATATAAACTAATAGATTATGACGTTAACCAAAACTTCGAACAGGACAGATCTTATTGTTAGAAATGCGTTCGTTAGAAACGCTTTGCTTCCGCGTATTTACCACTTCGACGGATGATGCACGCGCAATTCTTTGGCATATTAATAACATTTTTATCACTTCGGTGACGCACGCAGCTCAGGAGCTTTGCTTATTTTTTTCGGGAAGCGTTGACAAGCAAGTTAGATTATATCAGCTATCTTTTTCCGAGAGTTTGTTAGCTGATAAGAATTATCACTTTACACTTATCAATCGACTCCATAGCTTCGATCAACAAGTTTTGACATTAAAGAATAAAGCTTCTAGACAATCTTGAATAATTAATTTTAATTAGCAATATCTGCTTGTACCTACTTTTATAGATCATAATCAGAATGCTACTCTCAATCGCCACTACACTATTAGATATCAAAAGAGCAGTAGCAAACCAATTCCTCGAGTTATTTTGTTATAACATTTTGTTATTTTTAACCTCCATGTGTGTTAAAATGTAAATCATTTCCGTAGTTAGTTTCAAAGTCTATTTTTATTAAAACAACGTCCATATTAAAGTACTTAGTAAATAATAAATAAAATTTGAATACATCTTTTTAATTAAATTCATGACATATTGAATAGGAGTAACGGCGACCTACAAAAATGATTAAAAATAATTCAAATTGAGTATAATTTAATATTATGAATTTAACAATGTAGTTTTGTTACCAAAAACTCTCATGTGGTGCTACGTCTCCACGTGCACATGTACGATAAGCTGTTTTATCTTTCATATTTGCTAATACGTCACCCATAATGCGGAACGAAGTGACGATGATTCGCGATTGCAAATGTTTTCGTGTTCTGCGACTCATTATCTCATTTTTAGAGCTACCAGTATTGTATATACGAATCATAGCTCCGACCACCAACGGCCGTCTCCGTCATGGCATGTCTGTAATTTCAACAAGACATTGTGAGCGATCCACGCTGTCCCCGTGGCACCCTGTCCGTCACCCCCGAAGACAGGCTCGCGCTTCGCGCATTTAAATCGTGCGTTCCAGAAAGCGTCTCGCTCGCTCCGCCGGAAATAAATCACTCCCGTCGCGCGTCTGAATCACGGTCCCGTGCAAGCAACACGAGGACAAGAACGTCGTCAGAAAACGCGGGGATTTCTTTATCTTCGGTGGTTCCGTTAAAGTCTATGTATCACTCGTATGCGATATTGAAATGTTCATCGTCCAATCTAAATCCAATACAAGCGGATACAAATGGCTGTCTTTTTCTCTTCCGTAATATATTATTAGACGGAAGGATCATAGAAAGAGAGAGAGGAGAGAGACGCTTTTTCCCGGATAGGATGTGGCCAGATATTAGAATCGTCGCGACCGCGTAACATCCTATAAACATGGCAATAATAAAAATTAGCGCGATGGATAAAGCGGCGCGATAAGCGCTCTCGTCCGCGATTCATTCCGTTTCCGTTTCCTGTCGCATAACCACGCCAGACTGTATCGAAACGATGAGTATCGATGTAGGACGAGCGTGCTCGATTTGATGCCACAGTAGCAGACATTCGCGAATCCTCGATTAGGTCCCTCAACGAAACGAGACTCTAACAATGTTTGCGCTGCTTAAACTGTCATGATAACGATGGCGTTGACATTTCTGTATATTTTTAAGTCGTAAGACAAGAGATTTTATTGAGCGTTCGTGGAATCTTGAACACGCATATAATTACCACGAGCGCGTATAAAGCAACTTCAAGTGTTTCATCTAGATTTATCTCCCGATGCGCACAATAAATTACAATGGCGGAAATGTTTTCCATGTTTAGTCTTTGAGTTCCATCAACATTGCTGTCTCCTTGTCTCTGTTGCTGCAGAAATTGGATATAGTGACAATGATAACATACGCGCTACCGAGGTGGCAAAGAGCCTTCGGGGCTTTGTGTAGCTTGTGTCGCGGCGACAAATTGAATTCGTCACGGCTGCGGCTCTAAATTCTTGCTATTTTGTTGCTGTACTTATCTTCGGCATTTTGTCGCGTCACCGGTCGTCTTACTTTTCGCAGCTGCTTGATCTTAATTAAACGCCAGAAATCTCTGGCAGCTTTAAAACTTGTAATATATATTCATTTGTCCTTAACGCTTCACATGCCATGAGTCTCCAGTAGTAATTACCTCAAGTTATCATGGGTATGCTTGGTCAATGAATAAAGAGAATCATTGTTTTAATGTTATTTGTCAAGTCGCGATGACAAACTAGGATCGGTTTCATGTAAGCCGTTTGAAGACATTGTTGGAATTACATTGAAATATATACGTGACAAAAAAATGTCTTTCACTCTTTTAAACGATAATTTTAAATTGCGAAAAATACGATTATTACATAATAGCGTGACACGAGTTTAATTTGCATTCATTGCAATTGGAAATTATTAATTATTCAATCTGCCTGTCACATCGATTCTCGAATATTTCACCGATTATCTCGGGGTAACGCAAGCGCGATGCATGCTAATGATTGACAGTGATTGCTGCCAAAAGGTACGATGGGAGCTCGAGTCATTTGATCGTTGTAGCGTGACGAGTGATTCACTCTCCGCGTAATTATAACAGAAAATATAATGGTCCTTCGGATATCTATCAATTCATTAACAAAATAATAATAATAATGACAATGCAGGTTTCAAGCCATTTTATATTTCTGAGAATTGTATCATAAATGAGTCCTTAACGACTTCGGCGAAGAATTATTTTATTTCGGATCGTTTTCTTTCGACTGTCACGAGACGCTTAAAGGGTGACAAAGAGAAGGGGAGAGAGCGAGAGAAAGAGGAGTAGAGAACTTCTGGCAGCGTGGCGAGATGAAAGAGACACCGTGATACTCGTGCCAAGGCAAATACGCTCGGCGAGTGTTTCAAAACACGTTGGCTAATGTACCGAGCACGGTAGATCGAAAAATAACCGAGAGCGTTATCCGCGCTTCTTCTTCTCATGTCCTATTCCCGCGTATCGTCCTACGAAGTGAGATTACCACTGGAACAGTTGCGCGGTCGTTCTGTGCAAAAGGCACAACAGAACATCTCTTTCTTGTCGTATCTTCGTTCGTTGGTAATGTTGCACCGAAGTGACTACGCCAGTCAAAGTGTATACAATGGTATAAGGGCCCAACGGTTCAAACGTAATTCTTGAGTGTGTTGAAAATTTATATTTTTATTTGCTTACTTTCACGATGCTGTTTATTTTAATTATTTATGATAAAATGTATAAATTATAAGTTAGGCCGACTGTCGCCTTAAAATTCCATCGGTCATTTTGTAGAGCGGAATATCGTTTGTGAATGGAGGTATAGATCGACAATCTGAGATACCGCTGAATAACTTTGTCATTTTGTACTTCCGTCATGACTGCAGCGTCGACAGACGAACTTCTTTGAAAGCTGCCACGGAATTTCCATTTCCCTTTCATTCCGCATTAGTAAAATTACTTTCTTAGGAATCTCTTATGAGTATTTATTAGGAACATTTTTTACATTCTCTTTTGATAATTAAAATTATCAAAAGAATATAAAAAAAACTATAACCCAAGCGTCTCGGATATCAAGAAATATCTATGATATGTCAGTATGTTTATCGTTCTAAATATTACGTTGTATGATTTTACAATTTTCTCACATGATCTTTAAGTCTGACTGTTCGAGTCTTATCTCATCATCGCAGACTTCTTTATGTGAGCCAATCGGAACCTTGTCCGTTTGTCGCAATTAACAACGAGATATCGGTAACGGACGCCATATTGGTAACGCCGATGATAGGCTCGCAAGAGTATATCCATAACGATATTACCATATTTGCCCTGATAGGAAGATTTGCTGATAATTAGTGCGATAAGGAACAATCGACTGCGCAATACACGACGATACGGCGCGACAAACAATCGGGTCGCGGCTCGAACGAACGACAAATTTTATCATGCCTCTGGCACGGCGATTACGTGTCTGTGCACACTATACATATAACGGATATATATCGTACTTATCCGCGAAGTATCCGCGGCGCCATGTGCCATAAAACAGATTAGACTTACATTGAACTAACGGATCTATTAGTGGGTGGAGTAACTAAGAGCTTTTACGATTATGTAATCGTTTCTATATAAGAGCGTAATTATATGAGTCACATATATATGTATGTGTATTTGTATGTTCTTAAAAATTATAAATTTTAAATGTAACATATGCAGAATATTGAATAACGTATTTTTTTTGTCGAAAAATAATGAACTAAATTTTCTCAATGCATGTCTAAAACAGTTTAAATATTATTAATATAATGTAAATATATTTTTTAATTTATGTATAATTAATTTGAAAATTTTCATAATACATTTTTAATTAAAATTTATAAAAATTAAAATTTATAATCTGTATTGGCGAAAAATAATTATTCAATGTTTTCGCGGTGTGAACGAGTTTTAGAAAAAAAATTTTGTATCTTATAGATACCGCATAGTTTTGCAGTACAAATGCGATATGAAATGCAATGATTTTTGTAGATATTATATTTGCATACGTCTCATCAGGAATCCACCTTGCGGTATGCGCGGAAAGGATTCGCGGTTGCGTTGAGGTTTTCGAGAGGGTTTCGACTTGAGGGTACTGACTGACCGGACGGCTCGACAGGCAGGAAGGATAGTGGTCTGGCAAAAATCTGGGAATATTTGCACTCGAGCGAAAATGACGTGGGTTAGAAGTGCAACGAGTGCTTATCGTACTCGCGACTTCTTTCAGCGATAGCTGCCCGGCTTATGCCAGACGTCAGGGAAAACCAATATCGTTAGAGATATTTATTTCGTAAATTTCGAGTAGAATCAAATATATAAACTCACGATATTACTCGTTTGCTTTTCCACCCACTTCTTTCCCTTTTCAAAACAAAAACCATTCTCTTCTCTTTTGTGTCGTTTTGTTTCTTTTCCTTTGCCCTTTTCATCTCGAATTCTTATATCTAACCGATCTGACTGTCAGTTTTATGGTTATCGCTATTGCTGGCATCGATGTTCCGAATAGGATATTTGTAATAATTGTTAGCATCACTTTGAGAGTTTTTTTTTTCACGATCTTCTGAGTTACTCTTGATATCATTTAATACGGACGAATAACAGTATGCCAATCTGATTAAGCACGAGTAAATATTGTGTTGTATTAATGGTGCGGTGCACCTCAAGAGCGAATTATCCGTAAGCAACGTTCTCGATCTACATCACCTAACCCGAGCGCAATCAGGAATAGCCGCGTTCTCCCTCGAGTTGTGCGTATGTACGCGGTAAAGGAAAAAAGAGGGAGAGGAAAGACGACCCGCATGCTCCATCATCGTCGGCTGAAACATTAATTAGAAAATCTGAATAATTAGGAACTAACTTTCGCGCGACGTGTAAAACTCGTTCCGCCCCGATCCATGCACGAACATATACACGTGTGTGCAATGCGTGGTTGCGTCTGTTTCGTACTCTGCAGTCGGAGGGAGTCCGACTTCCTCTCCGCCGACCTCGACGGCGAAGGAGGAAAGGGTAGAAAGCAAACGGCAGACTCTCACCCTTCTACACCTTCGCTCTTTTAGCTTTTTAAAAAAGGTTCTCCAGTTCGAACAGATCGATCGACCTCATACTCTCCTCCACATCGAGATGTGTATCTGGTCACGGGGCTCGCTGATTGTATCGTAATTACGGTTTTAAATATACTTCATCGAGCACGCGAGCTTACGAACTCGGCGATAGGGGGTGGTGGCCGGCGCTGGAATAAGGTAGAGGTGAAAGGAGACAGTTAATGCCCGTGCCCTTCGATTTAACGTCGACACGAGCGCGCTCGAGGTGTATTGCAAGCAGCACGCTCAGAGGGGATGGTTGGCGGTCGACTGGGTGGTCGACGGGGTGGCGGGCCGCTCGGCCACCTCATCGGTAGGCAATCTTTTCTTATCGGGTCACAGGAGATTTATAGAAACGAGCCGCGATGGCGTATTGTCATGACTTGGCCCCGTGCACGTGAAGTCGATCTGGAACGCGATATATGTGAGTGTATGAGTGTATATGTGTCTATACACCGGCGCAGCGGCCCGAGTTTACATGTGTCGGTGTACGACGGAAAGTAGCTACCAGATGGAATTATTACTCACAACCGTGACTAAGCCGGGCTTGAAAATTACGTGCTCGATCCGCAAAGACGATACACCGCGAAATATGTCGGTCTCTATTGCGCCGATCAAAGGATTGTGAAGTTCGCAATCGTTTGCGCCGTTAAATTATTACTGCACGCGGCGTATATAGTTCCAGCCAGTCGAACTTGATGTATGAGACTTTCTTACGCTATGTGCAGCTTTCTATGTAGTAATTCCAGTTCGTCCATGCTTATTATCGAATGACGTAGAAATGGTCATTACAGCTACTGTTGAAAGAAGCTCTGATTCTGATACTATGTTTAAGAATAATTGTGGAGAAATGCGACTTACTTTATCTTCGCTTTTACACTCACTTTATCTTTTTATTATTTAATTAGAAATTATAACGTCTAGATATGATTAATTCGTTTTGCTAAAATTATATATTTCAAAGTCTTCAAGAAATACATAAAAATAAATTATTTGAAATAAAATGACACGTCTATTATATTTCTAAAATCACAAATCTTATGATTAAAATATTTATTATATGAAAGAGAACGAAAAAGAAACAGAATAATGATAAAATTGACATACAACTTAAAAGCTAGATTAAGTAATAAAGAACGAAATAGTATTTTAAATTTTGGACAATTTACGAAGTATTCAAAAATTTTCAGCAGAGAAAATTATTCGTATCTTCGTCAATTCGCGGAAAATAATATCGGTAGGATTGAATTCGCTTTTCTACCGCCTTCTTTCGATCGACTTTTCTCCATTGGTCAGTCAGATATCATTCGCCTTCCTATCCCACCGAAAAAGATAATACCGAAAGGATGAAGCTCTCCTGTCGACGTCCCGAACGCGCGTTGGCGCACATGAAACGGAAGAGAGTACCGGCAGAAAAACGGCGGCGTCTCTCGAAATTAATTCTTTTTTTCTCCGGGAGATAAAAACCTAACGAAGCCGCGCGCGCGAGCTTTATTACGCGAAAGCGAACGACGGAAGAGAGGTATATACGGACGGACGTAGGTGGAGGCTCCGAATGAGGAAGCGGGAGAGGAAGGCGGGAAAGAGATAGGGATACGTGCGGGGAGAGGGATTGATATAGGTGTTCCTGGTAGCGATGGCGATGGGACGAAGGGTGGACGCGGGGACCGGAGGAGCACCAAGGGGTGGCAGCGGAGGGGGCGGCCGAGACACAAATACGCTGAAAATTAGATTCATAACTTTTCTGCTGCGCTTTCGCGGCGGAACGACTAAAGGCTGCCCGGGCTAGTTAAAAATTCCGTGTGCCCGCGAATATCAGTCCCTATCTCCTCCACCTCATCCTTCTCATCCTCATTCTCATCCTCTTGCCCGCCTTCTCTCCACATACATGTGCGTGTGCGTGTGCACATGCGTGTTGTATATGTATATGTATGGATATATATCTATATAAAAAAATCCCACCTCCGCCGTACATGAGAGAGGTGGTGGACTACCATCCTGCACCGACACCCTCTTTCTCACTCTCCTTCTTCTCCACCCTCGCTCCTCTCCTACGGTTCGCACGCACGGTTATATCCTACCTATACCTTTCTCCACCTACAACCTACACGCCTCCATCGTCCAGACGGACGACGGGAATTATCTCCGTTTTTCCGCAAACGCGATTAACCAGAAACGTCGTTCAGCAAGCCCTCCGGGCCCTCTCGACCGGCAGGGATATCCTCCTCCTCCCCGTGTCGTTCTGTCTCGCTCGCTCCTCCTTTGGCTTTCGACTCGACTCGACTTCGTCGATTGATAATTCACGATTAATCCTTCGCGAGAGCGGACTTCTCCCGTGCCGCCCCGAGGCTGCCTCGAGTTCACGGCGAATTTCGTGGCAGCCGATAATTTCATTGTACTTGAAATCCGAGACGCGGGAGAGAGGAAAAAAGGGATGCGCGTTTCTTGCTGCGAATTCAGACTCTAACCGACGAGAATCGCGATCGAACGGGCTGAAGCTTCCTATGATAACGAGCGGCGGTTTCTGCGGTTCGCGATTATCGATACCGCTAACTTCCGTGTAATTGATAGCTGAGCTCCAGTTTCTTTGTTCGAAACGAGTATTACCCGTGATGAAATATGATTAATAACGATAACACGCACTTATTATGCCATATAAAGTATGTGTACATACCGCACACATATATGTAATATATACTAATTACATCTTTTTCTATACTTATTGTATTTTTGATAATGCTGAGAAACGACATTTCTAATCTTGAAGCATATCAATTAATTTTCATTTTATCTTATACTATATTTTTTATCCCTAATAAATTGTTATATTTAAAAAAATATTTGGTAATATACTCTCATATTTTTAATAGTATATGCTTTCAAGATATTTATATACGTATGTCCGGCACGTAGCTCTCACGGCCAGTGTATAAGCGGCGACACGTTTTTGAATTTATGAATTTATTTCGAGCAACAACTAGTCACAGGTCGATGGTTGTAATAATAAACGACAACGTCAACGAAGAACGGCAGATTGTCAGTAGCATTTCTTTCGCAATGAAACGCTTGGTATTATCAACTGTGTGCACACGTTCAAACATCGAATGCTACATATATGTATCCTGTCGATTGGCAGAATGTCAAAGTCTCGTTAGTTGATTCGCAAAGTGTTTGCGCGAAACATAGAAATATATAATCGAAAGTGTAATAATAACAAAGTATTTCTTGGCGCAACCGTAATATTTCGTGCATACGAAAGGTATGCGAAATATTATATTAAATAAATCGAACAAACTGGCTACGAGATGAGAGACGAACGGAAAACGCTTGTATAAATAATACTCTTTGATCTTATCCAATGTAGCTAGTGCATTTAATTTCAAAGGTCTCCTGAAATCGTTAGTGACATTTCGTACTCGCTTGAATTATACTCGACGAAATATTTCGGCAGTCATTTTGGCCGATGTAAAATGCTTCCTGTTTATTCACACGCATCTCTTTATTTACTGAAAAAAGGCAACACGCGTAAATTATTTATTCGTGCACGTGGATAAATTCCGAAGGTTGAATAAATCGAACTCTAATGTAATATCAATAAAAATATATATTATACGTATTATAAAACTACACGTTCCGTTCTCGAAAATAGTTAACACGCATAAAGAAACCACTAATATAAAAGCAAGGATATCAGAAACGTTCGTGTCGCCGGAAATTTCGAACGACTCTTTTACTTCTGTAGTCCAAATTGCTTGGTCTTTCCATGTCTTTCTTCATCCGAAAGAGATGCATATACGTGGCTTCCTCCGCAAAGCCAGATTGTATTGAGCCCCGATGAGGACATAACTTATCAGTCGTTCAGGTTTTCCGCGATGGAGCCCTCTCTCGACTCCACCTTCGTTTTTACGTCGGCACAAGTATATGATATTTAAAATTAATCCTTCCTTTGTGCTGCCTCGTTGCCTGCCCGCTCGCTCGCTCGGCTGTCTGTCTGTCTGTCTTTTTATCGTACCGATATGGAGTCGTATAAATTTTACTCCATTATTCGTTCCGTTCGCGGTTGGGGTCGGGGGCAAGAGGCGAGGAGTTAAGAGAGATCGGCAGAGGGAAGGGAGAAAGTTAGTAGGAGAGATGGTGGACTGAAAGAGGGGAGAGTGGTTTGATTCCGGAAGAAGGGGAGCGACGATTCGTCTTTTTGTCTTTGCCGATGTACCGTGAGGCTTTCATTTCGAATCCTCAATCACCACCGGTGATCAATCACAATTGAACTCGAACGGTGAGGACGCGGCGAGATGAAAAAAGGCGAGGAAACAGCCTAAGCAAAAAAGCGGGACGGAAGATGCGATGAGGCGTCAACGCGTACGAGACGCGGATTGCCCGATCTCGGATCTCGAATACTAGATATCACTTATGTAACAGCGTGCACACTACAAGGCAGATCAGATCAAGCGAGATTATACCTTGTCAATTGTTTAGTACAATTTTATATTTTAGAGTGAAAGAAATGGGCTTGGAATTGAATTTATGATTCTCCTAAGCTTGATGCACAGACATATACCAAGCGTTGAAACTGTATGGCAGACAGAGAATCGCTCGTCGTACAGATCGTATAATATGTATCGCGGATAAGAATACACACAAAATCGCGACGTGGATACGCCGACCAGTTACGCCGACATTAAGTAGTGATGCCCGCCGCAAGTCAGACGGCGAACTGGAGGGGTGAGGGTTCGCCGGGCTCGTAGGATTCGAGCCAGGAGGTGGAGAAGGTGGAGGCGGCTCAGGTCGGTCCGTGAATGCCTTTTGATGCTACCCCACCCGCGATCCGAAGGATAATGCACAAACCAAAGGATAATTCCCGATACGGGGACGAAATATATTTACCGTCTGGCTCGCAAGAATCGCCATCCGCCTGGAAAGTTCGCTTTTTACCCTTCTGCTTCTGCTTCTGTGTGTAAGTTCGTATCCGTACGCGTGTATGTGTATGTATGCGAGTCCGCTTACCGCTTTATCCGCGGAGATGTAGAAATCGTGGGGAGGACGCAGATACGGGGGGCGAGCATCTACCCATTCTGATCTACACGTGTGCCTGGGTATGTGTACGTGTACGTGTCCGTGTAGACGTTTGCCAGCGACTCCTTCGTCCGTCTGTCGCTTTTCCATGCTTGAACGCCAGACGCTTGAACGCGAAAGCTTTTCAGATCGACGTGGAGGCACGTAGATTCGAGACCGAAACGATGGACAAAGGGAAGACTGATAACCCTCGATGTAACTCGTGGTAATCGTGATGGATACGAATACGAGCGAAGATCAAATCATTTAAACGTAATAATTATAATATATTCATCGTTGTAATTTTATTAATGTGTTTCAAGATTATAGATTTATAATATTATAAAATTTGAATTATTCTATACATACATACAGTTAAAAATTTCTGTCAACTTTACGTACATCAACATTTTACTCATTTATCAGAGCGAGTGGCTAATCTTTTATGATACAAATGTCAATTCAGCTGTCTCATCCTAATCCTAATACAAATTTTCGGTGGCCCAAAGGGCATCAAAGAGTTCAGTTTCATCGTGCGAAAATAGATTGCGGTGTGTCGGACATTAAATGGATAAATTGCATCAGAGCCCGAGCCGCGGGATATAGCGCGGCGCGCGATAACATGCGCAGATTACAGACGCGGTAGCGCCATTGTCTTGAGTGTCGGTAGCTTAACTTTTATCGGGTGAACGCATATTCACATGCACGTACATACGTAGACGTGGACCTGGAAGTATGGTGCAACCTCGGCAATCGTTTCGCCGGCGGTGCCGTTAGCCGATTCGGAACTTTGCCACACGGCAGTCCGCGGGAAATGTATCTGGGATAGATGGATGAAATGTAACTATCAAAGTTGGCGATCGCAGCACGACGGCATTCCCCCGTCTGCACCCGCGCTGCAACTTGCCACCCTCCCGATACTCACTCCCTTCGCGTTCATCCTCGACGCTTGCTCACAATTTATATTACGGGCGAGGTGCGCATATAATTAATTTAATTAAACGCTCCGCGCTGAAAATCGTCCTATTAGTTCGGCAACTTTTGACGGCTGTTACCTTTCTGTCTCCCACTCTCCCATTTCTCTTTTCCACCAGTTTCTACCATTTATTCTCTCTACTGCTATTCGCTCTCTTGGTCGTGTGCTTGTTATTCTCACGCTTTCCGTTCGTTACTTTGCGACACGAAAACGCGGAGATTTTTTAATGCCGTAAGTGTACATACAACGTTGCGCTTCCGTCTATTTGTTTCACCTTGCGAGAGTACAATTTGGAGTCGCTTTTCTGCATCATAATTTGTATTGCGTTATTGTTAATTAAATTCCCTCTCCTCGGTATTGCGACAGAGTACTGTATTCAAGAATGTGATTACGACATGACACGTTGAATTATATGTACAAGACAGTTTAAATGTTCGTCTTATTTAAATATCG
The DNA here is from genome assembly GCF_001594055.1 of Mycetomoellerius zeteki. Classification (NCBI taxonomy): domain Eukaryota; kingdom Metazoa; phylum Arthropoda; class Insecta; order Hymenoptera; family Formicidae; genus Mycetomoellerius; species Mycetomoellerius zeteki. The sequence continues at coordinate 907,820 of NW_017255933.1, forward strand.
TTGCATTTTGTTATTGCCGTCTTTTCTGGCACAATTGTCAGCGTTGCAATTGCATGTGTCATTTTAATTTAACAACAGATTTTGATCTTCTGTAGTACAGGATGAAATAATTTTATTCTTTACACCTTTTTCGAGATTTCCCATTAAATTAAAATGTATATCATAAGAAATTTTATTGTGTAAACATTTCGGAAATAGCTCAATAAAATTTGCGATAAAGCAGAAGAGAGCGACAAAAGAATACTCAAAGATAAATTTTGATGTACTAATCATAACGCGATACATTTGATTCTCTTTCGTACTCTACTCGTCCTGTGCCACGCGCGAGATTTCTTTTACGTCATTTCACGTCGATTATTCGTCGACTTGCCGTTTCAAGCAACCGCTTTGCGTCGCTCATATTTCGCGAAAATGTACACGACATGTCGTAATATTTCTCTGTCCTTTCCAAAGGTACTTGTTGAAGCAAAACTTTCAGCTTGTTTGACAAATGTTGGGTACCGCGCAGCCATCCAAATATCTATAGCGGAGTCAATTACTCTTGGCAGTCCGAAGCTGACGGTGGGCGTTAATGGGTTAATTTTGATGACAAGAAGTGGCAATGCCAACGCATACGGAAACACAATCCTCAAGGAATTTATTAGCTGTGTCAGGAAACGTTGAAGTAGTGTTTAAGAGACGACAGTGATGTCTTTTTAATTCGGCTTACGATTAATTGCAGTTGCAACACGAATACAGTGAAAATCTTATTGTTATACGATTAATTGGTATGCCAAAAACGTATCGCGTCTGATATTAACAATATCAGTAAAGCAATAATAATCTCAACGAATATTTGGTTATCAACTACGAGATGTGGTTAATACATATCATATTATTATATATATAATAATCCTTACTACGTATACAAATTATTGCCCTTCTTAAACAAAAATAATTATTTGCCAAATTAATCAAAATAAATTTTGTATATATTTATAAATAATTTAAATATATGACTTCTTTCATTACTGGTCATATACAGAATATAAACGAGTTATAATTAACGATTATGATTACCATTGCTGCTTGCATTGAGAATCATTATCGATCGAATAAGTAAGACCAAAGTTGATTTCCGTACTGATTTCTCTTTGTCGAAAATGTAAGAGATCGTTGTATCGCGTTGATTAGCTTAAACTCCAAAGGATAGCTCCTAGGATTCTCGGGAGCTGCCTAGACAAACGTACAGATTTGCGGCTAGCCGAGGAATACTCTCTGATTTCACCCTGTTTTATCCTCTCTTTCTCATTAGGATGCTATTCTGTCTAAAATATCATCCTCTCCTCCCTACTCTCCTCTCTTCCCTCGCATTTCCTTCATGACCCTGTCTTTGAGATTCATCCCCTCCTCCTTCTTCTTTCTCTTATTTTCTCATAAATAAGTTCTAATCATTCTCTTTTTGCATCCTGCATCCACATTGTCATTTGCTTAGGGTCGATCTGTCGTTAGTCCTCTGGAAATCCCTTAGGGTTGCTGCCACCACAGTATCTCCTAGAGATCACTGATCGCAATTCGATCTGACTGCAGAGCGGCACAAAGGTGGCCAATGATTGCCCATCCTACGATCCTAATGCTTATCGCCTGCCGCCTCCGGCTGTGTTCAATTGACAAAGGATTTCCTTTGTAATAAGGATTGACGCAAATTCGGTTAATAATAATGAAAAGCTCGGATAAATCGTGAATTTGCCTGCAATATGCTTTTTCGTTTTTAAAACTGTCACTGTATACATTTCGAAAATAAACATATCTGAAATATATTATCTGAGACATATATCTCTCTAGATATATTCGATTAAATCTCAACAAATTTGCGTTTCAAACAAAATTACATTTGATGCTTACTTAAATATCTTGAACATGAAGTCGAATGCATTTTAAAGGTTTTATATTTAAACAACGATACCTATAAATCAAACATTATGTATAACATTATATTGCAAGATATATATTTATAATATTAAAAGAAAACAAAAATCATTTAATATAATTTAATTTTAAGAATTACTACGAATACATAAAATACTTTAATATGCGTTCTGCGTGCAGCAGATAAAGCCGACTCCAGATGAAGCAAACGAATGTAAACAAACATGAATGAACAATTATTCCAAAATATGTACAATTCAATCAATGATTATTTCTTCACTAGATTGCTGATTTAGAATCTCAAACAATTATTCATGTACTTTCTCTTTAAAAAATTACATCCGATATTTATATAAGCGATTAAAATTTGCCATTATATATTTCACAATAACAGAAATCTTAGAGCATCGCTTGAAATAAATTAATTAATATTAAATCATCAGACAATTTGGATAGGTCAATAACTTGCTTCTTAGATATTAAGCCGTACATCAATTTATGTATTGATACAGAGTCCAAAAGAATCTTTATCAAGTCGGACTGAAAGAGATACGATAGAATCGTGTACAACGGATTGCGCATAATAGTGTGAGTGTCTTTTCGAACGAGGGCAATAAATGACCCACGCCTTTCCGGAATACAATGGTGACTGTTTTAAAAATTATTTATTTACTTTACGATTATTATAATTTCAAATATTATAAATTCGACATGTAATGTACACGAATTAATCAGTTAATTATTGCATTTTAGTTCTTTATTGATTACATAATTACATATTTATTATATATATTTACTATGTGTTTTATTATTTTTCTAAGCAAAAAGTAATTACATTTCTTTAATAACAAATAATAAATTTAATGTTGAGAGAAAATCTGAGATATTTATTAAAAATAATAGTATTTCGCACATATTAAATCGTTATCATTATAAATATTTAAGAATATATATCAAATTCGTTAATATTTTATTGAATATTATGTAAGTACTAATATAATACGGAAGTTACATCTAACATTGAGTTTTTTATCGGTATAAAAATAAATTCGGCGCCAATGCATATCAAGCTTGTTGCGGGAAGTTGGGGTTATCGATAGAGAAATAAATAAGTTTATACATTTCGGCTAATCGTGCGCCAATGTTTGATCCAATAAAATAAGTTACTGTGTTCTTTGCTGTCCGTATTAAGGATGGAAAGGTCCAGTAACGATATAGTGACTTGGCTCGATCGTATTCATTTGAAATTCGACTGCGTATGCGCAACGTTCTCATAACATATTTTCAAGTGATCAAGAAATCATTTCTTATTTGCGCAAATAAAAGATAAGTGTGAAAGAGTGCGCATTTGTCTCTCATTTGTGATACTGCCAGAAAAATATCAGTGATCGATTTGTATCGAACATATTATGAAGATATCCGTGAATATTCATAGGAATGTAAGGTATGATAATAAACGTAAAAAATGTGATAAAACAATTGCTCGTACCTTTACTTTGTGTGATTAAAACTTAAAAATCGTATATGGATAAAAGGCGATTTTCCGTGAAATCAAGAAATACTAATTGAGATTGCGAACTTCGGCTAAATATGTGATTCTTTTCGAAAAAAAAAAACGATCGCGCGACGCCATAGCTCCACAAAGTGCCTGGAAATAATCCGCTTGGGCACGTGGCAATACTGGAAGTGAGTCCAAGAACGATTTGAAATCTGGAGGCGTAAGATCTTGGTCGGTGGAGGTTCGGGTAAGTTCTCGAATTTAATTATGGCAATTAGAGCCGAAAGGCTTTCTCCTTCCACTGCCGCCCTGTTCGCACAACCCGTTTTGTCCCACCCGCTCTTCTGCTTACCACCCTTTCTCTCGATAGCCCCGGATCAATCGCATCGACCCTTCCAGCCATTCGCAGCAGACACCCCGGCTGCCGTTGATTGACAGAGAAACTTTTAAATCACACCCCTTGCCCGCATTCGATCAATTCGGGCCTATCGTTCGCGCGAGATTAATTTAGTTTCCTTAGCGGTCGTCAAAAGAAGAGACCCTACATTCGTACGCGTTAAACTTTCGGACGTCCACTAATTGTTTTAACGCTTTGTACTTTGAGTAAAAGTGAGCCCATACGAGGAAGCAATTAATCGATTGTTGCGAACGGGGAAGGGTATCTCGTATCATTAGAGATTGTACTTATACATACCACATTCGATGTGATAACGGCCAGGTTAAAATTAAGACCGCATAAATATAGCACGATGAATAATACATTCCTTATCCAATTATTAAGATTGTTCGTTTCCCGACCATCCAACATAGACGATAATCAAGTGCCGATATCGCGGTACCGGAATATAATCATTTTATCACACGCTACAGGAAGAGATCTCGACTATCGATAATTAGACAGAAATTCCAACTGCCTTCGATTATCGTGAAGAAGAAGAACGCAGCTGTCGGGCTCTTAACCAAGAGAGCGTAATGAACTTTGTGAAAATTGACATTAGCAGTGGATTAAACGATGGTTTGGGAATAAATCGGAGTCGTCATACGTCAGATAGACGTCCAACGTAAGGACGACGTACGCGTCGCGCTCGCACACGTCATGTAAACGTCTCGAGTGCACGTGCACCGGAACTTATGGGCCGTTGCACGCGTAAAAGCGCACGCTTAAACGTGAGGTGAGCGCCTGCACGTGCCCCGTATAAGAAGAATGTCCCTATTGATAATCGTAAATGGACGATTCGGATTAATCCTCGTACATTTCCACTCGGTGACATTACGTACCATTATCACTGTTCACCGATTATATCCATGATACTATTTCGTCCCGTTATTTTTAATATTGTATAATTGCGTATTACTTTATTAAGGAATTGTCCTCGCGGGAGGAGATGGACGCGTGTTACAGGTTATTTACAGTTTAAGCTCAAGTACGCGCGTGGGTTTTCTTCATAATGACTATATTTCCAGTGTGCTGTAAATACCGCACGCAAGACAATGACGAATGAACCGGTGACATTCCTGCATCTGACTTTTTCGTGACAACCTCGTGTAATATATTTCCTCATACAATCTGGCAATTTCCGTGGCGCATTTGCATTACGATTGGCCGTCGCTTAATTGAAGGCTGTCAATTCGAAAGTACGATACGCGCAAAACAATGAGGATAACAGGTGACAATCGAAAATTTTATACGTAGATGGATTTTGTAAAGATCGACATTCGCCATAAATGTGCAAGAATGTGCACATCAGGAAATAAATGATTATGCAGCATTATTGTCCGCTGATTTTAATTTACATTTTCGTGACATAGAGTTCTAATTTCTTTATTAATATAAATACTTTTAATGTGCGATATCTCTGTGCCGATTTGAAAGCTTTTATTACACGCACATAGAACGCGTGTAATAAAACGCGAACCAAGTAATATGATACAACTATCGATTAGCAGAGGTATTAAAGTTTGCCCTGATAGGCAGCCTATAAGCAAGCAGCCATTTGAAATAAACATAAGCGCTCATACGATCGCCACGTCACATATGCATCGCGAAAAATCTATAAAACATCGTTACGACAACGTACTGACATGCTGGCGCCCGTGGTGATCGTTACCATGTATAAACAGAATAGATCTAGAACTTATGTATTTTTATATCTGCAATCTCATTGATCAATAATCTTATTATAAACGAAGTAATAATCAGCGGTAAATACACACAAATTAACACACATATATGAGTTCCGTCACATTACGTTTAACTAAAATTAAGTGAATCCGATTACTATTGAGCAAAATATATGTTCGTAATATTTTCTCTATGTACGCAATGCTAATATTATACGATAAGAAAAGTATAATCGTTTCAATCGAAATATCTTATTTGCAATACGAAAAGTAGAAGAATCGTTTAGTTGATTAACTGTGTTGACAAGAGTATCCTTGATACCAGTTAAGTCCCATTCATGTCGAAATTATCGATCTAGTCACAGAATGTTCCACGATGGATCGTCCAGAACACCTCCGTACTATCGAGTATATACGTACGAACTATCAATCACCGGTTCAATCGAGAATTCGTGTGTCACCGAAGAAATTCTCTGCGATGTTCGACGAAGCGGATGAGGTAATTAGATGAAGGCACGCATGCCCACAAGTAGTCGATTATTAACGATTGAACGATCCGTGCGATTTTCTGCTTCAAGAACGCGCATTCTCGTATCGCATCGATAGCTTTCGCCGTTCAGCGTCTCTTATTCGTATAATTATTGGATTTACACGTGACTAGATCCGACTATCGCACAGATATTACCAATGCAATAATTATTATATATTTAAATAATAAATACGATTGAATTGATTGCTAACAAATTATTTTATGGTACGACAAAAATGATTCTAGCGATTTAAAATACATAGAGACACAAAAATATAAATATATGTGTTATTAAAAGCGTAAAAAAGTACTTATAAAATGTACAAAAATACAGTTATTTATTTAGTTAAAATTTTATGAAAGTATTGGCATCTCTTCATTCGATACAGAGCTTCACGTTAAGACAAAACTACCTAACAGCGACGTAATCAAAGTAAGATGGCTTAACGTACTGTTGCCCCTCTTTCAATGGAATCTCCAATCTCACTACCAACGAAATTAATTTGTTTTCCTAATGTATCCGCGCATATCGCTAGGCGAACTCTGGTTAGAGCAGGGTTTCAAAACTAGTTAAGTGAATAGACAGTATTTGGAAAGAGAAGGAGAGAAAGGATCAGAATAAGAAACAGGGTGGGACATTTCCCGCGTGGAAGTCGCGCGGATTACGTTTTTAGATCGGCTCCTTAACCTCGTGAGGGATGAATTTGGCGGAGGGTGTGCTGGAGATTCGATCGAAATTAAAATTAAAATTATCGTAGGGACGCCGAGTGTGCTGTCTCTCGCTCGACTCCGCCTCTTCTAATCGAGATTTTCACGGTCTCCGGCGTGCAGTTAGTTTTAAGTGGATGAATGCGACCCGAGATGTATATCTCGTGTGCTTCTGATTGGTCCTATCCAATTAAGTGTCTCAGTTTGAGTTGTCATGAGTTCACAGATCGAGCGCAATGTTCGAGTATCTCGATGTATTCCGTCATTTCATTTCTAGGATCCACTATTCAACCACCGAATGTCAAAATCCCTAATTAACCTTTGTTAAATTTAGTGCATAATTGAGATCCGTTGCAAAAAAAACATAAAATATTTTATATATTAATATTTATAATATTATATAAAATATATATATGTAACAATAATAATAATTTTAAATCATAGTTTTAAAATTGTCGTTAATTTCTATGCGAATTTTAATCGTTGTACAATATATGAATGCATGGTTATTTATAACAATCGTAAATCAGAAACTGTTATATCTTAATAATACAGTCTACGCGAATTAAGGTGGTAGATATACCGAAAAGGGAGGCAATTCGCAAATTGAGGTACCTCGAAATGCGTCGTAGAGCCTGTAAGCGGAAGTGGCGTAACGTCCCAGAAAATTAATCGTGTCCGATATTACGTCGAAGCCCGTTCGGCCCTCCGGCAAAGGGCGATCAGAGGAGGAAAGAGAGGCGTCGTAGAGAGAAAGACGAAGAATATTCGGCGTTACATCGCGCGGTGTCGCTCCCTGTAATTTTCGCACGATTTTATGGGAATTTAAGAATAATTCAATTAGGGCCCGGGGATCACTTTCCGAGATATGCTAATTCCATGGTAAGACCCGCTACCCGTAGAACTGTACTAACTATGGTTGTTGCCGGTGAGGGGGAGGGACAGGACGGGGTATGACGCAGGGTAACTCAGTGTATAAAAGCAAGATGGAGAGAAAGAGAGAGAAAGAGAAAAGAGAAACGAACGATCGTACCTATATCGTCCCCAATTTAAAAATCTAATCTCCAATGATCGTTTAGAGTGAGATAAAAAATACGATCCAACGTCGGAGAGGGGTCTGGCAGTCGTCTCAAGCTATCGCATTTTCAATCCGGCCTGATTAAATTCATTAGTTTAATAGCGGGGTAGGTATCAATATCGAAGCGTTCCCCCGCTCGTCCTCTCCTTCCGCTTTCCATCTGACTCATTCTTTTCTGTTTCTCCTTCCGCGGCTTCTTCTGATTCTTGGTCGGTCTCTCCTTCCACGGTCCTTAACCACCGACTACCCCTTGGGGTTTGGCACGGCCGAGGGAGTTCCGGCCTCTCGGTCGAAGGCAAAAGAACCGCCTAATAAAATTGACAAGAATCACTTATTTAACCCTTGGCCGATCGGGACTATTGAAAGATCTGCTCCGTGACTGTTTTCACTTGATTCTAACTCAAAGAGAGTGGCTGACGGGGGTAAGACGATCGACAGGGAGAGAAAAGTGGTTGGTAGAACCCAGGTAAACATTCGACGGCTGAGATTAAGCTGAGATATTCTAATGGCCCAGCCCAGTTGGCCCCGTGGGTATCGTCGCGGCATATCGGCCTCCGTAGATCTCTGCTGCCAAGTAATGTTTCGCCCAGGAAAAGCGAAAGAAGCTAAAAAAAGCTATTCCCGATTGGCCAATAGCACACGAGCCTTAATCTATTCAAATTGGAAGTGATTGTATTGTCTCGTGAGTCCAGGTGGAAAAATGTCGATGAAACTACAGCGGTGTGCAAGATTTTTATTATTGCATAGAGGGATATTTTTGATCTCAGTTGTGATTTAATTGATTGCAATAATGATAAGTAACATAATAAAAATTCTAATAATAAATGAGACAGTCTGAAAAGACCGTTAAGAACGAAAATTCCATGGCACTTCGAGTGCACACACAAATAGTTATCCAAAGTAACTTTCAAATAATAATTATTGAATTATCAGATGAATAAACACGACTTGCCTAACGAGATCCACGTCTTCTTATACCGCCACTAAACCGTGAGAAAATAAAAAAAGACTATTAATATCATTTGAGGCAAAGAGAGAGGAGAGATTTTTTGCAGCGATTGCCGTATGGCTTCTCCTCTCACATGAAAGATATAAAAAACGAATGTGATGCAAGCATAAGCACAAATGGTACAAAATGGAGCAAAATACATCTCGTATTTCTGAGAACTAAACTAAACATGAAATATAAAAGAAGATTAATTTATTTGCTAGGTTTGCAGCGCTATAAATCAAATCACATATTTGATTAAAATTGAATTCTAGATATTCACTCTTATATCTAATCGGTCATATCTGATCTCATATATCTATGGGTTAATTTTGCTAAACAGTTCATTTGATTTTAATAGTTCATATATACTGTATAAAAAGCTACTAATACATTTGTAAGCACAATTCAATTTTCTTGCAAATGTGACGTTCAATTATTCTTATCGTATCTTGTTTTGATAACCTATAATCGTTTCCAAACCATGATTCTTTTCTGCCCTACATATTTACGATCAAACGTTAAATCAGACAAATTGTGGAGGACAAAATCAGTCGCAATTATGCGAAAGTTTTCTCATTGACTAGCGAGCTTCGTAAACAGAGAAAGGCGAAACTCTTTTTCTTTTCTTCAATCTATTCTCATTTACGTGCCTAACGAAACGGAATTCAAGGCTTTGGGGTTTTATGAGCCTTTCGATTGAATCCACTTCTTACAACAGCCCGAATCTACAACTCGTTGCACCGGCCCAGTTTTTCACGATTTCGTTCGTCTGAGTCCGCGCCCTCACGCTTACACCCCAAAAGGAGGAAACGAAGAGAAAAGAAACCGACGACTTTCCTTCATCTTGCTACGCCTCGACTTCGCGGCACGCGATCCAACTATCGTTCGTACCTTCCTTTTTTCCATCTACTTTCTCCCATCTCCTTTGTTGTGATCATTGCGAAAGGGATGATTTATTTTTCTGCACGATCCACGAAAGTGGGGGGAGGGGGATAGCGAAGATGACGAAGATTACCGTTTGCGGGCCAGTTCGCAATCTTAAATCATTGTTTAAGTGGCTGGTACCCATTATTTTCTTATAGTATGTTACCGTGCACGATGTCTTCTTTATGTCTGTTTCATGCCCGCCCATTGTTCCCCATAAATTCACCACGTGACAAGAAAGTATTTACAAACGCGAAAATAGGTACAATGTATCGCCGATTGTATGTTATTGCAACCGTGGGAGAATAATAAAAAATTGCACAGTTCTATTATTGTCGTCAGTTCTATTATTTGTACACGACTTCGGAAGAATATTTTCGAACACGCGAATATAACGGACGCTATTGTTTCAACTGAACGGAAATGTATATATGTTTTTTCGATTATTCAATGTTTACACATTATATTGTTAATAATAGTTAATTAATAAAGCATAAATAATGATCTACATTTATCTTTTAAGGAACACAATATAAGATTGGTGATAATTTTTGCTATGAAAAGTTGACAGCTAAAATGTTTTTATGAAAATTAACTTTTTTTATCAATTGTAAAAAATATATTTTTCGAGTAGAAATTATCTCTTATATGAACATATGCGCAATGTGCATAATGAAAATCGTGAGTTAGGAACAATGACAGGCCGATGCGAACGAGTCTGCAAGTGCTTGTAACGGTCGCACAGATTTTCCATGGAAATTCGTCACATGAAGAGAGGTGAAAAGAGCAGAAAGAACGAAGTAGAAAAAAGAGCTGTGAGCGTCGAGCAGAGCGAAATGAATAGCGCCGTGCTATCTCGTCGTGGTCCACGTGAGGGTTCTTTTAATACGCAAGTCGAATGGCCGGTCGGGCCGCAGGATATAGGTAATTCCATTTCGCCGATAGCTACGAGGCGTGCGACCAAGGAAAAACGGGGATAGAGCGTGCCGGAGGAAGCGAGGGAGAAACACGCTTGCTATTGTAACCGATCCTCGAAGCCACCCGCATGACGGTAGTGTAGCTGTAGCCAGCCAGTGGCGAACGCACACGAAGCCTTAATAACTTATGGATTCGATATGCGCGTTATTGAGCGTCCCGTTAGAATCCGGGCATTATCGATAGTATGCGCACGTGGAATACGAGCGTTGTGTACAGGGTGTTTCACGGCCCGAGCGCGTCCATCGCCAAAGGGCGGCACGTCAGAATATAAGATCAGAATGTATAATCGTATTAGCGACAGGTGTTTTGTTTTCTCGGACTGGTTACGTGAAGCGTATAATCCGATGTTTCTTCTCGTAACTTATGAAACAAGCTTGAACTAAGTGAAAAGTAGCCTACATACACACACACCTCGATAAAACTGAAGCTCGTCTTTTGCCATAAAAATACAATCATTTTCCAGAACACAAATTATTTTTTACGAATAGTTTCAAAAAATATTTTATGCGCAATTCTCGATCAAGTCGCTTGATTCAGACAGATGTTAATACAGTATCATGTCATTTGCAGTAAGATGCCCTCCCGCTGTAATACTTTCTTCCTGTCATTAATATTTTACGCCGGTGATTAACATAAATAGTAACTTATATGATTTATTCCCTGAGATTGGAATATCTTATTCATCGTTATGCTATGCTTCTATCTCGCCCATCGATCTTCTCCCTCATAATCTATTCAATATTCAGTTGAATCAATAGTGAGTAATTTTGACCGTCTACCTGTCCGAACCTCACACTGATTCCTCCATTAAGAGTTGATCTGCGATTCACGAAGCTGCCTATATATATATCGTTCATCTATACTGCTCGCTGTGGCAAAGTCTGACCCTTACTTTCGTCTAATATGAACGGGAGCACTATGTTGGAAAACCGACTAACGCACGTCGATGATATCGCCATCTTCCTCCTATCTCTCTTTAACGCTAGTGTATTTCCTTTCTCTAGGTCTATCGCGCTCGCTATGCTGCGATCAATCACTTGTGGCTCGTGTTAACGCGCTTTACCCGGGTACCAAGGCGCACATTAAGTGTTCATTATTGAAGTACACTCGATAACTGTCGGTTTGTCGATACGCTGCCAAGCGTTTGCCAGTATTGCAATCTTCATTTATCTATCTTCATTTGTCTATCGCTAAAATAAGTCAATTTATTTTACTCCCTTTTGATTTTAGGAAAAAAATTAACATTTATTACTAAATTTTATTTATGCAAGAATTCTCTTTCTTTTTTACGTGAAGCAATTCTTTATAATCTTGTCGTTCATTTGTAGATATAGCAAGCTTAAATTGCCATTTCTTCGTGCACATCGCCACGAATGTAATTTAAACGCTTCGCTTAGCCGCTAGAAGGGTTATCACCGAGGGAAACGTCGCGATAGACGTTGCTCGTTATCGATTAACAGCGGTTCGACCAGCTCTAATCCTTCCAAGATACTTCCAGAATCCGTTAACGTCGATATCGGAAATCTCATTCGACCGTTTGCTTCCTCCCAAGGGATACTTGCTGGGAATCTCGTACTCTCCTCGCAACGTATTTGGCACTATCTGCCTCTCGGTACTTTATCTAGCGCGATCAGCATTATGCAACTGCGAGCGGTACTTGTCCCACATCCAGGAAAATATAGACAAGGCAAAGAGCTTCATTACGCGAAAGACCGTGATATTTACACGACAGCACGTGTACACGTAGTGTGATACAGTTTAACGAACTATTTATTTACTTTTGCCACGCGTAAGAGGAGAGTACGCGTCTTTCATCCTCCTATGAAATCAGCTTGCGATCATAAAACCATATTCCTGGCCACGTGAATGTGATTTTGTTTAGTTTGCCCGTCAAATATATGCCACCTACGTTGCTACGATATCGTATACCCTCTTTCTCTCTCGCGTTCTCTCTCTCTCTCTCTCTCTCCCTCTCTTTCTCTCTCTTCCTAATGCTTCTCACTTCACACGTACAGACACGTGGCTTACGTGTGTACACGCAATGCCGAACCAACCAGGCACTGTTTCTTCCTTTCTTTTTTTTATAGCCCCGAGCATTATAAATTCAAGCAAAACATCTACATATACATACACTCACACACATGTGCCCATCCGTGAGCATAATTTCTCCGGTTTGCGCGTAGCGAACTGATAAAAACACGCGTGCGCGGGCGACGCGACGTCGGGGTTCTCGATTTATTATCAAATTTCTTTATGGGTTTACAAGCCTGTCAACGACGTGTTGGTGTAACAGGAGGCTCACTCACACGAGTCAAACCCCATTAACCGATGCTCGCCTAAGGAACATTCCCCTACCATCGTTCGCCAAGCGACTATCATTCACGGAGTAATAACCGAGCGTGCCTGTACACGCGCGTACGTGCGAGTGTAGTTACGTATCTATATATATGTCGTGTACACGCACACATAAGATTAGTCGGTAACGTTTACTGCTTCGCTCTGGCGCGTTCACCTGCCCAGGGGACATCTGAGATTTTTACGACGAACCGCGTGTCACTCGGGGGAGGTTGCGGGCGATAAAATTCTCCTGTTGGCGAGATTAACGTCTCTGTGCAGATCGCGAGATTGTACCTGGAGGACACACTCAACTTCCAGTGTATATGATCGATCATTGTTTGCATTGAGCGATTGAGAAGAAATGATGATTATATTGTTATTTCACGTAATCACGAAAGCACGAAAAAAGTTTCCGTATCCACGAAGATTCTGAATAATCTCAGATTTCCGATTTTTTATCGTGGTTTAGAAAACTATTACCATCTCCATCGTATTACATTCTATATATTACATATGAAACATTTCTTTCTTATAAGAAACATAACAACAACATATATTTGTTCAAGAGCGTGAATCACATATATTTGTTCAAGAGCTGTTATGTGATGTCGCAAATATTTTTCAAATTATTAATATAACATTGTGTGAAGTTCACATTGTCGACATTTACCTGTTCGCGTTTTCATTATCGCTCAATCTTCAGTCGTTCTCTGTTCTCATTTGAACGTGTAAACTATCATCTATCTTTTCCTTGCTTCTTTTATTTTTGCAAAGCAAACAGACGAGCGACGTACAGTTCGACGGCCCCGAAAAATCAACAGCATCGACTTCGACGACTGACAGTGACTGGACACACTCGTTTATAGGGCGGACGGATGTCAATTATATTCTATAATGCGTGCATGATCGAATTGGTGGGCATCGCAGGGGGTGGCGAGTGATACGTATATGTTGTATACAGGGTGTTCAGTTTTTGTCACAAAAACTAGTAATATAATGGATTTCTTGATGAATATGAAAATAATTTTTCCTTAGCGAAAATATGATGGATGGACCAATTATGCAGATACACTATATTGAAAATAAACGTTTCACCGAAGTTAAGATTCAAGAGTATATATGTGTATACGTACGTGTGTGTACTGATGTTCTACTTGATTTAATTTTCAGTAAATTTTATACATTAATAAATATTTATTTGAAAATTTAATTACCGAAACTACCGAAATTAATGTAAAAAGATTAATGATTTACGGAAAAAAATAAGTTTTCTTGTTCTGAAAAATTGCTTTTAAGATATTTTTAACGGAAAAAAAGTGTGCGACTTCTGATACAACCTGTATTATATTTGATGCATACAAATTGGTGATTGATAGAGCGATACAATTCATCCGAGTCGACACATCGATATTTCGACCCTATGAAAATTTCATTAGCAGCATTATATAATGATATAAAGGTGATGTCCACGTGATAGGGGAATGTCATATAATGATATGAAGGTGATGTCTCTATGACGGTGGGAGACGTAGGGTGATTTTGTAGGCTGAAACTCGTCGACATTCGTCAAGCTGTCGATTAACTTTGTTAATTATTCGACAATTAATAGAATGCCTATATGTGCGAGGAAGCGTCAATAAATCCGCTTTCAAGCAGATTTTAATAATCGACAGTGGCCAGTTAATCATTAATGCTATCTCATACTTTTTTAAATATTATTTTTGTGACAAGAAAATACGTTAACACTCTAAGGAGTTACAATTAATTCTAACATGAGGCACATATAAGTGTTATAAAAATATTATGATACATTTCCTTACATGAACAATATCATCATAAAGTTTTGCAGCTTAAATTTTAAGAAAACTTATAATCAAAGAATTAGGAGGAAAAATTATACAAAAAATGAGCAATTACATATATTTTGTAATGTCTGCAGACATTACACTCTTCATGAGGAATATAAAATTTCACTTCATAAATGAATTATATCAAATATTTGATATATGATTTTATCAAATATTTGAAAATCAAGAGTATTTGAAAAAGATTTAATATATTTAATAATATAATCCTCTCTCTCATCACAATATAGTTATGAAATGAAATATCATATTAAATGAATCATAATTACATCAATCTAAAATTATAGTCAATATATCTCCAGTTTTACTAATTGGTTGACTTTGACTGTATAATAATATATAATTTAGACTTGAATGTAAAATATTACATTTTCTCTATTGCAATGACTAACCATGTATCATTTGTTTTCTGTTACAGGTGAGTCCACGTGCAAACGCGGATATCGTGTATATTGTGAATCCGAAGATCTCGTGAGTATATAGACCGCGTGGAATTATTTATCATTTGCGTATATTCTGTACTCAAACCATGCGGGCAAGTATTCATAATTTATAATTAATCCTACAATTGCCGATTACCACGCCGGTAATCGAGCCCTCAGGGACTTTGAGGATTTCGGGAAGTATCTCGAGGCTTGAGAAGGCGAGGAACGATCGAGAAAGAACGAAGAGCTGGAAATTCAATGCGAACTAGTATAGTATCGGCCGCATCGAAATGCGGGGTTCTCTTGTCAGTCGGGATAGGGTGGCTTCCGCAGCGGGCGGCAGCAGAACGAGTTCGAGTGGTAATGCACTAATCAACCCCTTGGAAGGCGGATGTATTGGCGCTATACGAACGTAGAGCGCGAGGGCTTTGGTTATAATCGAAGGCTGCTTCGAAGGGGGATTCAAAGGCGGAGGGATGGTGGACACGGACGAGTGCGAGAGAAGGGTGGCAGGAGGTGGGTGGCGGGTTGAGAAGCGGGAGAGGGTGGCTGCTGTAGGACGGCATCGCGATCGACGTCGTTGTAGCATACACGATGTAAATTTTGCCCGGGTGTGCGGGTGCGGGTGCACCCTACACGCTAGGGTGGAATCAAATCGATAGCAGACTAAGATATACCTATCAGTCTAATTGTCAGTACAGAAAGACCGAGAGAGACAGCAGCCTCGTGGTATCGGAAGAACGGATGGCGGGCAAGAAGGGGTGAGTGAAAGGCGAACGTAGCAGGAGGACGCGCGAGGGGCGCGGGGGGAGGGCGAGGAAAGGGTGATACCAAGGGGTGGGATATGCCAGGCATATAGCTTAATCACCCTCCTACCGTTCTTCAACCTCCAGCCAACCCTCTCGAACGTTGGTACCTACACCAACCCTACCTCCTCTACGTCCTAGAGTAGCCGGCCTTCCGTCGTCCAATAATCAATAATTATACTCAAATAAAGAGAGAAGGGGATGGATGAATCGCCCGGCAAAGGGTTAGAACGGAGCGAGAGCTAGGTATCGGCATAAGATACCGAGCGAGATGAGACTACAGGCGCCTAGTACCTCCTATACCGCATCCTCTCTCGTTTCCTTTCTCTCGCACTCGGCCTTGTCTCTCGCCCCATCTCGTTCTCATTCTCTCACCCACCCCACCTTCTTCCTTCCACCACCACTGTAGCGCGACCGCCACCACCACTTCTACCTCCCTGCCACCCACATCCTCATCCTCATCCTCATCCTTCTCCTCCTCCTCCTCCCGCCGCGTGTAGCCTAGGTACAGTGAAAGCTCCGATGCGGGCTTCTGACTTGCTTGGCTCTCATTCACTGAGTGATCAGAAACGTCGCCACCGCGATCGGTTCCGATGGAGGAGGGCTTTCGCGCGACGGCCGATTTAATCGCCCTCGATTGGCTTCCTAGGTCCCAGCCTCGATATTCTTGCGGTGACGAGAATACCTTCAATCTATCTATGCATATCCCCTTGTAACAGTTATATTATCGCATGACGACACAGAAATGACTATGTAAAGGAAGATATGCGGCGTTACTCTTTTTATAATCCATTTGAATGAAACAATATGGACCTAAAATAATATTACAAATTTACGTGAAGAACACATATAGCGCCGTATTTAACAATTTAATCAACATCGCACGTGTATTATAAGACATTGCGAGTAAGTCGAAAGTTCTGTGTGGGGATAATGGAAAATCGTGAAGGTATTAAGTAAGGTACGAAGAAAACGAAGACGATAGCTCGTCGATAGGAACGGGGTGGTTGATCGATGCAAAACCGGCTAAAAGTCGCGTGTCCCACGTCTACCGTCTCTAATTAATCATCGCTCAACACGGGCAATACGCTCCAGTCCAAGGCGCACGTTACCTTCTTCGGCGCGCAAGCCTGGTAGAAATTAATTGCGATAATAATCTGAGATCGAGGCAGTGATCGACGATGCCGCGTGCGGATGTGCCTCGTTCGCGACTCTTTTGTTGTCAAATAGCTCTAGATCTTTTTTTTTGTTCGGGAAGCGACAGGTCTTAAGATACCAACAAATCGATACGGCGCTTATAGACAATGAATGTACAAGGTGAGGTAAGGCTAGACGATCATGTTGTATGACGTACATTGAGGCGTTACGATTCTAAAGATTAAACTCGATGTAAATGGAGTAATGTGATATGAAATATAAAAAAACGTAGTACATCCCCTGGAGAATATAATCGAGTCGAAATTCCTTCGTGTTCTTAATATCGCGAATGCAATATTCTTCCGTCTATAATGTTTCAAATTCTTCAATGCTTATGCAATTTTATGATTCTTTAAAAATGTGAAATATCTCAATATTCACAAAACGTGATAGCGTATGTCATGAATTTCGATATTTCTCGTCTTTAAAGATGTAAACTACTCTGCAATTCGGGCACGCATACCCATACTCATACAGTATACGCACGTATGCATACGCATTGAAGTTATGGTTCGGTGTCCCAGTTAAACGACGGTAGCTCTCCACGGGACGTGGCTCCATTCACTTTCACCGTCAAACGAAAGTAAAGCCCGCGAAAGGGGTAAACAACGTGCAACACCCCAACGTGCAACAGCAACAGCAGCAGCAACAGCAGCGGTGGCAACGTGAATGTAGTAGAGAGCGGGGATGCAACGGCGCTTGAAAGGATAGGAGGTTGGACAAGAGGGCGAAATAGGGAGGACTGAGCAAGAGAGAGGGTAGATGGTGTCTGCTTTGCCACTTCGGAAACTCTTGTGAAGTAGCGGGAACTCCTGGGCTCGCATATACCGTAAGCAGGTCAGAAACTTCTTTCGACCCTTCGCCGCGTTCCTTCTCACGCTGTAGTTTCGTCCTGCCGCACCACCACCTTCCCCATTTCCCGCATCCCTTTTACTCCTTCTGCAGCTTTGTCCTTTTCTCTCTCACATTACCTGCATCTCTTTCTCTCGTTTTCTCTGCAGTTCAGCGTTGTCCGAGGTTAGGGATTACGCGTCTCTACGCTTTCCATCTTCCCTCCTTCTTCTTGTTATTTTTCACTTTTCTCTCTCTCGCCGCAGTATTCTACCTTCGGAGCCCGGCCGCACTCTTATCAGAGAGCACCGTGACTCACAAGATTCTTCCAAGGTTTTAAGAACTTAATGAATTTCAAGACTAAGATTCTCAGCGTTAACCTTGACCCAAAACGAGCTCTAGAAACAGAACGTAAGAAAGTGATATGCTGCTAAGATATAAAAAAGATCTTGCATATAAAAAAGTTTGTACTTCTCTAATTTATCTGATTTATAATATTAAAATTATGTTTTTTAATGAAATATTTGGAAAAAGCAATTTATATAATATAGAATAATTATTGATTATTAAAAATACAAAAAACTATAGAATTCTAGTATTATTGGTTATAGTAGCAATTATCCAAACGCCGATTTATGTGACAAGATTTATATTCACAAAATAAACGGTAGTTTAAAGAAATCTATCCACGTGTAGATATATGATGTACTAGTCGTGCACGCATCCATCTACATTTCGAAATGTACGATATGCAATTATGGGAAGCTCAGGGGAGAAGACTCAGAGCGGCGATTTGCTGATACACGATCCTCGTTACTGAAAGAGCATTGAATATCGCTCCTCGTGGTATCAGTTTGTTGTTAAAACGTGTCTACGCAGGCGGATGAAAGGTTACGCGGCGTCAGGTATTCAAAGTTAATTTAGCGATTATCGGCACTCTCCGAACCACGAATAGGTAACATCGGCCTGAAAGAACTTTACCGTTTTAAAGCTGCAAACTCCCGCGATATGGATAAAGAGGATATCATGTTGGAATGGATTTATTGAGCCAAAGTAACAAGAACAAAAATACACTCATTGCTAATTATGAAAAATATTAATTTCTATTATATAATTGACATTAATAATTTAGTTCATTTCTGGATTTTTCCAATTGGAATTTAAAATAGTTTCGTAATGTCCAATATCAATTTGACATTTACTCACAATTACGTCATAAGTGTTAATGAACCTAATATTTCAAACTATTAATTAATTATACTTTAAACTTTTACAATAATCCTGATAATAACAACAGCGGTTAAGAAACATATTAATCAATCAATTTTAGTTTATTAGAAATTTATTATTCTATTTATAATAGGCTAAATGAACAATTGAGACTTAGCTATTTGACCAAAGGAAATTCTATGCGAGCGCGTTCTCGTGCTAGACTGTAATGGCTATAAGCGGACCTTTCCTGACACGTGATTTCCGAGGTTAAGCCGTGTCCGCAAAACGTGCGACCGAGCCTGGCTTGACGTCCCGTCGGGATAAAAAATCCGCGCGTGTGGGCGGCCGACAGTACGGTCGATCCTCCTTGTGTGTGTCCAGCTTAACGAGGGCACTTCAAAGCGAACTGGAGCGATATTAAAATTAGAGATTCGTCATTGCCATCGAAGCCAGCTCTTTTTCTCCTATCCTTTCCTACGCCTCTCTCTTTCGCTGTCATCCCTTTTCTCTTTCCATCTTTCTCCACCCTTCATCGAACATGAGGGGACACACTCGGACGGCGGTAATATTTCGAGTGAACGCAGGGGTGGATACGGGTACAAGGGCAAGGGAATGGATATGGCGGAACAGAAAAAGAGACGACAACACCAGACCTAGAGTAACGAAGAGAAGTTTCGGTGGTGGTGAGCTCAGAGGGGATTCTGTTGCTCGGTCAGAAGGGTGTTACGATAAGGGGTTGCGCTACCTCAGCGGAGGCGACCGGCAGATCAATGAAAAGGGTTCGCACGAGCAGGAGGAGGATTGATCGCCGATAGGGAAATTTCGTTAGTTTCCACCAGTCATAAAAGGTGATGGTGGTGGGCGCTGTTCCTGCTTGCTATACCGCCGCGGAGAGGCCTAACTAACGTGGAATCACCCTTCGAAATTCACCCTTCTGAGAGTGAGACGAGGGTGGTCGGCCGGGGCCGCGGAGGTGCGGGTGGAAGTAGGAAGAGGTGAATTTCCACCAGGAGGAGGAATGGGTTGCAGAGAACTGCTGCCAGGCTGTGTTGGGGTGGACTACGCGTTAGTGTTTGTGTTGATGGAGGAACCAGCGCGAGACATGGAAGCACACATCAGAGTATTAACGAAATTTTAACCAATCAATGAGAAGTTCATTAGCCTGTGCCGTTCGCGTTGCGAACACCCCCCTTTCCTCGCGACTCGAGAACGGCCTCCATCTCCGGACTCGGTCGAAACCAACCTATCCGCAACAACACCCCCTCGCGTCTCTTCTCGGGGAAGCCACAGTCTTGGGGGAGATCGCGCGCCAGTGATAAAATTCAACATTCGACGCGCGAGGTACCCCTTAACACCCACCGCCACCCTCCGTGGAGAAACTCGCTCTTTGCCTTTCCCACCATCTCTATTGCCATTTCATGCTCTTTCTGTTATAGCACTGGATTAGTGTACGGAAGCGTCTAATTGTAAACGCGTAAACATTAAGCGACTCCCTCATGAAGATATATAGTACAGGGGACTAAAACGACTGAGACAATAATTTCTATTTTTGTAACACATGAATTAGCATTTTATTCGGGGTATTTCATTTAAATAATCATTATGTACACATATAATTAATTTAATATATTTAAGAACAGAAATTCTTTTAGTTAAGAAACGATGTCTATAAATTAAAAGAAATTTCTTATGTATATATAAAGCAATGTTTTTGATCTAAATTGAAAAACATGATTAGTGCAACGTATCATTAACGATGCACATGCAACCGTGGCTTTAACAGCTTTATACAATTAGGTGCGTCCGATTTCTTAAAACAGATACATTAGTCAAAGGCTATAACCAACCGGGGAAGGTTTCCGTGTCGGTAGGGTCGTCTCTCGCCCACGCATTTGTTGCAGTGTCATTTGTCTCCAATATCTCTCGGCGCCCCTGGGACAGCCGCGCCTTCGTACGAATCGCCACGGACAATGCATGGAATAAGCCACAATAATAAAAAGAGTCAGTGCGCGGTGTCGCGGTGTCGCGAAGGAAGGGTGACGCCGGCAGTAATAATATTGTCACGATGATTGATACGGCCAGTCTAAAGTTTTGTCGATATTCCGACATACGCAGCTATCTTACGAGACGGCTTATTTAATGACCAAATCGATTCATCCGACATTTGGTCCTTAGACTTTATCGGACACGAAAGATTGTGGTATAGAGAAATGGCTTGTAATAGAAAAATATTGAATATCTCGATGAGTCGGTGAAAATGAAATTCCTATAACGATTGATATGTAATCAGCATTTATCGACTATCGAAGTTCTTATAACTACCGATTTACATACTGTATCATGGATTGTCGCGAAATACAACTATGTCAATCATATGATGCATTCTGAGTGACTCCTAATTCCATGAACATTTATAATAAACGGGAAATAAAAATATTGATCACAATAATGTGCGCTATAATGTTCTGGGAGGATTTCGTGATCTTAAAATTTTTTTTAAAACTTAATGAATTAGTGCAACAAAGCTATCAGATAATCATTAATATTATTAGATGATTAAACGATTAATATTGCGATGGATTCTCATAATTCATAACTTTGCAGGCATCTCATTCGAATCTGATTGACGATGTAGTCGTACGTCGTGTGTCACCGAGATTCAAATGTCCAACCCCTGAAACGAACGTTAAAACCACCTAGATGCCGGCACAAGGATCGGTTCCCACGTATGCGATTTTTTTCTTCCGCCGTCATTTGTCTCTAATATCTCCCGACGCCCCCGGGACAGCCGCACCTCCGTGCGAACCGCCGTAGACAATATATCGAATAAGCCACAATGACAAAAAGAGAGCCGGTACGCGGCGACCGACGCCGTGAAGGAAGGGTGGCGTGGCGGCGATTGTATTGGCCGCGACGGTGGCGGTGTCGGCGGTGTTGCCGAGTGGAAAACGGCGGGGGCGCGGGTGCGCGCGGTGGAAATGAGAAAGACGAAGAGGGTGGGCGACCGTGAGAGACGATAGCGGAAAAGGGAGAGCGAAATGCAGAAAGGAATGAGAAAGGGTGAGAGCGAGAGAGACCACGTACGAAAGGATGGTAACGGCGAAGGAACGACAGGGCACAGGGGAGGAGGAAGAGGAGGAGGAAGAGACGCACCATATAAAACCGAGGCGCGCGGAGAAAAAGAGATTTGCATTGCCGGGCCTCGCGATGGGGTAAACCGGGGAGAGATGGGACGGCTCTCGCAATATATCGGAGGAAGGGGATTTCTGTTGGAGAAGACCGAAGGGGTTGAGTAACGACACGTATCATACGTGGAACCATACACCGGCGGACACGTACGTTCGATATCGCGCGGTGTTTTTACGTCGAAGTTTCTCCCTTCGCTTCCACCAATTAGACCGCGCGAAGGAGCATCTTCCCCTCTGTCCATGCTGGCTGAACACCTTCGAGCTGACGCGGCCAAATAAATCATTATTTTCAATTCGATCTCGCGCTTAGTATCGCGTGCAGATTCGTTTTCTAGCTATTGCATCGCTTTTCTTCATCCACAAATTCGCGATAATAAAAGATGCTAATACAGTCTCATAAAATTTTCTGATGTACATCATCATACGCGAATTATAACTTGCATACGAAACATTCCGCAAACGCTCCCATCGGGTGATGCCACAAAATCGTCGAACGGATAATCGCCCCGATCTCTATCTTTTCGCGAAACCACTACCGTGCGACGAGCCTCGAGTCGCTCCTTCGATCAGAACGTGAGTTTCGGTATTTCCCAACAGCACACCACCTCGCCATGGAATGGCGAAACTCGCAACTTTCTCATTAGCCAGCGCGACAATGCAGTCAGGGTTAGGGACATGTGTGCGCGCACACCCAACACATTCGCGCCCTCCGATATATGTCACTGCCGGATGGATAATAATGTGTGCTTCAGCCCGATCGGCAGTTGTCGTTGCTCACCCTCCGCGATTCGACCTATCGTGCGCCGTGTGTGGTGTTAAGCGTTCGTACCTTCGTATACACGTATATGCGCATGCAACGCACACACGCGAGATCGCGCCCATCCACCTTCTCCCACCGAGGAGGAAGAGCCACCGCATAAATGTCAGAGACCAGCGGCTGAGCATTTCCTATCGAGCATTTCTGTCAATAAGCGCTGCCGCGTACAATGACGGCGATTCGAAAGCTGCTGATTATGAAATAAATGCCCGACTCGCGACCCTCACAACATTCGCGCGCGCGCGCGGTTATGATCTCTCTGTCCTTTCCTGAGGAAGGAGAGGGGGGGAATGATTGTTTGCAACCCGCGAGCTTCCTCCGTTCGCGCCCAGACGCCGAGTAAGCCGACGACGTTGACACTTTCGATACCCGTCGATAGACCGCAGTGATTTCAGACGAAATACGTCAGCCATACAGAAGTTTACGTTTAACTTTGCACTTAATATGATATCACTTTACAATGATAGGATCTTCTACTTTGTTTAAAAAAAATTGTTTTGTTAAAAATTAAAACCACATTTCTAAATCATTGATTCTATTATTTTTTTCAGTATAAAAATACTTGTGATACTTTTCTTAGAAAATTTAAATGACGCGTGGAAAAATGATTTATGCAATTGATATTTCTTGGAATCTTCGATCGTTTCTTTTGGCAAGTAAACGAGCAAGCAGAGAAGGGTGCGATTATTGCAAATTTTACTGGACATTGATACGAATACGCTCGGACGTCTTCCTCTTTAGTGTCCTTCTTCTTGCTATCCGTAGTCCGGCAATCCGTGCCCGTTTCTCTCGTTTCAATATTTCTCTCCGGCGAATGCCCCGACTAATATATGGCTTCTGTCGAGCCACCGCGAGTCGAGTGTGGGTGGGCGTACGTATTCATAAACGCGTAGTCCTCGTAATGCAAATCAGAGAAAGAGTCGGGGAGAGAAAGAGGAATAGAGCAAAGGAGAGATGAGAAGGGAGAAGAGTATGAGAGAGAAGGAGGAAAAGAGGAATGACGAACGCGGTTAATATTAATTCTTCGTGGTCGCCGTCCGGTCGATTGCGGATCGTAGCAGCGCAGGTGCTGAAGATGGCTAAATCCTTTGTAAACATCGAGGAATTATTAGGTCAGCTGTGGAAATAATTTATGCCCGTAACGATTTAATCGTTCTGTTCGCCGTGCGAGAACATGCGAGCATGTTAGATCTATATATTTAATTCCCATTAGTCTTTTATACTACATTGGCACACATCACGGCACATTAATGAATATCGATACTTTCGATAAGTGAAAATGACGATTTATTTTATTAATTTTTATCCGCTTCAACGAATATTTATATATGATTAGTGGAGCTTTACAAATAATAAATGGATGGTGATAATTTTCAATATTTCTTCAATAATATTGGATATAAACGCGAAACGGACTTTTTACATCACCGATCCTCGGTAGAAGTCTCGACTGTTGTAGTCGTACAAAAAAAAATAGGAAAAAATTCAGTGCAGTCACGCTTTAAGCAAGACTGTTTACATACATTTCTGATAATACAAGTTTTTAAAACAATACCGTAGCTCAGGGTGACTAAACCGAGCGCGAGGAGATGTCGTTCCATTATAAAGGCAATATCGCATGGTCGAGTCTCTACCTGGTATTACTAGCTTTCATAATCTGATGTATATTACGCATAACCGCGTGTATCTGGGGTGCGAGAGTGAGAGACGAGGGAAGGTGTGGGAGTGGTGAGGGTGGCAACCAGGAGGATCGCGTACTACCGTATGTATAGGACCAGTTTCGGCAAAGAGTGCCCTCGCCGGTGCTCGCTCGTAATAAGCATAAATCCTCGGAGGCTTATCTAGCGGAGCCCAGAAGAACGCTAAAATAAAATATCATACATTTTGCCTTCTACTACCCTTCGTACCGAGGTACGTTATGACCGGCGACACCCCTCTTATCCGCCTCCCTTCGCTACCCCAGCAGTCGTTTTCTCATCCCTCCGCAACTCTCTACGCCGCCGTGCGTAGCTTCTGTAAGGTAAACATTACCTTCCGTTGCTTAACAGGCAAGCTGCTTCGAGAAGTCTTGATTCTCGCGGGCGAGTTTAAAAGTTATTGTTGCTCCAATTTATGAATAATTGCGCGCTTAAAAATTTACGTGAAAAAACTTTTAAACTATATTTATTACTAAAGACTATTAGGATTGTTAAAGATTTAATAAAAATTATTTTTATTATTTAATTTCTTTTGCTATACTTTTTTATATAATAATCTGAAATAAAAATTTCAAGACAATCAGATATTTTACTATTTTCTTATTTGATATTTCATTTGCGTCCTTATTAAGATGTCTTCGTACGAACAATGACGAATCGCAGTTAACCATATCCCGCTACTTTTTTCCACCTACAGCAAAAAATTCAGACACGTCGCGATAGGGACGGTGAGCGCCCTTTCTGTCGGATTTTTGCGAGGGTATGCGCGTCGATGCAACGCGAGATGTTGGCCAAAGGCACGTAGTCAGTGTAATGAGGCGAGATACATTCGGCCTCAACTCTCTCCGCGCCCTCTTCCTTCTGCCGCTGTTGCTTTTCTCTTTCTCTCTCCTTCCTCTTTCTCATTCTCCAGTTCCCGTGAGGTGGTATCGTACTAGCGGAGGATGGTTGGCGGAGAAGCTCGGCCAGAAACGCGAAGGGGTTCGAGGGAGGACGCTCGAGAGAGGGAAAGGGTTGAGCTCGAAGCCCGATCAGTCATTAGACAAGTGGGTATTCACATATATCGAGTTGTAAAATCGATAGGGGTGTCCGTTAGCCGTGTATCCTGTAAGGAGGGTGTGGTGGGGATGAGATGCGAGCTGATAGAACGAGAGAGACGTAAGCGAAGACGGAGAGAGGACGAATGACCGACCCAGCTATCTCGACGTCGGCCTGACGAAGACAGAAAACGGAAAGCCCCTTTCTCTCCATCTATACTTCCCCTTCGACCCCTTTTGTTGCTTCGCCACCCTCCTACAGCCCCTAGCAGCCCATCCTCCTTCTACTCCGTCTCCTCCACCTCCTGCCACCGCACGTATCCAGTCCTTGCATATTAATCCTGCCCATAATTCCCACTTCCCAGTTTGGGCAACCCTTCGCTTCGGTTGCTTCAGCTACCCACGTCGGCAGAGTGAAAGGGAAGGAGAATGAGTCGGAGAATGAAAATCGGCAAGATGGAGTGAGAAAGAGGAAGGCAGGCCGCCTCCTATCGATTGGGCTTTCTTTCCGACCTCGGCTTTTAATTGGCATTCTCCTGTGGCGAGAAGAGGAGCGAACCTCCATGGGAGAAAGCTCCACGGCCCAAAGGGGTGCTTTGCCACTAAAGGGGTTGATACTGGCGATCTTTCCTCCCGAGATGCAAAAATGGAATCTTCCTATCGTGACGCGCTGATATCGGTCCTCAGGATGAGATTCTACAAAAGTCCGGCATGATTTACCGAGATTCAAATTCTCGCGATGGATCGAGCGATAACAAAGCGTTTGTTCGCGCATGAAAGATTCATCGAATTTTACAGATTGTTGCTCCTTAGTAAGATATGCTCACCAGAACTTTTGCAAATGTTTATAAATTTAACTTTTTTATTTTATTGTTGTCTTGTTAAAATATGAACGTTGAGTACATTTTTTTGTATTATACAAATTATATAATTAATCACAATAAGGATAAAGGAATAAAAAAGAGCACACGTTTAGAATCTAGATTCAGTCACCAAATTTAGATATGGCCATGTCATTTTCGATTTGTTTACACTAAGATATTTTTAGATTAAATTATACTCTTATGTCTAATCTTAGACATAATTACTGATAAATTCACCTTAAATAGCAAAAAATCGATCATAAATCATGAACAAATCGAATAAATAAATGAGTCGTTAAGGTCTAATTTTTATGATGTTTGACCCCGTCAGAGATATATCAAGGTAATGGATATAGATCAAAGGGATATCAAAGTATCCGTAAACGACAATTTATATTTGCGTTCCCGTCGTCCACGTGGAAACGATAATGCGACGACGTGGTCGGGGGAAAAGGGGAACCGTGAAACCACGGAAAGCGAGAACGTGAGTTTCGACGGCCATGACGATCTCGTACCGACGCATCATTGGCGGACAGACTACGAAATTAATACGAAGCAAACGGCCATCTTGTCCCTGTACCGAATCTACGTACGTATACGAAAAGGGGTTCTAATGTGCCGCGGCGTATGGATATCGGAGAGCCGCGTTACTCGAGCTACCGCGTCCGTGCATATATTCGCACGTGTACGCGGATACATATATACACGTGCGTGTACACATGTAAGGATGAGAAAGGCCGTGGACGTATGCGTGAAGATTGATTATACCGCAGGAGAAAATGTGATCAATAGCTCAACAAACAAAGGCCTCCAACGCCTATATAATGCAAATAGCAAAAATCGCGTAGGATTAAGGGGGTTGCGAAGGGAAGAGGACGTGTGGGATCGTGGAAAAGGGGGTGGGAGACGATAGGGTGGCGCGACGGTCAAGAAACAATACGGACGCGTGCGGCTACTTCAAGTTTGCTTGACACCACCACCGCGTACAGGCAACCCTTGCGCACACCCTCCGCGTACCCTTCGACTTCGCACCCTCCAGTTCTTCCCTACGAGCCAGCTCGGAGCCCACCGTCCTCGCTTTAATTTGCATACGACCGATCATGTCTTCCGACTCGCCTTCACATCCTCGTCGCCATACCTCACGACCATCGATCAAGCCCCGATTGTTTTTGCTTCAACTCACCCCCACTTTACCACCCAGATTGAACGCCTTCGTGCTGGGGGTTGCTCGTTGGTCACTACCCCCCACACGTACGTCTCTTATGCGCGCACATCGACTTTGTGTGGCTCCGCAACAGTCGAGAATCTCGCTAACGAGCGGTTCTCCTTCTACCGATGACATTGTTCTAACGTAGAAAACCTGCCAACATCCGCTACCCTTTGCTGCCATCCCTAACGATAATTCTTCATTCTTACTTCTTTCATGATCTCGACCCTTCTTCAACTCTTCCTATAAAATAAACTAATAATTATTAAATTATTTTTTCAAAATATGCTGTATGCAATTAATTCCTGTGATTTTTTATTCATAGAGTATTGCTTTTGAATATGCACAACGTTATATGTAACGTTATTATTCTTATAATTAAAATTGATTATTCAATTAATTTGTCTTATATGAAAACACGTATTAATATAATTTCATCGAACTTAATGACAAGATGCGGGAATATCTGTCTCTCTCTCTCTCTCTCTCTCTCTCTCTCTCCCTCTCTCAATAAAAATAAAATTATTTGCGAAGTAAATTGGAAATGAAATTTACTATATCATAAAGTTGAAATTCAATAGACCAAACGATATATGATTGTAACAATATAGTCTACGGTTTTTATAAACTTCCCGGAAATATTAAATTTAATCGAAGCCGATCAAATATTAAATTTGATCTTTACGTGGTCATCTTCAAATAGCATATGGCTATTAATATTACTTATATTTGAGCGAATCAACTGTGACTTAAGGAAAATCTTCCGTCATTACCATCATGACGACATATTAAATTACATTTCAGCTTATAAAATGTCAATGTGTGATATTACAAAATGATTAAGTACTAAATTATATTTGTGTAGACATCATAAAATTAATATAGATATATGTATCCACATTCCAAATATGAATGAAAAGATTTATTAAATGGTTTGCTTTATTTAAGATTTATGTAAAACTAGATAAATATCATCTATACAAATATATATACATGTGTGTGTTATATTAATGTATTATAAATATTATGAACATATATTGTGATTACTTAGATTATAATGTATAAAACGCTTTCAATGTCGCTATAACTAAACCATTTTAAAAAATCACACATACACATACACGAATATGTATGTTCAATAATATAGATAGCATTATGTCATAATTGTTTCTGTTTCATATAAAAAAAGTGAAAGAAGAAAGTTTAAAGTAGATTCTGCATTCTGGAGCATTAGTCGCTCTATAGTTCGCTAATTGAAGAAACATATAATCACATTTTACACTGTGTGCGTTGATTTCTCGTTTTATTCGCATCGTTAAACAGTAGTCACGAAAGAGACGAAGAGTAGTATCGATAGACCGCCCTTCCATAACTCCAAACGCAAGGGGGTGACTGTCCATCACGCGAAAAAAAAACACACACGATATCGCTGGGTCGCCGCCGTATTTATCGTAAGTTTGTCGATCGACGTGGTGTTAATTCCACCTGTCCTTCGTTTCAGGTTTCCCTCATGGCGATAACCTACCCCATCGCCGCTAATGGCGGACATTATTGCGAGCGATCGCGGCAACTTCGGAAACTTATCCCTATATAAGCCACCTTCCGCCAGTAGCACAACCACCCCTTTCTACCTGATGGTATATCGAACGTCAATGCGTACTTATCTACACCCGCGTCTGTTCTTACCTGTATACTATAATGTATATGTGTATGCGTGTCTATGTCTGCGACATTGCTACAACACGCACTCGTATTCGCTTACACATATACGCATATCTATACAAGTAGAAACGAAGCTTCTGGACATAGGCGTGTATCGATTATGGGTGAAACGGAGGACAATCGACAGGTAGCCGCCTCCGATAAATAAACTAACGAGTAAAAATGTGCAAGTTTACCACGTGCGTCAAGGCTGTTCGATTTTACGCTAATGCGATGAGTCATGGCATTACAAGGCGCCAAAGGAATGTAGTTAATTTCATTAAATTATAAAGACTCAATCGATATGTATGGTTATTATTGTCACTGAATACAGAAAAGAATTTCTACGTTCGTTTTAAATAAATTTAACTATGGGAACAGTCGAAGTCCGCAAGATGCAAAACACGTGTATCAAATATCTGTGGCAGAGGTGCGAATTTTGCAAAATTGAAGTCGTTGCTTCTCGATTAACCCGCAGAGCACGGAAAGAGAGATGATGCCTCGGCGAGAAAAAACAATTGATACGATCTCGTTCACGTAGCTCGTTGCACCGTGTACACCAACGTACTCGGCTTTAAAATCGTTCCATCCCACCCCTCGTTGATCAGTTTTCTCGCTTCCTCTTCCTGCGCCTGCAATCTGCCCTTTCCACTATTCCGTATCCTCGCGTATACGCATCCACGTGAACCCTCGCGAAACACGTGGATAGGTTTCGAGTGCTCGCAATTCATCGCGATTGATTGCGGCACAGTGGCAACACAACGATTGCCGTACGCTCTATTCGTCGCGATAATTTTTTGCCGCCGTTGCTGCCACTCGATTCTTTCAACATCCCGGATTCGTCCTCGTTATAGAGACGGAAAAACAAGACGGTCGTACTGTAATTATTATGTGCGGATCGATGATGCATTAATGAGGGACGGATATACTTCGTATACGTCGCTGCAGGCGACACCGTGGGTATAAATGTCATTGATTCTTTTATCCTGTAGACTCTCTCTCTCTCTCTCTCTCTCTCTCTCTATACTTAATTTTTTCCGCTAATTAGTATCTTCAATTCTTACTATAACTATATCAAAAATTATCCTTGAATCGCTAATTAAATTTTTTTCAAAACTACTACACTAACATACACTAATTTGTTAATTTTAAATTATGTGTTTTATTATTAGAAATTATAAAAACGTAGAAATTAGAATTGCTAACAATAAGTAAAATCATTTTTCACAAAATCATATATTCTGCTAACAATAAGATAATTACGATCCTATTTATTGTCCAATTGAACTTCAAGTGTCGAAGCGACGAGACTAGTTGATGACATATGTTATAAATTATTACAGACACGATAAGTGGATGACAATTCAACGATTCGATCGATTCGATTGAAACTTTATACGTAATTTAATCCACGGTAATTACATTTAGACTCGCCAAGATTTAAAGTTATCCTCTCTTAAGCGTTTCGCTATTGATTTCCGTATATATTCCCGATAAAATTAATAAAGAGCTTCTGGTAAGCTCCTTACTAGGTTCGGTCCCAGATAAACGATGCTCGAGGCGAATCGCGAAGGAGGGAGAGGAACTCGTAAATGTGATTCTATATTTGCGTCGATGATAATGTAGTTACGTTTCATCTCCATTTAATCGCTTCGAGTCGATTTCCTGATGAGCGATGCGAAAGTACTCGGCGATATTTCAAGAAGTAGCAATTCCTGTGATTTATATCGCGCAATGTCTTCCTTAATGCGAGGAATTTTATCGTCAGTATCATTTAATAAACATAACGGGGGCGAGACATCAGGGATATTAACATTTAAGATATTCCAACTAAAATTTATACGCATTACTATACTTTATTGATTTGCAATTTACACGAATATAATTTTATCAAACACTTAACGAGGTCGATGTTGCTATTTCTAGATCAACCAGTTGGTTGAGGAGGTGTCCAGGCTACAGCAGAGTCTGCAACGCCTTCAGGAGACAAGTGCGCAAGCAACGGCGCGGCTTGAAGAGGAACTCGAAGTGCGCAGGCAGCACATCAACAGATTGGAGAGCAAATTGGAACGGCAGAGGGACTACGATGATCTGAAGCGCGAAATCAGTGTATTGAGATCAGTCGACCTTTCGCAGATACCAACTGGCGAACCTGGAAAGAGCTTGGAACATCTTCTTATGGAACGTTTCAAGGCGCTCCAACAAGCCGAAAACTTGAAACCCTCCAATACACCCGACGCACTCGGTAAGTGGACTAATGATATATTTTACTTAAAATCGTAACATATCAAAGATATACGAAGCACTTAATTTTAATTGTAAGATATTGAAGAAACTTGAAAGAAAAGGATAAAACGCGGAATTGCAAAATCAAGTTAGATTTATAGCACATTATAATATAATTTATATTAAAAATAATTGTTTCGAAAAAATTGGAACATTAAAAAATATCTCCAAATATACGAGGTGTTTGATAAGTAACTACAAAACTCTCGTACAGAGGTAGAGCGGACTAAATTGAGTCGAAAAGTCCTTTGCTATTTTGCAATTTTCACAATAGTTAACAAGATATCAATTACTAAAAATCACCGAATATTGGTTGTCAATAATTTTTTACTCAACTACTGTCAACTTTACAAAAAAACAGCAAGTGACAAAAATTGTTCATTTTCTTCTTATAGAGTTCTCATAGAATTTTTTATCAGCTTTTTAGTACTGCATTTTTTAGTATTAACAACTATTTTTACCAACATGAGAAAATGCGATACTAAAAAATTCCGAAAAAATTCTCACAATTCTATGAGAAAAAAATAAACAATTTTTGTCATTTGCTGTTTCTTTTTTCTTGTAAAGTTCATAGTACTTGAGTAAAAAATTATTGAAAACCAATATTCGGCGATTTTTAGTAATTAATATCTTGTTAACTATTTTACGAAAATTGTAAAATAGTAGAAGATTTTTCTCGATTCAGTTTAGTCCGCTCTACCCCTATGCGAGAGTTTTATCATTACTTATCAAACACCCTGTACATGGATCATAACGTCAATTAATCGAGAGCATACATGGAGCAAATAAATAAAAATAAATTTATGTAATATTTATGCAAAAAAGTACATGATCACATAAGGATCTGTTCTAAAATTGAAAGAAGTAATAGTTAAAAAAAAGTAACGAGGTGTTGGTAGGTCGGTCACACTTCGGCGATCTCGCTTCTAATTCTTGCGCAACCGCTCTGATCTTCGGTCCCCGACTCTCTCTCTTCGAGGCTCCGTCGACGGGCTTTATCATCAAGTAACAATGAAAAGGACACGAGTCACGCAACGCGGACGCAAGAACGCTTCTATAGAATAAACGAGGGATGACTGAAGGAGCTTATCGGAAAAGAAAACAACAAAAATAACCCTGCTTGCCATTGTGTTCGCACTTTTCTCTGACTCTCTATCTCTCTCTGTCTTTCTCTGTCTTTCATACTATCTTCCTTTTTACTTCTCTTTATCGCTCTCTTTCTCTCTGTCCAGTCTATCTTTGTTTTATCATTCCTATCGTCTCTACTTCTCTCTCATACACATATCTCATCTCTCCAGACTTGGCTGCTTAGACTGCACTTTTTTCGAGCCACTCTCTCGCTAATATTAACGTACATTCGTGAAAGGTACTAACGCAACCGAACACACGTTAGCCCTTTAACTTTCTCTCATATATAGGCCTATCCTGTCTTTTACCGAATGTTCCAAATGTTCCTCTCTTGTCCACGTAAAGGGTCCTCTAAACCGCTCTCCCCTCCTATTTCAATCCGTACACTGGG